>NC_090331.1:58651867-58996077 GCF_035084215.1 Heptranchias perlo
TAGACTTGGGTAAGGGCGACTTCAATGGGATGAGACAGAGACTGTCCACAGTAAACTGGGCAAATCTGTTAATGGTTAAAATGACTGATGATCAGTGGGAAATGTTTAAAGAAACATTTAACGAGATACAGAATCGGTTTATACCCCTGAGGGGCAAGAACTCTACTTGCCAAAAAAACAGCCATGGACAACTAAAAAGGTGAGGGACAGTATAAGACATAAGGAAAGGGCATACAAAAAGGCAAAAAATGGCACAGATCCTGGCGAATGGGAAAGATACAAAGATCAACAAAGGGTCACAAAACAGATAATAAGAGCTACAAAAAGAGAGTATGAAAAGAAACTTGCAAGGGATATCAAAACCAATATGAAGAAATTTTATAGCTATATTTGGAAAAAGAGGGTGGTCAGGAGCAGTGTTGGCCCCTTAAAAACTGAAAGTGGGGTCTTGTGCTCCAGAACTAGCTGCGCCTCCAGCCAAGCTGTTCCAGTACAGCTACAACACTGGCATCTACCCGACAATGTGGAAAATGGCCCAGGTATTTCCAGTCCACACAAAGCAGGACAAATCCAATTTGGCCAATTACCGCCCCCTCAGTCTACTCTCAATCATCAGCAAAGTGATGGAAGGTGTCGTCGACAGTGCTATCAAGCGGCACTTACTCACCAATAACCTGCTCAGTTCGGGTTCCACCAGGACCACTCGGCTCCAGACCTCATTACAGCCTTGGTCCAAACATGGACAAAAGAGCTGAATTCCAGAGGTGAGGTGAGAGTGACTGCCCTTGACATCAAGGCAGCATTTGACCGAGTGTGGCACCAAGGAGCCCCAGTAAAATTGAAGTCAGTGAGAATCAGGGGGAAAACTCTCCAGTGGCTGGAGTCATACCCAGCACAAAGGAAGATGGTAGTGGTTGTTGGAGGCCAATCATCTTAGCCCCAGGATATTGCTGCAGGAGTTCCTCAGGGCAGTGTTCGAGGTCCAACCATCTTCAGCTGCTTCATCAATGACCTTCCCTCCATCATAAGATCAGAAATGGGGATGTTTGCTGATGATTGCACAGTGTTCAGTTCCATTCGCATCCCCTCAAATAAAGAAGCAGTCAGAGCCCGCATGCAGCAAGACCTGGACAAGATCCAGGCTTGGGCTGATAAGTGGCAAGTAACATTTGTGCCAGGCAATGACCATCTCCGTCAGGAGAGAGTCTAACCACCTCCCCTTGACATTCAACGGCATTACCATCGCCGAATCCCCCATCATCAACATCCTGGAGGTCACCATTGACTAGAAACTTAACTGGACCAGCCATATAAATACTGTGGCTACAAGAGCAGGTCAGGGGCTGGGTATTCTGCGGCGAGTGACTCACCTCCTGACTCCCCAAAGCCTTTTCACCATCTACAAGGCACAAGTCAGGAGTGTGATGGAATACTCTCCACTTGCTTGGATGAGTGCAGCTCCAACAACACTCAAGAAGCTCAACACCATCCAGGACAAAGCAGCCTGCTTGATTGGCACCCCATCCACCACCCTAAACATTCACTCCCTTCACCACTGGCGCACAGTAGCTGCAGTATGTACCATCCACAGGATGCACTGCAGCAACTCGCCAAGGCTTCTTCGACAGCACCTCCCAAACCCGTGACCTCTACCACCTAGAAGGACAAGGGCAGCAGGCACATGGGAACAACACCACCTGCATGTTCCCCTTAAAGTCACACACCATCCAAACTTGGAAATATTTCGCCGTTCCTTCATCATCGCTGGGTCAAAATCCTGGAACTCCCTTCCTAACAGCACTGCGGGAGATCCTTCACCACACGGACTGCAGCGGTTCAACAAAGCAGCTCACCACCACCTTCTCAAGGGCAATTAGGGATGGGCAATAAATGCTGGCCTCGCCAGCGACGCCCACATCCCATGAACGAATAGTAAGAAAAAATTGTCATTGACAATGGGGAAATGGCGGACATGTTGAATAATTACTTTGCGTCAGTATTTACAGTAGAAAATGAGTATAGCATGCCGGAAATCCCAAGAAAACTAATATTGAATCGGGGACAGGGTCTCAATAAAATTAACATAAGTAAAACAACAGTAATGAAAATAATAGCACTAAAGAGTGACAAATCCCCAGGACCAGATGGTTTCCATCCCAGGGTTTTAAAGGAAGTGGGTGAGCACATTGCAGATGCCCTAACTATAATCTTTCTAAGTTCTCTAGGTTCAGAAACTGCCCCTCTGGATTGGAAAATTGCACATGTCACTCTGCTTTTTAAGAAAGGAGAGAGAGGGAAACTAGGGAATTATAGACCAGTTAGCCTAACATCTGTTGTGGGGAAAATGCTGGTGTCTGTAATTAAGGATAGGGTGACTGAACACCTCGAGAATTTTCAGTTAATCAGAGAGAGCCAGCATGGATTTGTGAAAGGTAGGTCGTGCCTGACAAACCTGATTGAATTTTTTGAAGAAGTGACTAAAGTAGTGGACAGGGGAATGTCAATGGATGTTATTTATATGGACTTCCAGAAGGCATTTGATAAGGTCCTACATAAAAGACTGTTCGCTAAGATAGAAGCCCATGGAATCGAGGGAAAAGTACGGACTTGGTTAGGAAGTTGGCTGAGCGAATGGCGACAGAGAGTAGGGATAATGGGTAGGTGCTCACATTGGCAGATGTGACTAGTGGAGTCCCGTAGGGATCTGTCTTGGGGCCTCAATTATTCACAATATTTATTAACGACTTAGATGAAGACATAGAAAGTCTCATCTCTAATTTTGCCGATGACACAAAGATTGATGGCATTGTAAGCGTTGTAGATGAAAACATAAAATTACAAAGCGATATTGATAGATTAGTCGAATGGGCAAAACTGTGGCAAATGGAATTCAATGTAGGCAAATGTGAGGTCATCCACTTTGGATCAAAAAAGGATAGAACAGGGTACTTTCTAAATGGTAAAGTTAAAAACAGTGGATGTCCAAAAGGACTTAGGGGTTCAGGTACATAAATCATTGATGTGTCATGAACTGGTGCAGAAAATAATCAATAAAGCTAATGGAATGCTGGCCTTTATATCTAGAGGACTAGAGTACAAGGGGCAGAAGTTAAGCTGCAACTATACAAAACCCTGGTTAGACCGCACCTGGAGTACAGTGAGCAGTTCTGGATACCGCACCTTTGGATGGACATATGGCCTTGGAGGGAGTGCAGCGTAGGTTTACTAGAATGATACCCGGACTTCAAGGGTTAAGTTATGAGGAGAGATTACACAAATTAGGGTTGTATTCTCTGGAGTTTAGAAGGTTAAGGGGTGATCTGATCTAAGTTTATAAGATATTAAGGGGACCGGTTAGGGTGGATAGAGAGAAACTATTTCTGCTGGTTCGGGATTCTAGGAGTAGGGGGCACAGGAGTGAGATTAGAAAACATTTCTACACACAAAGGGTGGTAGAAATTTGGAACTCTCTTCCGCAAACGGCAATTGATGCTAACTCAATTGCTAAATTTAAATCTGAGATAGATAGCTTTTTGGCAACCAAAGGTATTAAGGGATATGGGCCAAAGGCGGGTATATGGAGTTAGATCACAGATCAGCCATGATCTTATCAAATGGCGGAGCAGGCTCGAGGGGCTGAATGGCCTACTCCTGTTCCTATGACACAATCTATGTCCGGGTACTACCATTCACCTGGCACAATTTCCATTTGTAACTTATCTGGAATGTTTGTCCAGATAACCACACTGTCCTCTGGCTGGACATTCACTTGTATTGACTGCTCTTGGTTTCCTTTTTAACTAAAAGCAGACGTACTTTCAAAAAAGGGGAATAGATTATCAAGTGGGAATTTTTTTTTTTATTCGTTCGTGGGATGTGAGCGTCGCTGGCAAGGCCAGCATTTATTGTCCATCCCTAATATTGGGATTGTAGAAGCTTATTGGTTTTGGGTCCAAATGAATAACGTACACTGAGTAGAACCTCTTTCCCTAAATGTGTACGTATGAGGGAGTGAATGTGATTTTATTGGTGGAATAACCCAATGGGGATCTGAGAGTGATGGAAAAGATGGGATTTTCCTCATTTAGGAATTGTCTCGTTTGATGCAGATATGATTTGAAAGTAGCAGTGCATTCATGGGTTTATTATATGAAATGTGAAGCCCTTAATTTTAGAAGTACCATAAACTTGAGTAAATTATGAAAAGTCTTGCTTATAAATTGTAGCTGTTGTGCTTGAAGCAAAATAACTTCTTTTTATGGTGCCATTAGGCCAGATATTCTTTTTATAGTTTTCAGAATGGAATTTTAAAAACAAATCTTGACATTTTTCAGTAGAAGATGTTTGAAACCAGTAAGAGTAGTATAATTTGAGAATCTTAGAGGTCTGGTATTTTTATGCATGTAATATAGAGAATCCGAAAAACCTCATTAAAATCAACTGGCATGAAAAATTACACACAAAATTAAGTGGATATTAGAGCTGGCACTTAGATTATGAAAGATGCATAATGGGACTCTGTTAAATGTCAGTTTATGTAAACTTACATTTCTTCTAGTACAGAGGCTCTCAAATAATTTTTTGCTGATCATTCCTTTGGAGATTCATGTTCCAATCATGCCCCTTCCCCTCCCCCCCCCCCCCCCCCCCCACCTTTTTCTAAGAAACAGTATTTTGTAGTTCTCAAGAAGGCGGCAGAGTTTAATCCTGTTTCAAAAATTGGGGAAAAATTGAGTGAAGTTGAAAATTTTCACCTTGCCTTCCGCCATATAGGAATTGTGTGCCTCAAATGGCCAACCCTTCAAGGATCTCTACCTTCAGGCAGCAGTCAGGAGATGCCAAAGAAATGTCTTTCACTTTAACTGGGGCAGCCTCGCATAGCCAGAGGAGGTAAATTATGGGGCAATCTCAACACAGGCGGGATGTTTCAATCCCCTCAGATTTCTAGGAAAAAATGGAGAAAGACTTGCATTTGTGTAGCACCTTTCATGACCTCAGGACATCCCAAAACGCTTTATAATCACTGAAGCACCTTTTGAAGTGTAGTCACTCTTGTAATGTAGGAAACGTGGCAGCAAGGTCCTACAAACAACAATGTGATAATGACCAGATCATCTGTGTTAGTGATGTTGGTTGAGGGATAAATATTGGCCAGAACACAGAGGAGAACTCCCCGGCTCTTTGAAATAGTGCTGTGGGATCTTTTACGTCCGTCTAAGAAGCAGATGGGGCCTCGGTTTAACATCTCATCCGAAAGATGGCCGCTCTGACAGTGCAACAATCCCTCAGTATTGCACTGAAGTGTCAGTCCCTGGAGTGGTACTTGAACCCACGACCTTCTGATTCAGAGGCAAGAGTGCTACTGACTGAGCCACAGCTGACACCCAAGAACCCTTTCTAGAAGCGGACATTAGAGCTACTGGAGCTGCTTCTGGTACGTAGTAACTGATTGATTGCTGTTGCAATCTCTGGTTGAACCTGTCCACATCCTTTGGCTGTGCGAGGCTGCATCGGTGGCTCTTGTTCTTGGCCAGCCAATCTCCCTGTGGCCCCCCCCCCTGCCACCGATAACCTTGGCGCACCATCCCTTTTTGGGAACCCCTGCTCAAGTGAAAGTAGTATTCTGTTTATGCTATCTCTGTCCAAAGTATAGAACTAGACTTCAGTATTTGTTCCAGGTCATTTCTGTCTGGTGGTAGTTAAGAAGCATGTCCAAACCCAAGCAACCACTTCCTCTTGCAGTCACTCAAAAAATGAGCATCAAATTGATTGGGATGTGATGTATTTTAGATGTAGGAATTTATTTTCCTATCTCTGCTATCTTCCATAGCAGCTGAACCCACATATTTCCAGAGGGAGGCAACTGGCTTGTATTTGGGCTTCAAACAGCAAGAATCTCAGCATCTGAATTTTCATCTGTTATGTACTTTTACCAAATAATTTATTGGGCCATAATTTGCTGTGGCAGGGCATCTAACGGCATCTGCCGTTAGTTAGACTTCCCCTTGCACATTTAGGTTTTTAAATCTTTTGGGTGGCCAATTGCTGAAAGTGTGAGCTGATAAGGTCGCAGCAAGGGGAACAGGGCATCTGGGATCTGAGTGAACAGGGCAACCAACTGTATTTCTTTAACCAATCAGATTGAAGGATTGAGAAATAAACAGCGCAAGGACTGAGAAGGAAGTGTAAATTAGAATGAGTGAATTCAATGTCAAATTGGGTATATAAAGAGGGGGAAAGAGAGATTGGACAGAGAGAGAGAGAAAAAAGAGACAATGATAAAGCAAAAAAAAATTTAAAATCTCCAGCAACAATTAAAACTTGAAGGACCGGGACTCCATACTTGTAATAGTTAATTTTCAGTTCCCGAGAGGTTGACTGTCAGTAATTAACTATTATCACGTCATTAGAAAGGTACTTAGACTGGAATGGACAAGACTTGACTTTTTGTGCCGAGTATAGTTTGTATCTACCGCGCAAATACAGCAACTTCATGCCGTTCATTGTGTTTCGATGGTGAGGCAGACAGCGAGAGGCTGTTTTCTCACAGCTAACGGCAGAGTGGCACAACTCAGACAGCAACTTTTGGATATTTCAGTTTAACCGCTCGTCTGCTCCTCGCCTGAAGTTGCTGTAAATAACGGCAAGTGCCATTAGTCACTCCGCTATTTTGATACAAATTCTGGTGCATTGTCATTGCTATAAAGATACAGGAGGTGACTATTTCTTTGAGTTTGGATCAGCTAAGATATATAATATAAAAGGTTTTGAATTGTTGACCTCATCGATGTGACCTGTTTTTGGCACCCATCCAGAACTGGAGTATTGTATCCAATTCTGGGCACCACACTTTAGGAATGATGTGAAGGCCTTAGAGAGGGTGCAGAAAAGATTGACTAGAATGGTTCCAGGGATGGGGGACTTCAGTTACGTGGATAGACTGGAGAAGCAGGGGTTGTTCTCCTTAGAGCAGAGAAGGTTAAGAGGAGATTTAATAGAAATGTTCAAAATCATGAAGGGTTTAGATAAAGTAAATAAAGAGAAACTGTTCCCATTGGTGGAAGGGTTGAGAACCAGAAGATACAGATTTAAGGTGATTGGCAAAAGAACGACATGAGGAAAAACTTTTTACGCAGCGAATAGTTTTGATTTGGAATGCATTGCCTGAAAGGGTGGTAGAAACAGATTCAATCATGGCTTTTAAAAAGGAATTGGCTAAATTATTTGAAGGGAAAAAATTTGCAGGGCTACGGGGAAAGAGAAGGGGAATGTGATTAACTGGATTGCTCTTACAAAGAGCCGGCACAGGCTCGATGGGCGCAATGGCCTCCTTCTGCATTGTAACGATTGTATGATTCTAACTTTCAGGTCAGATGTAGCATGAGTCTGATGTACAGTAAACCTCCTGCCCAACAATGTACCTTTATGCTAATTCAGAAGAGGACTGCCAATTTCAATTGTGAATTTTCTATCTTCCCTCAACAACCATCCTTATAGCTTCTCTGAGTGAGATTAGTAATTAAGTCGCAATTGATACTGAATTGTGGACAGTTTTGTGCTGTCAACTTGAAAAGCACTTTGCCTACACGCCAGTACCCACATTTCAAAATCATTCATTGTGTGAAGTGTTTTGGTGCTGATTCTGAGATTTGATGAGGCATTATATATTTTTTTCGTTACAACTCAGTTCATTTGTTTTTTCCATCTGGTAGAAGCTTTTAAAAACTACAGAGCCCATCTCTCTCTCATTTTCACATAGAGCGTTCAGGTGTACAGTACGCTAATTGTAATCATTCAGACAAAAAGAAGTGGAATACAATGTATACCTCCCATCATCAACAACAACTAAAAGATATTCATAATGCTGAGAACAAATCAGCATTAGAAAATACTAAATTGCACAACTGGAATATGTAATGTCAATACAGTTGTGGGGCTTATTCTGCTAAAGCTGCTCCCATATGGGCAAATTACTTTGTGTGTAGTCTCATCATTCAGCACGTGGGAGCTGTTTTATTTTAACAACCCTGCAGCTTAATTGTGTACTTTGCTTTTTCTATTTACACATACTTTGTGTTTTAGTATTTTTGGTCATGGTATTCAGAGAACTTCAATTGGTCTATTGATTAGATCATGGTGGAGGAGCATTCACCTGAGCACTACAAGGTACCATGATCCAAGACACCAAAGACTACATTAACTTTCATATTTGTAGTTTCTTGAGGTGAACTGTTGCACCATTTCACTGTACAGTATGTGGAAGATGGCTATCTTATTTAAGTGATCTGAAAATGATACATCCTTTCATCAGCAAGTTCGTTAATGTAAGAATGTACCTTATTTTCTCAGAATATCCTCCCAGAATATCAACCACTCAGACTGCAGCAGTTCAAGAAGAAGGTTCACCACCATCTTCTCAAGGGCAACTAGGGATGGGCAATAAATGCCGACCTTGTCAGCGACGCCTACATCCCGAGAATGAATATTTTTTTTAAATGTCCTGTCCTTTTTTTGTTACTACTAAAGGATTGGTCATCTCAACATTACCCCAGGAGTCACTCTTTATTTAAATTTCTTGTTTCTGATACAGAAAAATATTGTGCACATTTTATAAAACAACAGATGGTTAATGGTAGAACTGGAAACTCATTGGTTCCGAGCTTGTATGTTCTTGAGGGTCTCATTCAAACTCTAATTTACTGCTGACGCATTCATTTAGTCATCATTGGGAGTTGTAATAGAAACCAGATTGCATGTCTGAAAATCCTAGATAATCTATATGATGATGTGAAAGTGCAGTAGGGTTTCAATTCTATATCATCACTGAGATTTAAGTAAAGTTTAATGATTGATGTGTGAAACTTCAACACCAAGTCCATTTGAACTGAAAACAACCATGAGCACAAATTCAGAATTTGCCCTACAAGTTTTGGTTTACCTAAAGAGAGCATTTTGAGTTATATAAGAGGGTTAAATGCTCATGGCTAGAACCTTATTATTGGTGATGGTAGAGTATCACCTCAAGAAGCATATTGACTAAATATAGGCCCAGAAATTGCTCGGAGCGGAGAACAAAAAGTTCCCGCCGCTCCATAGATTTATTCTAACCCACTAACTTACCGCGGTCTTTACTGGGTACACTTCCTCTACTAGGAAGTGGAGAAGAGCCCGGTGTTAGCGCCAGTGAAGCTTTGACCCATGGGAGAAGTAATTGGTTGGTTGAGGAGAGAACTCGATCCTATCAGATTGCAGCATTTTTGAGAAGTTGCGAACAGTTTCTGCAAGCTGGAATGTAAAATCCAGGAAGTGAAAGGTACAACACTGAAAAAAATTTTAGTAAGAACAGTTACAGAGAGCAAAAAAAAGAGGGTAAGAAATAATCAAATTAAATATGAGACTGAAGGGAAAAGTTTAAAAAATTTGTTTTCATTTTTTAATTAAAAAAAAAATTTTCATGTCCAAAACTATTAAAATAAGGAGTAATGAGACTCCACGTTTTTAAAGTTAATGACTGCCAAACAACTAAAAATTAAGACTTATTGTGCTATTAAAACTTAGTTTAGTCCTGGTATTTTTAAGCACACCTGTTTTGTGGCAATATTAGTTACTTTCCAGCTGGGCAGATGAGCAAGTTGAAGCAGGTCCATTGTTTCCGCTGATTCCAGCTGATGACATCCCTTTGATTCGAAACTATCATATCACCGGCGAACCAGGAGAAGCAATTTCCGTATTTCTGCGTTTCACTGCACATGTGCGAATGCCGGAACTTGCTCCTCGATTTCGCCACCAACAACGGTGAAAGCTCACTGTTCTTTTTTTTAAGCAGTTTTTGGGCCAATATGTTTTCTTCCCTAACCGCTCATTGATACCAGTACATTAAATAAGCCTCGTGACCACACTTTTTTTGTGTCTGTATGTGACTTAGAGCTGTCAACATCGGGGAAATATTAGAGATGAGATTTATGATCAAAAGAGTAAAACAGAATGCAAACCCATTTATCAATAAAAACAGAAAATGCTGGAGAAGCTCAGCAAGTTAGGCAGCATCTGTGGAGAAAGGAACAGAGATAACGTTTCAGGTCCAAGACCTTTCGTCAGAACTGGAAGCTATTAAAAGAGTTAAAGTTTTTGGGCAAGTACAGAGCCAGGGAAAGGGGAGGAGAGGAGGGAGAGGAGGAAAGAACAAAAGGAAAGGTCTGTGATAGGGTAGAGGGCAAGAGTGATTATGTGACAAAAGGGATGATGGTGCAAGGCAAGGAGGGTGGTAATGGGACAGGTTAAGAAAGATAAGACAAGATTGATCAGGAGTAGCTACAAATGACAGCAGCAGAACCATTACCAGCTCTAGATGACTGAAAAAATGGGAGCAGTGGTTACGATCTGAAGTTATTGAAATCAATGTTGAGTCCGGAAGGTTGTAAAGTGCTTGAACAAAAGATGAGGTGTTGTTCCTTGAGCTTACGTTGAGCTTCATTGGAAGAGTGTAAGAGACCAAGGACAGAGAAGTCAGAGTGGGAGTGGGACGGGGAATTAAAATGGCAAGCGACTGGCAGGTCATGGTCATGCTTGCAGACAGAATGGAGGAGTTCAGCAAAGCGATCACCCAGTCTGCGTTTGGTCTCCCCTATGTAGAGGAGACCGCATTGTGTGCGGCAGATACAGTATACTAAATTGAAAGAAGTACAAGTAAAATGCTGTTTCACCTGGAAGGCGTGTTTGGGGCCCTGGATGATGGGAAGGGAGGAGGTGAAGGGGCAGGGGCAGGAACAGCACCACATCTTTTGTTTTGGTACTTTACAACCTTCCGAACTCAACATTGATTTCAATATCTTCAGATCATAACCACTGCTCCCATTTTTTCAGTCAGCCAGTGCTGGTAATGGTTCTGTTGCTGCCATTTACAGTTACTCCTGACCAATCACTTGTTTCTTAACCTGTCCCATTACCACCTTCCTTGCCTTGCACCATCCCTTTTGTCATTTAATCACTCGTGCCCTCTATCCTATCACAGACCAGCCCTTTTGTTCTTTCCTCCCCACCTTTCCCTGGCTCTGTACTTGCTCAAAAACTTTAACTCTTTTAACATCTTCCAGTTCTGACGAAAGGTCTTTGACCTGAAACATTAACTCTGTTTCTTTCTCCACAGATGCTGCCTCACTTGCTGAGCTTCTCCAGCATTTTCTGTTTTTATTTCAGATTTCCAGTATCCGCAGTATTTTGCTTTTGATTTGAGGAATGTTTATTATTGTGTAACATGACAAAATTGGTAATATTTTAAAATTTGAATAAGGAAAACTTGATGGTAACTTAAATAGCTTTATGCTTTTTCATATCTGAGCAACTGTGCAGGCATACACCTGAATAGAAGGAGTAATGTGACCTAAATCACTTGTTTACACACTTGGCTACAGCTTGTTTGGTTTTATATAGTTGAATGCAGTAACCGCTACATCACTGAGGATCTGCACCCTGTTACAATTGTTTAAAAGTTTGCGTCAGTACGATGTCCACCATCTAAATTACCTGTAGGTGGTGTTTATTTTTATTTAGTTGCTAATTCTACGCAGGCCAACTAGTACTACAACTTGGATTGGATGAGATATTCCATAGGATTATTTGTCTTTTTAAGAATTGCCTTTATAAAGTTCTAAGATTACAGTACTCCTGATAATTCAAAGTTCTTACGCTAAAAAAACTGAATTATCCAATAATTTTAATTAAATAAATAGCAGAGTGGGAATTAATTTTTTTAAAAAAGGGAATGATCGGATGATTCAAATTAAGTGACTTCGAAGTAGACTGTATTAGTTTTACTTTGGCTACAAAAGCACATGTTTGACTGACCACCTTGAATGTACAGTTGTATTCTTTTAATGTGTTTAGTACGTTAGAATATTATTGAAAATTGGAGTAGTTGGATGCAATATTGGAGGTTTATATAATTTAAAACATCTGTGTAGTGTCTTGGATTACTCCTTTTTGTTAGCTGAAAATTTGTATTTTAATTGGTGAAGGTACTTTATATCTACCAAAGTTCTGTAGAAAATTCTATTTATTAGAGCATGGATACCTTAATGTACAGTACTGTGCAAGTGCAGGAACTGTGCTAATGTTCAGGAAATGCCTGCAGAGCCCTTGAATGCAAAGTAAACCATTAGACTTTTCCCCAAGGCAGCTTTGTAAGCTTTAATTTTATCTGCTATAAACCTCATGCTGGCAAATTAATGGGTCGTCATGAAATGAAAACTTAATTTCAAGAAATGGCCTTCAGTGATGAGCAGATTCTATGCACATTACTTGTACTGCTCTATCAAGTTTTCTCTGCATAATCCCAATAGTGCTTAACTGAGCCAGCGAACCTGCAAGCTATCGTAAGCCAGCTACTTGATCTCTTTAAACCTGGCTTGCAACATTTTGGGCCAGAATTTGTGAGCGGCACCCGGCATTTGTTAGATTTCCACTTGCCCATAGATTTTCCGTGAGCTTTTGCGCTGAAAGTTGCTGTAAGTTAGAGATCCAAACAGCATGGTGCCCTCTACAGGGCATCTGGGACCTGTGTGAACAGGTCAAGGGCAAACAACTGTGTATCTTCTTAACCAATCAGATTGAAGAATCGTTAATAACAGCAGTCAGAACCAGGAAGTATAAGTTAGAATAGTGAATTTAATATCAAATCAGGTACAGAAAGCGAAATGAAGAGAATGAAAGAAAGATTGGACTAAGAGAGAGAAAAGAGTCAAAGAAAAAGTTAAAAAAAGTTATGCAGATTTTAAAAAAAAAATCTAAAATAATTAAAAGTTGAAGGAATGACTCTCCACGCTTGCAAAAGTTAATTTTCAGTGCCGGAGAGGTTGTTTGGCAGTAATTAAGACTTACCATGTCGTTAAAAGGCTAATTAGACTGGAATGGACAAACCCAAATTTTTTTGGCGTGTTTAGTCCGTATTTTTTTTATCCGTTCATGGGATGTGGACGTCGCTGGCAAAGCCAGCATTTATTGCCCATCCCTATCTACGACGTCAGTACAGGAACTTCATGCCATTCAATGTATTTGACAGCGAGATGCTATTTTCGCGAAGCTGATGGAGGGACAACACCTCTCGGACAGCAACTTCCTGCTTTTCACATTTAACTGTGCATGTGCCATCGCTGTTGTCCGATTTGCGCATAAATAACAGTGAGCACTGTTAATCTCGTCGTTATTTTCACAGTAAATTCTGGGCCATTAAGTCGACAGTTGAAATCTACCCTGCAAGTATCACAATTTTACTTGGGGTGGTCTGTGAGCTGCTCTATATAGATTACTTTGATGATTAATGCATATAAGACTTAGTGTCCACATTCTAATGCTTCATCCTGCCAGATAAGTAACCAGGGGGATAATTATCAGTTTCTTTCATTCTACAAATAATAAAAGTTGCCTACCTGTAGATTTTTAAAGGAGAAAAACTCCACGGAAAGGTGTTTGGAAAGGAAAAGTGTTTTTCTCTCTCAATCTTTTTTGTCCATAAAACAATGCACTTTAACGTTGATGTCATTGTATTCATTCTGTGCCCACAAACAAATCAGAAAAGGTCTGTCAAACACTTTTGAAAGCTCCTTTAAATTATTGGGAGGAGGAAAGAAAGGCCAGTGTAGGGTCTTTTTAATGGGGAGGGAGGAAAAAAAAGAGCCTGGTGTATCTCCTCATTGTACAAAGGGTCTAATGGAGGATGTCAGAAGTGGGGAGGGTACAAAATTACCAGAATTTGTTTCCATTTGATATTTATTTGTATTGAAAATGGGAGCACTTTACCTTAGGAATTGCCTATAGTTCTCCGTATTATTCAGTCATTCATTATGTGAGGCAAGGGTAATGTCTTTTTAGACAGAAGAACATTTTAGTTAAAACTAAAAAGTAACATTTAATTTTTTGACCCTCTTTTGTGCAATTAGATTGTCCATAGATCTCTGAAAAAACCCTAGAGAATCAAGAAAGTTTATATCAAGTGTTGTTCCAGCCATCCTGATGTTTGTCAATGCTGGGTCAATGAAGGGTCAATGAAAAATGCTAAGAGTAAGATTGATGGCCAAGTAGTGGAAGATGGTGAGAGATAGAAAAAGCATAGGGAGTTGTGGAAGGGAATAGTCCAACAAAGTGGGAGAAACACTAGGAATAGTTAAAGTGGCATTATCAACAGGGTGAGAACTTAGGGGATAGGAATGTTAAATATCAGTTAAATACTTCTTTCTCCACTACGTGAACTGGAGAGGCTCTGGATTTAGCTGAAATCTGGTTCCGGCAGTGTAATCTAACTACCTTGGATTGTTCCTGAATTTGCTGTGCAGGTTTCACGGTTTATAGTACTGGCGAGCATCCAGGTCCAGCTGTAGTTTAACTAACTGGTTTGTTTTCCAGAATGTGTTGTGGGATACAATGTATGACATTATGTTTGTGTTTTGAAATGTGGATTCTGATTCCCAATGTAACTGTGCAAATTGTGGAATATGATTCTGGTGCAATCTGAAGTCTCTGGGCACTGGAAGCCTGGATAGTCTGGTGTATAAGAGGGAGTGATGATACAAATTATAATTATCTTCAAAAGCTTCCTTGAGAGAGACTTAATACAGCAGCACATTGCATAGAATATCAGAATAGCAGTTTTCCCCATCTGTTTAAGTATTTTAAAAGGAAGAAGAAAGCTGGGCAGTTATTTCATGACTGAGCCAGGAATTTACAAGAACCTGCCAATCGACAAGCTTCTTTCACCAACTGCAATTAACCTCTCATTGACCTTGGGGTTGTGCCTATTTACAGCAATTAGATTCTACAGTTTTAAAGAAACAGGACAGGCTAAACGCAGCTTGACCTCAGTAACAGAACACTATTACATGGTATAACAGTCCTGTCACAATAAAACACTGCATCATCATAAGCAACTTAATAGCACATCAGCTAGGAGATTGCAATTGCAAAACATTTCACAAAATAACATTTTTAAAAGTTCGTGGGGAGAGAATGAGAGAGTAAGTTCATGGATTTTTTTTTAATTTGACGGTCACTCTTATATCCCATAATTCAAAAGAGCAAAGAAATCTGCATTCTATATGTTGTATTTTAGTCAATCCAACTTCCGACCTCTTGACTAGTCCTTGAGAAAGTGGAGATGATATCCATGCGTAAATAGGTGGCAGTATAGCTTGTCAGGCAGATTGTATATGTGGCTTTGTAAATTGTGTAATTGGATATGTGGTGTGGTTTAAACCAATACTAAATATCTCAGTGTATTGCTTATGCTAATACAATGTTTTATCATGACTGATCCGTTACACCATTTAAACACCGTGTTCTGTTGCTGAGGTCAGGTTTTGTTTAGCCTGTCCTGTTTCTTTAAAAAATGCAGAATCGAATTGCTGTAAATAGGCACACCCAGAGGACAATTAGAGTTTAATTGCAGTTGATGAATGAAGCTTTCTAACTGGCAGGTTCTTGTCGATTCCTGCTCTAGGTCATGAATGAACTGCCCATCTTTTTTCTTTCTTTTAATTACATAGACTGTACACACAGAAACAGACCATTTGGCCCAATAGGTCCTTGCCGGTGTTTATGCTCCACACAAGCCTTCTCCCTCCCTACTTCATCTAACCCTATCGACATATACTCTATTCCTTTCTCCCTCATGTGTTTATCTAGCTTCCCCTTAAATGCATCTACACTAGTTAATCAACTACTGCTTGTGGTAGCGAGTTCCACGTTCCAACCACTCTCTGGGTAAAGAAGTTTCTCTTGCATTCCCTATTGAATTTATTAGTGACTATCTTTATATTTATGGCAACTAGTTCTGGTCTCCCCCACAAGTGGAAACATCTTCTCTATGAAACGGTTTGATAGGGTAAACATAATCTTAAAGACCTCTATCAGGTCACCCCTCAGTCTTTTTTCTAGAGAATAGAGCCCCAGCCTGTTCAGCTTTCATGATAAGTATATCCTCTCAGTTCTGGTATCATTCCAGTAAATTTGCCAATTACATGCCCATTCTGCAAATTTATTAATGTCTTCCTGTATTTTGTTGTAATTCTCCTCAGTATTAACTATATCCCCAACTTTGTGTCGTCCGCAAATTTTGAATTTGTACTTCGATTCCCAAGTCCAAATAGTTTATGTAAATGGTGAAGAACAGTGGTCCCAGCACTGATCCTTGTGGAACACCACTTCCTACCTTTTGCTAGTCTGAGTAACTACCTTTAACCCTACTCTCTCTTTTCTGTTTTGTTGCCAGCTTGCAATTCATTCTGCGACTTGTCCCCTGACTCCACATGCTCTGACCTTAGTCATGAGTCCACTTTGTGGTACCTTATCGAAGGCCTTTTGAAAATCCAAATATATTACATCTACTGCATTAACCTTGCCTGCCCTTTCTGTTACTTTAAATAATTCAATAAGGGTACGGTAGCATAGTGGTTATGTTACTGGACTAGTAATCCAGAGGCCTGGACTAAAATCCAGAGTCATGAGTTCAAATCCCGCCACGGCAGCTGGCGAATTTAAATTCAATTAATTAAATAAAATCTGGAATTAAAATACTAGTATCAGTAATGATGGCTATGAAACTACCGGATTGTCGTAAAAACCCATCTGGTTCACTAATGTCCTTTAGGGAAGGAAACCTGCCGTCCTTACCCGGTCTGGCCGACATGTGACTCCAGACCCACAGCAATGTGGTTGATTCTTAATTGCCCTCTGAAATGGCCCAGCAAGCCACTCAGTTGTAAAATCTCGCTACGAAAAGTCATAATAAGAATAAAACCGGACGGACCACCCGGCATCGGACCACTAGGCACCGGACACGACAACGGCAAAACACCAAGCCCATGTGCCTGCTGCTCTTGTCCTTCTAGGTGGTAGAGGTCGCGGGTTTGGGAGGTGCTGTCGAAGAAGCCTTGTCGAGTTGCTGCAGTGCATCCTGTGGATGGTACACACTGCAGCCACAGTGCGCCGGTGGTGAAGGGAGTGAATGTTTAGGGTGGTGGATGGGGTGCCAATCAAGCGGGCTGCTTTATCTTGGATGGTGTCGAGCTTCTTGAGTGTTGTTGGAGCTGCAGTAATTGCAGTAAGACATCTTTACTCCTATACTCAAATCCTCTTGTAATAAAGGCCAACATACCATTTGCCTTCCTAATTGCTTGGTGCACCTGCATGTTAGCTTTCAATGACTCATGTACAAGGACACCCAGGTCCCTTTGAACATCAACATTTTCCAATCTCTCACCATTTAAAAAATACTCTGCATTCCTGTTTTTCCTACTAAAATGGATAACTTCACATCTTTCCACATTATATTCCATCTGCCTTGTTCTTGCCCACTCACTTAGCCTGTCTATATCCCCTTGAAGCCTCTTTGCATCCTCCTCACAACTCACATTCCCACCTAGTTTTGTGTCATCAGCAAACTTGGGAATATTACATTTGGTCCCCTCATCCAAATCATCGATATAGATTGTGAATAGCTGGGGCCCAAGCACTGATTCCTACGGTACCCACTAGTCACAGTCTGCCAACCTGAAAAAGACTGTTTATTCCTACTCTCTGTTTCCTGCCTGTTAACCAATTCTCAATTCATGCCAGTATATTAACCCCAATTCCACGTGCTCTAACTTTGTTCACCAACCTCCTGAGTGGACCTAATCGAAAGCCTTCTGAAAATCTAAATACACCACATCCATTGGTTCCCCCTTTATCTATTCTACTAGTTACATCCTCAAAGAACTCCAATAGGTTTGTCAAACATGATTTCCCTTTCATAAATCCATGTTGACTCTGCCAAATCCTATTATTGTTTTTCTAAGCGTCCTGTTACGACATCCTTTATAATTGATTCTAGTGTTTTTCCAACTATTGATGTCAGACTAACCGGTCTGTAGTTTCCTGTTTTCTCTCTCCCTCCTTTCTTAAATAGTGGGGTTACATTTGCTACCCTCCAATCTGCAGGAACCATTCCAGAATCTATAGAATTTTTGAAGATGACAACCAATGCATCCACTATCTCTATAGCCACCTCTTTCAAAACTCTAAATACATGTAATAGTGCCTCTGCTATCTCTTCCCTAACTTCTTTTAGTATGCGCGGATGCAAACCATCTAGACCAGGGGTTTTAGCCTCCCTAAGTTTGATTAGTTTATTAATTATCTCCCCCCTTTCTATCTTAAATGTCTTTATATACTTCAACAGATGGGAAAACTGCCATTCTGAGACCTTCTATGTAAGGTGCTGCGTATTAAGTCTCGAGGAAACTTTTCAAGATAATTATAGCTTTTATTATTTTTGCTCAAAGCATTGCATTTTATGGCTTTTATCAAAAAAAAACACAGGAGCTGTAAGGCAAAATATCATGCGAAATGTTTGTGTTGGTTTTATTCTTTACTTACTGCTGTACAACATGTCTAATCTGGAACTCCAAATGTAATCATTTTACTCGCTACAGTGTATCTAGTCTAGTGTGGCCATGGTGATTTGATCCTGTGGGAATGAAACTACATTTAAAATGTTAGTCTCAATTGGGGATTTGATTGGAGCAATAAATGTATTTAACTATACTTAAAAGCTTATTAATTTAGTTTAAAGGGATTTTTTGTTCAGATAGTGGCAGTGTTTTTCCCAGCAGATTCAAATGAAAAAGTACTGCAGGCAGTAACAGTATAGTGACAATAGCTTTGAAAAAGGATTACAACAGGTGCGTTGTTAGGGAATGTATGTATTGTGGAGCCTCCACATTACAGATATCTTGAAACTGCAGGGTGTGTCTAACTCTGAAGTGCCACAGTGTGTAATTTTCTATAAAATGATATGCTTTTAGGGTGCATTTAGACTGCAGCTGCTTAGGTTGAAACTTCAATTGGGAGAGAGTTCTGTGCAGGCTTGCGAGTGTGCAGAGTCCTCTCCCAGCACTCATATTGTGTAAGGATTTAAATTAACGTGCAAATAGGCTTGAAAGTGTGCAGGAGATCATGTGTGTCCATGGAACCACCACCACCACCACCAGCCCCCCTCCCCCCAATCTGACACAGCACTGGTGTTAACCTGGTGGTGTGAGACTACTAACCCCAGGAAGTCTCGCTCTGCTTTGCTGTATCCGGTCAGGACCCTTGAATAAGGCTATAGAAGGTGTGTGTGTGTGTGCCATAAAAGACAGTTAAGCCAGGTGTCATACTTTCAGTGAGGAGAATTTAGTAATCAACTACATTCTTTTAGACCGTTATTGTCTTTACTGTCAAGATACTGGGTTGTGACAGATTAAAACAATACTTTGTAAGAGCATTGAGCAATTTTTATTGGATGTCAAATGTTAATTGAAAGGTTGGGAATTCTGATCTAATTGTTTCTAGCTTAAAAATGAAATAATAGTCATTTGTAATAAATTTGACGACCTTGATTTGCCCTCATACGTATCTGTGTCTTTGCTATAGTGTGAAGAACTGAGAGATGATATTTATTTGAGAATTCTGCATTTCTTAATGTTTTGTGGAAGAACGAATATCCCAAATATTTCCTTGATTTAAATTGTATGTAATTTCAGAATAATCACTGAATGCTCTTCTATGAGTGGGTAAACCTGTTTCAAAATATTTTCCATACACAGATGTGATTTCTCTCAGCTGCAATTGCCCATTGGAAACTGGAATACAGTAAGCTTGGCCTTATCTGGCTTAAAAAGTTATGAGCAAACTGACATTAACAAAGTTGATTGTTGTACAGCCAATTGAGTATATTTATCCAAAGTTTTGCTACTGACAATTTGGCCTACTGGTTAATAATTCAGAGAATGATTAATATTTATCTTTGGCGTGTGATGCAATGTACTGGTTATTCAGTAGTTTTCATTCCATCGTTACCTTTAACGGCAGATAAATGGATCTCATTAATCTAATGTCTGTTTACTGTAAGAATTCAAAGTGGGGTGGGGAAGTGTATAAAAATCCCTCTAGATTGCAAACTATTTTTTAAGACCGGGAGAAACTTAAGTGTGTGCAGAACTGTGATATCACCATGATTGTCCCAGGGCTGAGATGCCATCTGAATTTGGTTTTGGCTACTGCAGTGCTATTAACACTTAAATTGTATTTCAGCAGTAATTGTGAATTTAAGCACTTTCCTGGAAAGGTAATTAAATTCTCATGAGATAGTTTGTTATTTTTGGGCTTTAGGCTCTCCTCCAATCACTAATTTTAGTGAAAAAGGAGACGTGAATATAAAGTGGGGAACTTTGCTTTATTTTTGCATCAACTTTTCTACTAGTGAAAGGAGGAAAATCTGGAACACTGTTCTTGGATCATTATTGAACGCAGTCCAATTTGTCAGCTTAAGCATGTTCTGTTCTACTGACTCCAGTTTAACAGAGTGACCCTTCAGTCTATGGATGTTGCTCTGTTGTGAATGGATCAGTTCTTCAGCCTGACATTTTTGGCTGTATGTTGCCCATGTAAAAGGTTAACTGGTTTAATTGATGTGCAACATGTTTCTTTCTTTTTCTGTAGTAACGTAATGTGCCATACAATTATTGTAACTGATCTGTTCTTTGTTTGCTGCATCAACTTGAAGATTTTGCACAAATGCACTCTTTAAACATGTTGCTAATTGATATATAGAGGCTATCTTCATAAAATCTTACAATTAAGAGAATAAGCGTCCCATTAATTGGGATGGAAATGACCATATTGTTCAAATGGTTTAAAAGTAGCTGCTGTTTGAGGTGTTTGATTCTGCTGCTAGATTATTTGAGGAATCTTACAACACCAGGTTATAGTCCAACAGTTTTATTTGAAAATCACAAGCTTTCAGAGGCTTTCTCCTTCGTCAGGTGAGTTTTTTTTGGGTTGCATACTCTCTTTGAGCAGTTGGCCACAGATCAGTTGATAATTTTGTCCAGAAATGATAACTGTCAGTAGTGGTGGAGATCTTATAAAATATTATCCATTGTCCTGTGACCATCTGCTCGAAAGAAGACCCCAGGGATTTTCAAAGGTAGGAGCACAGGCACGCGGCTAGCATTTAAAGAGACATTGCCTTCATTCAAAAATGCTACTGTTCAGTCAGTAATTGCATTGTGTGATGTGTCACTGAGCCATTTGGACTAGGGAGATCGCTGGTTTGTGCTGAGTTAAGTGATCTCAGCCGAGTTGGTGCAATTGGCCTCAGCATCTCTAGGCAGAGGAGCAAGAAAAATTGGCCATTTACTTTTCAACTGTCAAACCGTTTAATTTAATTTCCCAATCTACCTTTGACAACTCACCCCTCATACCTATGTAATTGGCTTTATTTAAGTTTAAGACTCTAGTTTCTGACTTAAGTACATTACTTTCAAACTCAATGTGAAATTCATCATATTATGATCACTCTTCCCCAGAGGTACTTTTACTGTGAGATTACTAATTAACCCTATCTCATTACATAATAAAGATCTAAAATAATCTGTTCCCTGGTTGGTTCCATGACGTGTTGCTCTAAGAAACTGTCTCGAATACATTCCACGCACTCATCTTCCAAACTACCTTTGCCAATTTGATCTGCTCAGTCTATATGCAGATTAAAGTCCCCCATGATGACTGCGTTTTCTTTGTTACAAGCTCTATTATTTCATGATTAATACTCTGTCCAATGGTATTGCTACTATTAGGGGGCCTATAAATTACTCCCACCAGTGTTTTCTGCCCCTTGTTATTTCTAATTTCCACCCATATTGATCCTACTTCCTGATCTTCCAAGCCAAGATCCTTTCTCACCACTGTCCTTTTGTCATCCTTTATTACTAGGGCTACACCCCCTCCTTTCCTATTCTGCCTGTCTTTTCTAAATGTCATGTACCCTGGAATATTTAGTTCCCAACCTTGGTCATTTTGGTCAACCTTCTCTACTCTACGGAGAAAAATCCCAGCTTCTCCAATCTCTCCACATAACTGAAATCCCTCAGCCAAGAAATCATCCTGGTAAACCTCCTCTGTACCCTCTCCAAGGCCTTGACATCCTTCCTAAAGTGTGGTGCCCAGAATTGTACACAATACTCCAATTGAGGCCTAACCAGTGATTTGTAAAGGTTTAGCATGACTTGCTCATTTTTGTGTTCAATGCCCCTATTTACAAAGCCAAGTATCCCATACACTTTCTTAACTGGCTTATCAACTTGCCCTGTCGCCTTCAAAGATTTGTGAATATGCACCCCCCAGGTCCCTATGCTCTTGCACCCGCTCAAAATAGTACCATTTTGAATATACTGCCCCTCCATGTTGTTCCTCCCAAAGTGCATCACTTCACACTTATCCACATTAAATTGCATCTGCCATGTCTCTACCCATTTCACCAGTCTGTCTATGTCCTCCTGAAGTCTGTTACTATCCTCACAATTTGCTACATTGCCAAGTATTGTGTTATCCGCAAACTTCAAAATTCTACTCCCTGCACCCAACTCCATGTCATTTTTATATATATCGCAATGGTCCTGATACAGACCCATGGGGGACCCCACTGCGTACTTTTCTCCAGTCAGAAAAATATCCGTTCA
The DNA here is from genome assembly GCF_035084215.1 of Heptranchias perlo. NCBI lineage: Eukaryota > Metazoa > Chordata > Chondrichthyes > Hexanchiformes > Hexanchidae > Heptranchias > Heptranchias perlo. The sequence continues at coordinate 58,674,400 of NC_090331.1, forward strand.
CCGCTATTCTCTGCCTCCTATCCCTTAACCAGTTACATACCCAAGTTACCACTGTTTCTTTTTAATCCCATATGCTTCTATTTTCCGAATAAGTCTGTTATGTGGTACTTTAACAAATGCCTTTTGAAAGTCCATATATACAATATCTACTGCACCACCTTCATCAACCCTCTCTGATACTTCATCAAAGAACTCAATCAGACACAATTTGCCATTGACAGATCCGTGCTGGCTGTCCCTTATTAACCCATGCCTCTCCTAGTGAGAATTAATATTATCCTTGACAATGGTCTCTAAGTAGCTTTCCCACCACTGACGTTAGACTGACTGGCTTTAGTTACTAGGTTTATCTCTCCCCTTTTTTTGAATAGGGGTGTAACATTTGCAATCCTCTAGTCCTCTGGCACCACTCCCACATCCAAGGAAGATTGTGGTCAGAGCTTCTGCTGACTCCACCCTCATTTCCCCCAGCAACCTAGAATGCATCCCATCTGGACCGGGTGACTTGTTAACTTTGAGTAATGCCAACCTACTTAGCACCTGCCTTTCTATCTATTTTTATCCTATCCAATATCAATACTCCCCCCTCCCCCCTCCTCTACTGTGACATTAACATTATCCTCTTCTTTTGTGAAGACAGATGCAAAGTATTCATTCAGTACCTCAGTCATGCCCTCTGCCTCCACAAGAAGATGTCCTTCTTTGTCCCTAATCGGCTCCACCATTCCTTTAACTATCCTTTTATGTTTTATATGCTTATGAAAGATTTTTGGGTTCCCTTTTATGTTACTCGCTAATACCAGTATTAATTCATTTTGAATAGTTTGTAAGTTTGAAACATAATTGGACTTGGTATTTTTCTTGAAGAAGAAACTTCTGGCATTTAGTTCACTCAGGCTGGGAGTTTCAGCTGTGTAGATTCAATTTGTCAATAGTTTATTTTCTGTAGAGTGCCATTGTGCATATTGTTTATATCACATGTGGGAATGAGGGGATCGACATTCAGGGTGATTGTGTTTGTTTATGTTTCAGCCTATTTCTATGTGTAGTCAAAATATTTAACTAACTTTGTTGCATGAATCTTGGAAATTATCAATAGTTATGACAGAAAATGAATCTAGTGCTTTTCAATCCACATGTGGCAGGATGTACAAATCTCTAAGGTTTCTCTTGAATGTGGGAACTTGGTTCATGCTAACCAATGTATGCTTAAAAATTAGCCTGATTTATTGCCAAAAAAGTTGCACAGCAGGATACATGCTTTTAGGTGAAGGAAATATTTCTAAGTTCAGCATTGAACCTGTGGAGCAGGGAATTAATCTAATTTAGCTGTTCTGTAACCAATATCCATCTCTAACTAGTGTATAACTTGCACACTAGAAAGGAAATACATTATTGCCTATTTCAAAGCCTCTGCTATACATGACCTTAGATGTAACACCAATTGAGAATTTCTTACCCAAAACATGTTAAAGACTTCTACAAATACATAAAGGGCAAAAGGGTAACTAGGGAGAGAGTAGGGCCTCTTAAGGATCAACAAGGTCATCTATGTGCGGAACCACAAGAGATGGGTGAGATCCTGAATGAATATTTCACATCGGTATTTACGGTTGAGAAAGGCATGGATGTTAGGGAACTTGGGGAAATAAATAGTGATGTCTTGAGGAGTGTACATATTACAGAGAGGGAGGTGCTGGAAGTCTTAACGCGCATCAAGGTAGATAAATCTCCGGGACCTGATGAAATGTATCCCAGGACGTTATGGGAGGTTAGGGAGGAAATTGCGGGTCCCCTAGCAGAGATATTTGAATCATCCACCGCTACAGGTGAGGTGCCTGAAGATTGGAGGGTAGCAAATGTTGTGCCTTTGTTTAAGAAGGGCGGCAGGGAAAAGCCTGGGAACTACAGACCAGTGAGCCTGACATCTGTAGTGGGTAAGTTGTTAGAGGGTATTCTGAGGGACAGAATCTACAGGCATTTGGAGAGGCAGGGACTAATTAGGAACAGTCAGCATGGTTTTGTGAGAGGAAAATCATGTCTCACGAATTTGATTGAGTTTTTTGAAGGGGTAACCAAGAAGATAGATGAGGGCTGTGCAGTAGACGTGGTCTACATGGACTTCAGCAAAGCATTTGACAAGGTACCGCATGGTAGGTTGTTACATAAGGTTAAATCTCATGGGATCCAAGGTGAGGTAGCCAATTGGATACAAAATTGGCTTGACGACAGAAGACAGAGGGTGGTTGTCGAGGGTTGTTTTTCAAACTGGATGCCTGTGTCCAGCGGTGTGCCTCAGGGATCGGTGCTGGGTCCGCTGTTATTTGTTATTTATATTAATGATTTGGATGAGAATTTAGGAGGCATGGTTAGTAAGTTTGCAGATGACACCAAGATTGGTGGCATTGTGGACAGTGAAGAAGGTTATCTAGGATTGCAACGGGATCTTGATAAATTGGGCCAGTGGGCCGATGAATGGCAGATGGAGTTTAATTTAGATAAATGTGAGGTGATGCATTTTGGTAGATCGAATCGGGCCAGGACCTACTCCGTTAATGGTAGGGCGTTGGGGAGAGTTATAGAACAAAGAGATCTAGGAGTACAGATTCATAGCTCCTTGAAAGTGGAGTCACAGGTGGATAGGGTGGTGAAGAAGGCATTCAGCATGCTTGGTTTCATTGGTCAGAACATTGAATGCAGGAGTTGGGATGTCTTGTTGAAGTTGTACAGGGCATTGGTGAGGCCACACTTGGAGTACTGTGTACAGTTCTGGTCACCCTATTATAGAAAGGATATTATTAAACTAGAAAGAGTGCAGAAAAGATTTACTAGGATGCTACCGGGACTTGATGGTTTGACTTATAGGGAGAGGTTGGATAGACTGAGACTTTATTCCCTGGAGAGTAGGAGGTTAAGGGGTGATCTTATAGAAGTCTATAAAATAATGAGGGGCATAGATAAGGTCGATAGTCAAAATCTTTTCCCAAAGGTAGGGGAGTCTATAACGAGGGGGCACAGATTTAAGGTGAGAGGGGAGAGATACAAAAGGATCCAGAGGGGCAATTTTTTCACTCAAAGGGTGGTGAGTGTCTGGAACGAGCTGCCAGAGGCAGTAGTAGAGGCGGGTACAATTTTGTCTTTTAAAAAGCATTTGGACAGTTACATGGGGAAGATGGGTATCGAGGGATATGGGCCAAGTGCAGGCAATTGGGACTAGCTTAGTGGTATAAACTGGGCGACATGGACATGTTGGGCCGAAGGGCCTGTTTCCATGTTGTAACTTCTATGATTCTATGATTCTATGACAGCTCATATTTAAAATCTTAATTTTAATACTGTTGTACAGCTCCCAAGTCAGCTGTGTAAATTTTCTCTACAGTTATGCAAGTCTTCAGGCCAGTCTTCTGGTCCAGTTGTTGGTGAGCCATCCAGGTAACAGTCTTAATGAGTCCCACCAATTTTTCAGTTAGCTTACACCTGTGGTGTGCCAAGCCCCGGCAGTAATTGTGCCGTATAAAAGCGCTAATGTTTTGCAAGGGAAACGAGCAGTATGCCATGGAAAAATGAACAATTTTCATTGGGCACTAATAAATGTTAGTGAAAATCGCTAGCTATTAAAGTTGGTGCTGCAGCAAATATGTTTGATGCACTTGGAACTTTGCATGTTAGAATGGCTGCTATGTAGTGAAGCAGGCCCTTGTGTCAACTGAACTGCCTGAAAACTCCTCAACATAGTGATGCTGTCCCTTTAACTGATCGTGTTTGTTCCATATACATTGGAAATGTAGATTATTGTATAGTTCAGCATTTACTGTAGTGTTGGATGCAGTGCTGAACTTTAGTATATGCTTATATGGAATTGTACTACAGGCTGCTGGACTACTTCCAACAGCGGTCACTCTTGCTTTTTGTTTTTGAGAGGTGAAACAACAATTTAAGCTTAGCCATTTAATGGTGTTTTATGCCTATTGTAAAGATGGCATAACTGTAAAAACAGGCAAAAGTAGATTATTATTTCAGAGTTGAAGCTAAAACGATTTTCATCCAGTATTGAAAATATAATCTGACTTTCATATTCGTTGCGGCAATAATGAAAGATGTGTGTTGGCAAGAATCTTAACTACAAAGCAGGGCCTTTTCAGCATTATGTTTGAAGTTATTGTCACCTGATTAAATTTTAGGTGTCCTTAAAGGAGAAGGAGGTGCTAAGAGAGGTGCTTTACATACAAGTTGCACATCACTTATTTTATCAAGTGCCTTGTATTGAGTATCCTTTTGTCCCATGGACCCTTCCAATTTTGGGTCTCTACTTATTATAGGAGCTACTTTGATATATTTTCAGGGGTGTCCAGAGTGAGTTCACTCATTTAAATGGAAGTTGACTCTTTGGACCATTCTATGTGCAAATACCCAGCTGTCAGTAATGGTTGTCAGCTTGGGTGCCTCTAGATCAGTATCCATGTGTGAATGGAGACCTGGATTGGAGGGAGGTGTGGTATTGGAATGTCTCCATAGGAGAAAAATGACTGGCTAAATGATCTAAATCAAAAGTTTACCTTTTACTGAAAGTATTTTGCAAAACTTTCTTCTCAAAACACTTAGCGTATCTTAGGCAATATTTTTTGTCTGTGTTTATATACATGTTAGTGCTGCTTCCTATCTGTTAAATAAAATGTGTTTTTGTTTTTCACATTTCATTCTTTTGTAACTTTGGGGAGGGGATAAATTCTATAAAGGAGTGCAGAACCAACCATTATGGGAATACATTTTTAAAACGTTATTACCTTAAAAAGTCACAGTACAGAACAAAAACTTCATCGTGGCTTCATGATTTAGCTGTTGCGTGGCCTAGGCCCACATCAAAGGGATTTTCAAGGAGATCTAAATTTATGGCCTGGAATTCACTGCAACGGCGATATTGGCGCTGAATGCTCTAAATTAAATCGCTGTACTCCGATTCTCCACTGGCGAATAATTAGAATATGGGGCAGCGAGCATAACTGTGGATTGGGAGCAGCGCGGCCAATGGCCAAAGTAAAAACCCATTGCGATGTGATGCCACTCAGACCTGGAAGTGTTTAAAATAGATGTTTGAAGGTTGAACTGGGCAGAAACAAGCACAAATTCAAATTATAGAGAGCTGATTGGCCTTTAAGGACTTTTTTTTATATCTGCCTGGTTAGTTCATTAGATGGAACAGTGACCCTCCCTCATCTCCCATTCCCGTTGAGGTTGTATAAACAACATGGAAACCAGAGGCTTTTAGTCTTCAGTTGCTCAAGCAGTCTGTAATCCCAGTGCAATTTCTGATTTACTATTAGGATTTTAATAAGGTGTAAATGGGCACATTGTGATCACTAACATTTATAGCGGGTAGGATTAACAATCCGAATTACATTTTTTTAAAAAAGTCGCATTTGGATGGTAATTTAAGGCTGAGAACTGGCAACCCACTCCCACCAGATATATATATATATATATATATAATTTCTGTTGCTTTGCATTTTGCACCAGTGACCTTAGACACTGTCAGAACAGCACTACTGAACAATTTAAAAATTGAGGACAACACAATTATTTCTTAATTTAAACAGTAAACTACGATTCCTGCAATTGCACCAAACAAACTGAGCCCTCTGGCACCATTCTGTAATGATCTAAATGGCTGTGGCGAATACAGTGGTGCTAATTCAGCGAACTCGATCTCGCATTGATTTTAATGGGAGGAGCTATGATTTTTACTGGAGGTAGAGCTGTGATAATTAGCTGTTCAACTTTTTCGGTGAGGTTCTCTATGGAGCAGTGTAAAAGGCCCAGGAAATTATGGCTTAATTCACTGAGGCCATAGTTTCCTGAAATTTCTGCACCACAGATGTCGTGTATATAGGGCTGGAATTTGTTGAAAACTTGCAATGGCGCAAGTTTTCAGCAAATTCAGGTCCATAATATATTTTTTGTTCTGGGAAGGAGAGGACAAGGAAGGTGAGAGAAAGTTCCAATTGTTATTTATTTACATCAAAAATGTAATGTGTGCAATGTATAAATACACAATCTCCTTTGTGGAGAGAATGAACTGCTGATTAGAATGAATAAATGGTCAGGAAAACTCAACATGAAAAACATCTGAAACATTAGTCTAGTGACATTAACAACTCAGCTAAGTGTTCTATTTAAAGCTTTGCATACAACAGGTTTGTGTAACCACTTCTTGTTTTATGAAGTGTTGCCTAACCTTAATCTTTTTAATGCTAGTTTAAAAAAATCTCAGCAGTTCTTTTATAGAGAGATGAAATGCTATTAGGTTTAGTTGCTAGCCAAGAGAAGCATGTATAGGACGTTTTATTATGTTAAAGGCGCTATATAAATGTAAGATGTTATAAATGTATCTTCAAAAGTTGGCGACTTATTCTTTAAAAGAGTTAAGCTAGATGCATTGCACAACCAAGTACATATTGAAAAAGAAATGGTAGTTTGAATTATGTATAAAAACATCAATACAGTAAATCGTGTTTTATTTCTTAAGCATAACCCTGTCTGGTAGCAGGAAAATTGTAAAAAAATTGTAGCACTTCGAAGAGGAACACGGTCCTTGTTACTGGACTAGTAATCCAGAGGCCTGAACTAATAATCCAAGGAACATGAGTTCAAATCCCACCATGCCAGTTCGAATTCAGTTTAAAAAAAATTTGGAAATAAAAGTTGGTATCACTAAAAGTGATTATTTAAAAATAAACAGATTTGTTCACTAATATCCTTTAGGGAAGGAAACCTGCCGTCCTTACCCAGTATGGCCGCAATGTGATTCCAATCCTACACCAATGTGGTTGACTCTGAACTGCCCACTGAATTGACATAGCAAGCCACTCAATTGTATCAAACCGCTACAAAGTCGTCCCACCACCACCTTTTCAGGGAAACTAGAGATGGGAAATAAATGCTGGCCGTACCAGCAATACCCACATTCCAAGAATTAATTTTTTAAAAATTCTGCCGTATCATAAGCAATACCTAGTCGATAGATTTTTAAAAAAAATTGTATTGGAATGGAATATACGGATTTTGGTTAAATCCCTTTAAATTGGCTCTCCAATGAGAAACCAAAGAATAATATAATGGATTAGCTCACTGTTTTGAGTTTGAATCCAGCCCATACTAATGGCTTGAAAGCCTCATCTACCAGCTGTATTGGCCCTATGTAAAATGAATCAAATTCCTAACAGGTGAAAATCTATTGCACCAATTAACACAGAAACTTAATATATACTGTTAAGAAAAATGCACCCTGCACAATGTTAAACCTTAATGCTTTGCAGGACTGTGTGTGTATGCGTGTGTATATAATATGTAGTATAGTAAAAGCCTTTACAATCCATGAGTATGTATCTAGCCCTCTGGCATCTACCTCCTCTACTATATTCTGTACTCTCAAGCAAGGGTGTCAGAAATAAATTCAACCACCAGTCCTGACTGTGTAGCCCAAAGGTCAACTTACAAGGCCAGAAAAAGTTGACCAACAGCTTCCAAGAAGCTGACATGGCTCCCAAGAAGCAGTCATGAAATAGCCCTGGCATGAAAACAAGTATTTACATGAGCATTGAACCTTGAGCAGTAGGTGCACTCAAAATTCCTTCACTTGTACTGGAGGGAAAGAACATATGTACATACCACTCCCAGTTTCTGCCTCCTTCCTCCTATTACTACACATTTCTGTCTTGCCTTACTTTCCCCCTTTCTCTCTCCCCTTTATAGCATCCATTTCCTCCTTCAGTTATCTTCCATTTGGCTCCCGTATCCCACTCGAGTCTGCTCTTACTTGAGTCCAGCTGCTAATGCGAAAGAAAGACTTTCATTTATATAACTCCTTTCATGCCTTCAGGACGTTCCAAAGTGCTTTACAACCAGTGAAGTACTTTTGAAGTGTAGGCACTGTTGTAATGTAGTGGACCAAATTACTCCACTCTCCACGCTACTCCCAGCACCAAAGCAGGGACTGTAGCCTCCGTACACTATTGGTGAGAACTCCTCCTCCAGCAAGAGTTGCTGCCTACAATATGCGCTAACTGAGCTCTTGAAAAGTTGAGTCTCAGTATGAAATGTATGATTACATTTATGAGTGACTATTAAAGGTAGCTACTTTGTTTGTTCAGACTGAAGCATCTTCTTGAGAATAAGCTAAAGCACACGTCCACTTGATTATATCAAAGGATAAAAGTGTTTATTTCCCTCTGGAGGAAGGGGACAAGATTTTAAAGTGTCCAAGAAGGGTCTTCCTCGCCACTGCCCAAGGATGCTTTTAAATTTATATTATGACAATTAAGGCACAAACCTGTGACCCAAAATAGAAGGCCCAGCTCTTTCTTCCATTATAAAAGGTTTGGCTCTTGGCTGTTCCAGTTAGGAGTTGTTTCAGTAGATCCTGTGGAGTATTAATGTTGAGCAAGCTGCTGGTGGTTTCTGTCAATAGCTTTACACCTTGATCCTTTTCATAAATTCTCTTCCTGACCTTGTGCAGTACAACATTGGTGTTGGGGCAGGGAAAGTACTTGCAGTGCCTTTTTTTAAATCCTAGGCAAAACCTTTGACTTGTAGAAAAGAACCCGCTTTAATGTAGAGACCTGACATTTTTGGTTAAGAAGTTGCCAGAGAGCCACTCGGCTGATATCGGTCACAGGCTCGGTTTCTGAGTCCTCCTGCTTACTTGTTGGTGGTTAGCATTTCGTTCACTCCTGGATGTAATCCAAAACTCTTATTTTTGTAACAGAGTCCTCCGTCAATTGTGTAATTTTTGTGGTGAGGATAATTTTGTATTGTTCCAAGGAACAATACAAAAGTAAGGTTGCATAATAGGTTCATTGTGTTTTTTTTAGCTGTGAAACCAAGATGATCGATGAGTTGGATCTTTTTGACGTTAATAAAATAGGCACTTGATCTAGCCTTTAAATACTGGTGGTGCATTGTTAGGATAGATCGTTTGCTCCCCTGTAGAAGACAAGAATTTATTCCTCTTCAGTCATGACCAAGAATCCAGAAGGGTGTGTGCCTACATGGTGCAAGGGTAAAGGATATCTCTGAGCAACTGGAGAGGAACTTGGAAAGGGAGGGGGAAGATCCAGTTGTCGTGGTCCATGTTGGGACCAATAACATAGGGAAGAAAAGCGGGGAGGTCCTGCTAAGAGAATATCAGAACTAAATTAAAAACACGATCTCACGGGTGGTAATCTCGAGATTACTACCCGAGCCATGTGTTAATTGGCATGGGATGGGCAGATCAGGCAGGTGAATGCGTGGCTGTAAAACTGGTGTGGGAAGGATGGGTTTTATTTCATGGGACATTGCACAAGTACTGGGACAGGTTGGAGCTGTACCCTTTTGACAAGCTCCACCTGAAATGGAATGGGACCAGTGTCCTAGTGGAAAGGATAAATAGGGTTATCAACAGGACTTTTAAGACAGGGGGTGGGGGCGGGATCTGGTGAAGATAGCACAAGTCTGAAGAAAAATGGAAATGGAAATGAGAACAAAGGTCAGATCAAGATAAGGAATATGGGTAGCATAAACGGTCAGGGAACAATTACAGTTATAGAACATAAGCACAAAATGACCGTTAAAAATAAAGTGTTCAGCAATGTGCACAACATCTGAAACAAAATGGGGGAGCTGGAGGCAATAATTAATAGTGAGGAGCCAGATGTGATGGGGATAACTGAAAGATAGCTACATAAGGAACAGGACAGGCAGTAAATATTCAGAATATAACGTATTTAGAAAGGATGGGGAAGGAAGAAGGGGGAGTGGGGTAACTGTATTAATTAGAGATAACATAATAGCAATAGAAAAAAAAGGGACAAAAGTAACATTAAGATAGAAAGAGAATCCATATGGTTTGAGACAAAGGATAAGGGATCGATTACGTTGATAGGTATATTCTACAGTGCACCTAATGGTGGAAGGGAAGTGGAGGATGAAATATGTAGACAAATCTATGAAATGAGTATAAATCATCGAATAATAATCATGGGAGATTTCAACTACTCCCAAATAAACTGGCAGGAAGAGGTGGGGAAAAGGGAATGGAGTTTTTGCAGTGTGTACAGCACTCCTTTCTTACCCAGTACGTGAGAAGCACATACGAGAGGAACCACTGCTGGATCTAGCAATGAGAAATGAACCAGAGCAGATAAGAGAATTGTAGGGGAATATCTCGGTAATAGTGATCATAATATAATTAAGTTTAAAATAATAGCGAGAGACATAAATAAGACAAAGACCAAAGTAATAGATTTGGAAAAAAGCTGATTTTGAGGGGATGAGAATGGAACTACGGAAGGCAAATTGGGGGAAAAAAATGACAGTGATAAAACAGCAGTGGAAAATATTTTAAATGTTGATCAATAGAGTTCAGGGGAAATATCCCTCTTAAAAAAAAAACAAGAACAAACTAGTTAATGATGAATAAAGAGAAGGGTGAAATTGAAACTAAAGAAAAAGACGTACTCTAAGTATATAGACAGTAAAGGAGAGGATGACAAAAGGGAATATGAAGAGGTTAGGAAAGAAGTCAACAAAACAATTAGGAAAGCTAAGATGAACTACGGAATTAAATAATCGAGGAATATAAAAAGAAATAGTAAAGAGATTCCATAGACAGATAAATAAGAAAAGAAAAATTAGAATAGGGATAGGGCCACTAAGAGATGCACAAGATAAACTCACAGGGAATGACAAGAAATGGTAGAAATATTGCTCAGCTACTTTATTTCGGTATTTACCAGGGAGACTAACAAAGTGGGCATGGTATTGAAGAGGAGATCAAAAAAGACATAAAAACATTTAAGATAGAAAGGTGGGAGATAATTGATAAACTAATCAAACTTAGAGAGGATAAAAACCCTGGACTGGGATGGATTGTGTCCACGAGTATTAAAAGAAGGTAGTGAGGAGATAGAGGAGGCTCGATTACTTATATATAAAAATTCATTAGAGAGGGGAGTAGTGCTAGAGGACTGGCGGACAGCTAATGTTGTTCCTATATTTAAAAAGGGAGATAGAACAAGTCCAGGGAACTATAGACCAGCTAGCTTAACGTCGGTGGTAGGAAAAGTAATGGAATCATTTCTCAAAGATGTAATAGAAAAACATCTAGAAACTGAAAATATAATAAAGAATAGTCAGCACGGATTTCAGAAGGGAAAGTCATGTTTAACCAACCTTATTGATTTCTATGAAGAAGTAACAGAAAGAGTAGACAAGGGTAATGTAGTAGATGTAATATATTTGGATCCTCAAAAGGCTTTCGATAAGGTACCGCATTGTAGATGCATGAATAAGGTCAGAGCACGTGGAGTCAGGGGACCTGTAGCAGAATGGATAGCAAGCTGGCTATAGAACAGAAAACAGAGAATAGGGGTTAAGGGTACGTACTCATACTGGCAAAAGGTGGGCAGTGGTGTTCCACGGGGATCGGTGCTGGGACCGCTGTTGTTCACAATTTACATTAACTATTTGGATTCGGGAATCGGAAGTACAATTTCAAAATTTGTGGATGACACCAAATCGGGGGGAGTATTAATACAAAGGAAGAATGTGTCAAAAAGCAAGAGGACATTAATTGCAGAATGGGCGTGTAATTGGCAAATGAATTTCAATATAGATAAGTGTGAGGCCATTCATTTTGTTAGGAAGAATAAAAGGCCACATACTCCTTGGATAATAAGAGTCTAAATGGGAGAGAGGAGCAAAGGGATCTAGGTGTACAAATCACTAAAGTAGCAATGCAGGTTGTTAAGGCTATAAAAAAAAAGGCAAATCAAGCACTGGGGTTCATTTCTAGAGGGATAGAATTGAAAAGCAGAGAAGTTATGTTAAATTTGTATAGAACCCTGGTTAGACCAAACTTGGAGTACCATGAACATTTGTGGTCTCCATATTATAAAAAGGATATAGAGGCATTGGAGCGGGTGCAAAAAAAATTCACAAGGATGATACCAGAACTGAGAGGATATACTTATCAGGAAAGGCTGAACAGGATGGGGCTCTTCTCTCCAGAACAGAGAAGGCTGAGGGGTAGCCTGATAGAGGTCTTTAAGATAATGAAAGGTTTGTTAGGGTAGACGTAGAGAAAACGTTTCCACTTGTGGGGGAGTCCAAAACTAGAGATCATCAATATAAAATAGTCGCAAATAAATCCAATAGGGAATTCAGGAGAAACTTCTTTACCCAAAGAGTTCTTGGAATGTGAAACATGCTACCACAAGGAGAGGTTGAAGCAAGTAGTATAAATGCATTTAAGGGGAAACTAGATAAGCACATGAGGGGGAAAAAAGAACAGAATGATATGCTGATAGAGTTAGATGAAGTAGGGAGGGAGTAGGCACGTAAGGAGCATAAACGCCGGCATAGACCAGTTGGGCCGAATGGCCTGTTTCTGTGCTGTAGTTTTGATGTAAGTTGATGTACTTTTATTTCTCTGAATTGGCCCAAAAATGTGTTGCGCTCTTTTTAACTGTTCCTGAAAACGGCCTCAAAACTTGCATTTCTTCCTTGACATAAAGACAATGATTAAATTGATCTGTATAAAAATTTTATATTTAATGCAAAAGCATTTTTTGATGGGTTTGCCTCTGCCCCCCCCCCCCCCCCCCACTTCCAATCCAAGCCATACTTTCACACCTCCTTCCTATAAGTCATCTCCAGAGATACACGTGGAGGGGTCTGGAGCAGGTCATGCCTGTCTGCCTTCACCGAGGAGTATTTTGCCCACACAGCTCTTGATCTGTTTGCTGTATCATCAGGGCAACATGTTGAATGAAGGCCCAGCTGCATGTCCACACGGACTATAGAGAATCTGGATACGTATTTCTAGGTGATGTTCTGTACCCCCCAGTGGTCTGCTTGAGTGACATTGTCAAGGAGCTGGAAGCAGGTTGCCTCCATGTATTCTTGTGTGGAGACGCCTGAAAGAAGATGGAAACTTTTCATTTTAACGCTAAAACTATTATTAAAAAATTATATTTCTGGAATTAGATATTTTTAAGAGTTATTTCAACTGGAAGGAATCTGTGTTGCATGGAGCATAAACAAATATTACATAGATTGTGTAAGTTTTAAGGTTTATTTAAGCTCATTTCTGATATTGGTGGCTGATTTTAAAGACTTGTGCTTTCATGTTGAAAAGCTAACCATGAAGCATTTCCTTGTAGTTGTGGAGCTCTGTTGCAGTACCTCAGTGTAGTATTTTAACCCTTTGCCCTGCTTTAGAAGGAGAGCTTGTTAGCTTATTTCAGTTCATTGTTAAAGCAGCTTCCTTATTTTTAAGTGTACCTATGGTATACAGGAAGGTAAGATCTTTTCTCCCTGACTGCACTGTACTGTATGCAACATGCTACTACTAACAAATCCGTTAAATTGTTTTTCTATATTATGAGCTGATAATGTGGAGATCCATGGTACATTTTGTAGGTTACGAAGAAATGTACCTTAATTTTGTGGTGGTAGTTTCCTAGAAATGTAGACTGGTTTTAGAAATGTTTTATGATACTTTTATTTTTCAAGAGGCGTTTATAAGGCTTGAAAGGGTTAAGGAAAGTGAATCAGAAAGGCAGGAAGTTTCTGAGCTGCTAACAATACAAAAGGTCAACCGCTTCCTCCTGCCTCATGACGTCTGAATCTTGAATTGAAGTAGTCAGGATACAGCCTGAATTGAGAACCATCTTGAATGTCCACCCTTCACTGTAGCTGTAACAGAGAAAAAGTATTTGACACCTTTCCTGATCTACTGCGAACCTTTTGACATTGGAAAGAGATGTATTGGACTTGTAAGCAGAGCATCACCATAATTGTTGTACTGTATATCAGAGTCTAAAAATGGTATGGCTAGGTTAGACATTTGACGTATTACAAATTATAGCTAAAAGTCAAAATAATTACATATTAAAATATAACTCCCCAATCAAATTGCTGTTTGGAGACTAAACACAATGTATCTAAAGGTTTGATGGTCTGCAGAAACAATTAAAAGGAACCATGACTATTTAGCTACATGTATGGCTGTTTCTTAAAGAATTTGCTGTATGTTAATAGATATTTGTAGTGGCATTTTTCCAATTATATAGTTGCCATCATACTTTTGAGCTTCTGTGCAAGATGTAGTTTTTTAAATTAAATCATTTTTCTTCAAGTACATGTTATAAAATGTATTTGCTTCCTGGACTAAAATTTGAAGATGTTTGTGACCTGTACCAGCACCAGCTTATATTCTTATTTACTAATTTAGCATTAATCTGAAGTTTTCAAGAACAAGGAAAATTTACTTCTACAAAGTGAAATTATTTCCCGAAAATGTAAACTTGCTTTCTATTTTGGAAACACAAGAAGTTTTATCATAGATGCAGCTAATATTTGTAAAGGTTGTGTTTTATATATACTTAGAAAATCTCAATGCAATCTGGCAGAGTCAACACAGCTTTGTGAAAGGGAAATCATGTTTGACTAATTAATAGAGTTCTTTGAGGAAGTAACAAGCAACGTGGACAAAGGGGATCCTGTGGATGTGGTGTACTTGGATTTCCAGAAGGCTTTTGACAAGGTGCCACATCAAAGGCCACTACACAAAATAATAACAGCATTTGACTGAGTGTGGCACCAAGGAGCCCTAGTAAAATTGAAGTCAATGGGAGTCGGGGGGGAAAACTCTCCAATGGCTGGAGTCATACCTAGCACAAAAGAAGATGGTGGTGGTTGTTGGAGGCCAATCATCTCAGCCCCAGGACATTGCTGCAGGAGTTCCTCAAGGCAGTGTCCTAGGCCCAACCATCTTCAGCTGCTTCGTCAATGACCTTCCCTCCATCATAAGGTCAGAAATGGGGATGCTCGCTGATGATTGCACAGTGTTCAGTTTCATTCGCAATCCCTCAAATAATGAAGCAGTCCGAGCCCGCATGCAGCAAGATCTGGACAACATCCAGGCTTGGGCTGATAAGTGGCAAGTAACATTCGCGCCAGACAAGTGCCAGGCAATGACCACCTCCAACAAGGGAGAGTCTAACCACCTCGCCTTGACATTCAACGGCATTACCATCGCCGAATCCCCCACCATCAACATCCTGGGGGTCACCATTGACCAGAAACTTAACTGGACTAGCCACATAAATACTGTGGCTACAAGAGCAGGTCATAAGCTGGGTATTCTGCGGCGAGTGACTCACCTCCTGACTTCCCAAAGCCTTTTCACCATCTACAAGGCACAAGTCAGGAGTGTGATGGAATACTCTCCACTTGCCTGGATGAGTGCAGCTCCAACAACACTCAAGAAGCTCGACACCATCCAGGACGAAGCAGTCCGCTTGATTGGCACCCCATCCACCACCCTAAACATTCACTCCCTTCACCACCGGCGCACAGTGGCTTCAGTGTGTACCATCCACAGGATGCACTGCAGCAACTCACCAAGGCTTCTTCGACAGCACCTCCCAAACCCGCGACCTCTACCACCTAGAAGGACAAGAGCAGCAGGCACATGGGAACAACACCACCTGCACGTTCCCCTCCAAGTCACACACCATCCTGACTTGGAAATATATCGCCGTTCCTTCATCGTCGCTGGGTCAAAATCCTGGAACTCCCTTCCTAACTGCACTGTGGGAGAACCTTCACTGGATGGACTGCAGTGGTTCAAGAAGGCGGCTCACCACCACCTTCTCAAGGGCAATTAGGGATGGGCAATAAATGCTGGCCTCGTCAGCGACGCCCACATCCCATTAACGAATAAAAAAAAAACGCTCATGGTGTAGGGGGTAACATATTAGCGTGGATAAAGGATTGGTTAACTAACAGGAAACAGAGAGTAGGCATGAATGGGTCATTTTCAGGTTGGCAAGATGTAACGAGTGGAGTGCCACAGGGATCAGTGCTTGGGCCTCAACTATTTACAATCTATATCAGTGACTTGGATAAAGGGACCGAATAAATGGTTGCTAAATTTGCTGATGGCACAAAGGTAGGTAGGAAAGTAAGTTGTGAAGAGGATATAAGGAATCTGCAAAGGAAGATAGATAGGTTAAGTGAGTGGGCAAAAATTTGGCAGATGGAGTATAATGTGGGAAAATGTGAACTTGTCCCCTGTGGCAGGAGGAATAGAAAAGTAGTATATTATTTAAATGGAGAGAGATCAGGATGTCCTAGTACATGAATCACAAAAAGTTAGTATGCAGGTAGAGTAAGTGGTTAGGAAGGCAAATAGAATGTTGTCATTTATTGCAAGGGGACTGGAATATAAAAGTAGAGATGTTTTGCTACAGTTACACAGGGCATTGGTGGGACCACATCTAGAATACTGTGTGCCGTTTTGGTCTCCTTATTTAAGAAAGGACATAATTACTTTAGAGGCGGTTCAGAGAAGATTCACTCGACTGGTTCCTGGGATGAGGGGGTTATCTTATGAGGAAAGGTTGGACAAGTTGGTCCTGTATACACTGGAGTTTAGAAGAATGAGACATGATTTTATTGAAACATATAAGATCCTGAGGGGAGTTGAAGGGGTAGATGCTGAAAGGATGTTTCCCCTTGTGGGAGAGAGTAGAACTAGGGGCCACAGTTTAAAAATAAGGGGTCTCCCATTTAAGACAGAGATGAGGAGAAATTTTTTCTCTGAGGGTCGAGTGTCTGTGGATCTCCCTTCCCTAGAGACTAGTAGAGGCAGGGTCATTGAATATTTTTAAGGCCGAGTTAGATAGATTCCTGATTAACAAGGGATTCAAAGGTTATAATAGGTAGATGGGAAAGTGGGGTTGAGGTCACAATCAGATCAGCCATGATCCTATCAAATGGCAGAGCAGGCTCGAGGAGCTGAATGGACTACTCTTAATTTGTATGTTCATATGTACTAGCAATTTACTGTGCAGTTGGTCATGGTGATTTGAAGGATGCATTGCTTTATCCTATGTAAGGCACTATATATTATCAGAGTTACTGACTTAAATGTGCAAACGAGGTTCCCCTGCACTTCCAGCAAAGTAACGCCAACGAAGGAGAGCAGATCCAAAGAGTTTCCTGCCCAGTGAGTTATAACAGTGTGATTGGAGTTCATATTAAAATCTAAAAGTGTAAGGGAACAGAATTAAAACAACTAACACTGCTGAATTAATACCCATTAGTTACCAGCTATATCTGCACTAACATTAATTATGCAAAATTACTGTTTCTTAGAAAGAAGGTTCAACGAATCTCCAAAGGGGAGCTCAGCAAAAATAGTTTGGAACTCCTGCCATAGAGAGTATGTGAGCAATGACCTAACAGGGACAGGTGAGGTTAACAGCTATATATCAAAACAGAGTCCCAGAGCAACACTGCAGAAGATTCACTAATTTTTTTTATATATATGCTTTAAAAGTCTGATAGTCTTAAAATATGCGCTAGAAGAATTAACTGTTGCTGTCTGTACAGTGGATCTTTTCTTCCCACCTCCAAAAAGTATAATGCCTATGGCACTTGTTATGCACTTTTGTGGGTCATATAATAATAGGCAGCTGCATTGAAATGGAGGATCAGTTTTAATTTATTATATAATTTGGGCTACAGTTTCAAAAGAATGAGAGGAAAATGGCTCAGAAGTGCTGATACAATATGCAACAGTTCTCTGTTAAAAACTGACTGTGGGAATGTTTTTAACCACTTTCCTAACTCTCTGTTCTGGTTGCTTGTCTTTCAGAGCAATAGGGGCTTTGCTCACTTCATGAATTTAACCAGCAACAAAATGTAGTCAAATATGCAAATAAGTGGGTAGGAATTCTGAAGGTCAACTCTATATGAAAATAACTAGTTTACAGTTGTGACTATAAGGAAGTTAAGGTTATGTCAAAAGTATGATTTAAAAATTGTAAAGTTTGTAATTGTAGTGAGTAAATCATTGCTCAGTTTTGTTTGGTACTGTGTGAAGTAGGATGGGATAATAAACTTGAAGCTAAAACCTTTCAAAACATGTAAAGTTTCCATTCAGATGTGAAATATTTTTAAAGGAATTTTAGACTTCTTCTCTTTGTACACTGCATGTTGAATAAGAGCCACCCATTCACTCATATCTAGTAATGACATTGAAAGTGCAGTGGGGCTTGGCCTTGTAACTTAAGCTGTAGGTATACCCAGCATTTCTTTGCTTGAATTGGGGGAAAAAAAACATAGGTACATGAAAGTTTGAAGGGCGGTACAAGTATTGAAGGCACAAGATAACTACTCTGTATTTGTAGGATTGCCAACCCTCCAGCATTGTCCTGGAATCTCCAAGAATTAAAGATTAATCTCTTGGACACTGCTGTGAGCAATCTAGGAGAAAAATCATAGGGATGTTTAAAAAAAAGTCTTTTTTTTTCCATTTAAACACTTTCGTTTGTTAGCTCTAAAAATATCGGAGATGGAGGTGGGGGGGGGGAGGCTGTTTGACCGAGGTCATGTGATGAATGTTCCAGGAATATGTCCAACCAGAGTTGGCAACCCTATGTATTTGTCATTTGGGAATTAATGATTTCTCTTTATATTTTAAAACTTCTTTCTTCCAGTAGCAGCAGATAACGTATTACTGGAAGAAAAGAAAATATTATTTAACAGAAAATAGGTGATTGAAGCCCAGTCTTCCTGCCGATTTCAGCTGGAGCTGTTGGCAGCATGTTTTAGATTTGTGCGCACACCTTCCAAATGTTCGCCCCACCCCCAGTTCGTGTTAGCATTCTCCTCCCCGTGGCAAGTATATGCTTCCTCCCCCCACCCCACTTTCTCATCCCCACTCCCTCTTTCTCCCCACTCTTGCCCTTAGTATTGCTTCAGGGTTTCTACCCGAAACCTCTCATGGTTGCAAGGCAAAGTGGTTGCAATGTATCTGCATACCATGGGTGGGAATTCCTGATCTCTCAAGAATTCGCGCCCACAGTAAGCAGCTGTTTTCAATCACTTTGCCTTACAGTAGCAGAAGCAACAGGACTCTGGCAGGAGCCTAGGAACAGCGCTGGGGGTGGGATTTGTCTGCGCTGAATTATGTCTGCAAATGTGGACATGTGTACTAGATTTCCAAAACATTGACTTGTGCTGGTGCAATGTGAACAAGTGGTATGTATGTGAAAGGTGTAGGCCATTTTCATCGATTATCGTACAGTCTCTGTATAACTAATACACTAGTGTTTGTTTATTTTTGCTTTGTGCTGTAGACCGGTGCTTCTGAAGATGGGACTTGCTTCTTCAGTAGATGCCAAGATACTAAGGCTCTTTTTTTAAAAAAAAGAGTATTGTAGTTAAACTAGCATGTGAAAAACAGTGTTAAAAGTGTTAACTTAGTTCCTTCAATAACTCACTTGAGGCAATAGAGCCAATAATAGCATCATTACCCAGACTATGAAATAAATTTATCCAAAAATCAGCAATTGACAGGATAAAGTAATCCTTTTAAATGTTCAATTTTTAAAAGTGATCTGACAATGACAACACTGCTTTAAGGTATAGATATTGAGAGCACCTGCACGTCATACACCATTACATGAGGATAGGCAGCAAATCATTCAACAATTGCCAGTTTTCATTATGCAAAAATTGTATGAAATCCTGAGATAGCTGAGAAGAAAGAATGACCAACTTGTATTTAGAAGATGCTTAATCACGTCTCTAAGAAACCACTCAAAGCACTTCACATACAGTAAATTACTTTGAAGTAGTAATGCCTGTTGTTATGTAGGAAAGTACAACAGCCATTTTGTTCACAGCAAGATCTTACAAAACAGCAATGAAAGGAAAGAGCAGTAGATTTGTTCTGTTGGTTGAGAGAAGAATAGTTCAAATAATAGCATGAGGTCTTCAACGTTCATCTGAACCATAAGAACAGACAGATGGAATCTCAGTTTAACATCTCACCCACAAGATGGTGTGTCAAACATCACAGCACTCAGTGCTGCACTGGAGTGTCAGCCTGTATTATGTGTTCAAGACCTGGAATGGGGCTGAATCTAGAATCTTTTTGGCTAAGCCTACAATCCATTTTAGTTAGCCTAAAACTGCTGAGATGGCACATCAATATGTGGCATCACAGAGGTTGGACACTGGTTCCTCCTGCAATCCCCATTAACCACTGAGAATCAGTTGCTTAAAATATTAAAAAGTGACTTTTTTTTGTCTTTCTAATGCTCTGTTATTAATGGTTATTCTTTACTATGGACCTGCAGGTTGATATTTTCACCGAAATAAAAGAAGTATAGTTATAGCTATGGAAGAAGCAGTTGTATCTGGACGTGCACATAGCTGGAGAAATGCTAAAGAGAAAAGGAAGGCTTGGGCAAGAAGCAGAGATTCTTGGCAAATCTCTGAGGCAGACGACGGGTGTGTTGCCGCAGAGACTACAGAGCTATCAGAAGACCATAGTTCAGCAAATCTAGAACTGTCCGGAACATCAACTGAAGGTAGGACTTTTCTGGTTCATCACATTACAAAATGCCAAAGATTTGTGTGCATGTTTGATAAATGATGCAATATTATTAATAATATCATCATAACCCATTGGTGGCCAGTAGGTTTGATGATGTTTTTGTGCAGCCTAAATACCAAAACTTTTAAGAAGTCCTTCAATTGGTTGTCAGGAATTACCTGCATGGAGTGCGTGCACACGTCTCTTTGTAAACTTAAGCATCTATTCCCACACCAACGTGGTTAACTCTTAACTGCCCTCTGAAGTGGCCTAGTAAGCAACTCAGTTGTATCAAACTCAGGGTAACTCGGGATGGGCAATAAATGCCGGCCTTGCCATTGATGCCCACATTCCAAGTATGAATTTTTAAAAAATACATGCCAACCTTCAGCTGTTAGAGGGTCCAGTCAGTGAGGTACTGTTAGTTGACAAAAGCTAATGTGAATGGACCCCTCTTCCTACCAGTAATGGAAAGGATGCCGACTGCTGTATTCTGTAGATAGGAATTGCCACCTATATTATCCAGCAATTGGAATTACTTAAACTTCTCAGGTCACTTTTACCTGAGTGTTACCTATGCGGGGGAGAGAGAGAGGAATGGGGGAAATGAATGGCAATGAAGCTGAGAAGGAAGAAAGACATTTTTTAATACATTTGTACTTGAATTGTAGGCTGTATTTATTGCCCATCCCTAGTTGCCCTGAGATGAAGGTCATGGGCCTTCTATAGAAATTATTTGTACAACAGAGTGGGTTGCTAGGCTGCATCAGATGATATTTTAAAGTGATTGGACAACAGAGTGGCTTGTTAGGCCAAGTCAGAGAACATTAACAATCAATCATTGTCTGGACTATAGTTGTCATGTGTAGGCCTAACTAGGTAGGAGTAACGTTCCCTGCAGGACATCAGTTAACTAGTTGGGTTTTTATAACGACATGGCAGTTTTTATGGTTATTTTTTCTGATGCTAGCCCAACAGATTTATGGAAATCAACTCCAATGGTGGGAGTTGAACTCATGACCTCTGGGCTGCTACTGCAGTACCATAACCAGAAATGAAGGGGGGAAGGAAGAGGAGAGGGAAATGGATGACAGAGAAGCTAAGAGGGAATGGGGACATGGATAGCAATGAAGGGAGTGAGAAGAGGAGAGGGAAATGGATGGCAATAAAGGGGAGTGGGCAAGGTGGAATGGATGATGATAATGGGGAGAGTGTTAGAGGGAAATGGCTCGTAATAAAGGAGAGAATAAGACACCGAGGTTGCAAACAATTTGGTTCAGCCTGCGACAATGGCCAGGAAGAAGGATGCAGTCGGTGACAAGGGTATGAAGTTTGTGGCAGGGCCAGAAGATGATGGCTTTGGTCTTTCAACTGTGTAGCTGGTGGCAATTGTGGCTCATTCCAGACTCTGTTAGATAAGCAGTCTGGCTGCACAGAGCAGTGGAGCAGTTGAGAGGCAAAACTGAATCATATAAAGCAGCAAGAAGGTAAAACACCATTTTGGAAAAGCCTAATTAATTCAGTTCTCATTTTTATATAACTGTGCAGAGAGCAGTGTTATCACCAGGGTATTTAGTGTGTCAGTGCCAACATACTTTTAAGAAACATCTTACTTAAACTAATGTTTGATGTTGTGTGATATTCTTCATAGCCTTAAATTGTTCCCACCACTATTACCATCAGTAACAGACCTGTAACTATGAGTACCAGCTAGTGTAGCTCAGACACAAAGTACAATATCTATTATTGTACAGCTGAGTGTTTTTGTTTTTCACAAATTAAGTGGACATAGTTTGAAAATTTCAGACACACCATTAAGCATTATTGACACCCTAGTGACAACACTGTAGAATAAAACTTAACAAAGTGCCCCAAATTAAGCAGTGCTGTACCAGATGCTAAATGGCCTGAAGACTTAATGAATTACAGTAGAACCAATTTACAAAGCTGGCTATGGGACTCATGCAACAGTCATTCTATTGGTAAGGGGTCATTAATATGTGTTTGATAAGGGATTCTTAATGTATGTTTGTCTGGTATATTTGGGGCTTTAAAATAAATAATACATTTCCTTTTTGTTTTGAGTTGCAGATATTGAAATTAGTTAGAATGTGTTTTGTATTGTTATATGCATAATCTTAGGTTTGCACGTTTATGTTTGACTTGGTATATTCTCCATTTAACAGAAGGAGTTATTATGCCAACTGTTAAAAAGTATCTTCCAGGCAAGGAAATGCACACTCAAGCCAAATATTATGTTCCCATATATATGAAGGATACCACTTTACACCTTGTTGGCAGATCTGTCCATCTGGCAGAAAAATTGCAAGCAATGGCTACACATTTAAAAGATTTTGGTAAAATATTTTAACATCAGCTTTGACTCAGTGATAGCATTCTCCCCTGAGCCAGAAGGTTGTGGGTTCAAGTCCCAATCTAGGTTGACACTTCAATGCAATACTGAGGAAGTGCTGTACTGTCAGAGGTGCAGTCTTTTGGACGTTAAACCAAAGTCCCAACTGCCCTCTCGGGTGGGCATAGAAGATCCCATGGCATTGAAGAAGAGCAGGGGAGTTTTCCCTGTCTCCTGACCAATATTTATCCCTCAACTAACATCAACAACAACAACTACTTTCATTCATATAGCACCTTTAACATAGTAAAAGGTCCCAAGGCGCTAAAATAGATCATCTGGTCATTATCTCATTGCTGACTACACTTCTAAAGAACTTCATTTGCTGGAAAGCTTTTAGATGCCCTGAGGTGGTGAATGGTGCTATATAAATGGAAGTTATTTCTTTATCATATAATTGGGAGCCACCAGATAGTACTGTTCACCTGCTGTCAAACCTCAGTCATGCTTTGTTGCGTGAGATATCTTTTGTCAACTCGTACTGTGCTTAAAAACACAAGAAAAGTCAGGAATGAGAAAAGGTTATTTGGCCCATTCAAGCTCCTTTGTCTATATAACTTTCCCATCATGGCATGTAATTTTTAATAACTCAAGTTTTTGCCTCTGATATTCCAAACACGTATCAGTCTTTGAGTAAAAAAAAGTTTTTCTTGGTTTCTGTTCTAATTTTGCTTTTCACCAATTAATGTTCTTTAATCTTACTCTTTTGCCTTGCTTTGGAAATATAATCTAGATTTACATTATCTATACCACTTGAAAATGTTATATCCTTTGACAAGAATAACCCTTAACTGCCTTTTTTCTAGAGCAAGAAGCTTAAACTTCTAATCTATGCTCGTAGCTCTTCCCATTTCAGTTTATTAGTTTTGCTGCTTTTTTCTGTATCCTATCTTGTGTCCTAGGGACCAAAAAAGAAAACAGTATTCTATGTATGATCTGACTAAGGTTTACAAATCCTTAGCGTACTTGTGTAGATTTACATTCTACTATTGGCTAGATATTCTTGTATTCTATTAGCATTCTTAATTTTTTTCACCACAATGTCTGGGCTATTTTAAGGGGGTAATTTTAACCTATCCCGCCAGGCAGGCAACGGACGGCTTCAGGTTGGATAGCTGTTTTATACCCCACCTGATTTTATACCCCACCTGATTTTACTTCAACCCAAACTGTCCCGCCCCGCTCTTGAGCTTAAAATCATGCCCTAGATGTCATTTTTTAGGTATAAAACAATCTTTTTACATTTTTTGGCCTGGTTGGAACCATGTACCATTTTCACCATGGAATCCATTTTAAATTGAGATGCATAATTGCAAAAAGAATTAATTGTGATTTATTTCAAATTGGGCCTATGCAAATTTGTAGAAATATCTTTTGCCTGTTCTTGCTTTTTCAGTTTCTCTCCCTCCCCCATTGTTTTCAATAAGGAACTGATTTTCATTCCTGGAATAAACTGGGATCTTCCACTGGTCTGTTTTTGTTGTTCTTTATTGGATTTTTATAAGTTACCTCCCCTTCAGACTCTTGGGTTATTTTAAAAATGGAAATGCTAAGAGGAACTGAGTGGTCGATGAGAGGAAGCCACTTTCCAAGTCTACTGAAAAGACATGTTATTAAGATGACTCCTGTGTAAGGATAGAATATATGTGATGGCAATAATGAATTGCACTGATGGTATTTAGCATGCCAATTTTTGAATGGTACATGTCACCAGCACTATTTTGCCCTAGTACACAGTCACTTCAATTTGTGTTAATTTGCATTTTTCTCATTTGTTCTATCTCCATATACAAAAGGAAGTTGTTGTCACCTCACCAGCAATGTCCTAAGTTGACTCACTCACTCCTTGCCTCACCCAACTCTTTCAGTGATTGCCATGTACAAAAACAAGCCAACTCGCTCTTCTTAATGCGCAGAGATGGCATAGTGGTCGATCCCTGTAACTACTCTATTGACTGTAGTGGGCATTTTATTCTGACTTCTTATGTTGGCACACCTTTTAGATGACCTAATTTCTTGTTGAGATTAATTTCTGGAATCTATTTGTGCATGTAAATATATATTTCTCGTCCCAATTGAAAGTCCTGAAGTGACAGGGTGGGACAAGAAACTCTCCCAATTCTTCTAATATTTTTGCACTGTAGCCTCTTGATGCAGTAGGCAAAATATTTGAGTCAGATGAGAAGAGTTTACAATTTATAAATAAATACAATAATTGAATAAATTTAATTTTGCAAATGTGGTAGGTTTAAAAAAAAGAAAATTATTTAGCTCCTTGGGTTGTCATTCTAGATTGCTGAATATTAATGAACATCAACAAAACTTGCAGAGGCAGCTGAATTAGCTTGATCTCCTCCTGCATCTTGCTGCCACATTTGCCCTTTGAGGAAGTTCTTCAGATATGATGATCTGGTGCAACCATTGGACTCTTAGCCCAATGTGGAGATGTGCTTCATATTTGCTGGAACTTTGAATGTCCCGTTTATTTTGAAAAGCAATATGTTCTTGATTGCTTGTGGCTACAACACTCATTACAGAACTGTTCAAGATCTTTAAAACCCAACATATTCCGTCTGATTTAAACTTTACACTGGCTTTAATTTCTAACAATCTTAGTTATGGCTAATACCCTGTTAATCAAATGTGAAACTATTACACATTGCACGAAGCTGATACAATCTCCTTTTGACAGAAAATGGGATATCAAATAAGAAGATTGAAATTTGGCTTCAAGATTGTGGGTAAGTCTGTTTCTGTTGTGGGGATGGCATATGGTAGTCTTTTTAAAAACCATGTTTAATGATGTAAACTGTTTAAAATTCACTAAATACAGAAAGGTGGAGCAGTTGTGGCAGCTTTATTCTATTGTAATTTTCTCATTACTGTGTTAAATAAAAATCTAAATTTAAACAGTAATGCACACTAAAAAATTAACACTGATTTGAATTAATTTTGTGAAGTTTTTTTAGCACAAATGCCTTTGTATTATTCAATTTTTAGATCACAGGGCAAAAACTATTCAGAAATAAGCAAGTGGGTTTTAAGGTCAAAGCAGTTATCTGAAATGCAGTGTAATATGCAGTTCTCCTACCCTGAGGATTTTAGAAGAGCTCTAAGAAAAGATAAGATCAAATGCTTTACTTTACAATTGATCTCTCCATAACAGAGCTTCATTTATGTTTGCTTCCTAAATGGATCGGTGCATGGTTTTGCTTAAAGGGAAAAGTAGGTCTAAGGGGAGTACTCCACATTTTATAGAAAAAATACTCATGAGAATTTACTGTGTTTCTAAAATCATCAGTTTAATTACTGGCTTGAGGTGACCCTCATGGCTGGTGATGTCATTGATAGGAAGTGTCCCAGAGTGGTTCCATATGAAACAGGCCACAACATCTGCCTGGCTAAGATTTGCTCTGGAGCTGAGGAATCCTAGGGAAACTATGTTATAGGTTGGGAATGCCGAGTATCTGGCTATGCGCAGTGTTCTGGGACCCTGTGGCTTTGAATCTGGTCATGACCGGTCAGAAGTCAAGACCCCCCATCTCCACCATTTTCTTATGGAACTGCTCCAAGATGCACAAGGGATACTCCTTATCAGTGACGTCAGTGGCATGGTCTAGCAGGGAAGAAGGCCTATCTTAAAAATCCACAACTGGCAGTTTGCAAGAATTGTAAAGAAAATTCTCGAGTATGTTTTACTCTAAAATAGAGGAAGTACCCTCAACTTGCCTTCCCCTTTATGTGTTCAAATATTTATTTCAGTCGACCCATTGTCATGCTTCTTCCTCTTCCAGCAAGCAGGGTAGAACGGTCTTACCCATAGACCACTTCACGGCAGCGGTCAATGTTGTCCTATGGATGGCTGCAACAGAAAATGCACTCCTGCAGCAAGTCTAGTCCTGAGATTTTCTCCATCTGGCCTTCCCTTTCTGATGAAGTGTTTCACCTGAGAATTAACATGTTTCTGCATTAGAGTTAAAATGGATTCAGATATACTGCATTATGAGTCAGTGGGCACTTAAATGTTGAGATACTGAAAATGTAATCGCCTCATCATATGCCCAATGTACAAATAATTCTGATACATCTAAACCAAACCCTCTAAATGTTGTCACATGCATAAGTTTAAGTGACAAATGAAGTGAACTCTGGGAATTCAATTTAAAAAAAACACCTCCTGTATATCCCAGTCTTATAACATCTAACCTTTCAGTTAATTAATCAAAGTACTTGTTATTTTCTTTGGAAGTTGTATATCACATGATTCAAAGAAGAAAATGTGAAATATATGTTTGGGAGTTAGAATGGTAGTAGCAAGTTTTAGATTCCAACTTTCCTTTTAGCAGGAATTACGAAACGTATTTGCATTTGTGCATGGAAAATACTTTTGAAAATGCTAATAGCTTTCTGTACAAACAGTTCTGTAATAGTAATCCCTAAGTCATCCATTACACTTTTATTCATTTGAGGTCCAGCCATTTGCTTTATCTTGAATATAAAGAGTTTACATTGGTATTCTATAAAATGTGCTTTTAAAACTATATTCATGGCGGCTATTTATGTTATACTAGTGGATCTCCTGTAATGTTGCTCTTGGTGCATCAGAAGATATTTATAAGTGAGATTGGCCGCTTAAAGAATTAGAAAGAAGTCTATGAGGGAGGCGTTCAGAAGTAAAATGTTAGTTTCCTGGGGAACCCGAGAGAATCAAAAACACAATCGGGTTTTTTTTTGTAAGATGTATAGCAAAAGCGATGGATTTACGTGTACAAAATATTTTTCAGGCTGTAAAAATGCTCTTGTTTCAGTAATAGGCACATAATTGATAGAATATATGCAGTTACACTCTGCAAATTTACTTGAGCTTAGAATGAAAACCATTTGCTGCTAAAACGATAAATCTCTGTATAAAAGGCCGGAATTCCTAAAAGCAGTAGCTTACTCATTCCAGAACTGTTACATGTTCAAAAATGTGTGCCCTTTAAACAGCGTATTCACAGTTCAAGTCGCTATGCTTGCTGAAGATGAAATAGTAGAGGTAATCTGCATTATGCCTCCTTTGAGTCAATGGGAAATATGAAGAGCCATTGCTGTTTTCCATAACTCTCATGCCAATGTCAGCCTTGCCTTGTGTCTGTCTTGGCTTAGTGTCAAGTCTCGCTTCAGAGACTTGGGCACATAATCTAGGCTGTTATTTCAGTGCAGCACTCCCTCAATACTGCACTATCAGAGGTGCCGTCCTTCGGATGAGAAGTTAAACCGAGGTCCCGTCTGCCCCCTCAGGTGGACGTAAAAGATCCCACAGTACTATTTGAAGAAGAGCAACAGAGTTCTCCCAGTGTTCTGGCCAACATTTGTCCCTCAGCCAACACCTAAAACAATATCTGGTCATTTATTTCATTGCTGTTTGTGGGCCCTTGCTGTGTGCAAATTGGCTGCCACATTTCCTACATTACAACAGTGACTACACTTCAGAAGTATTTAATTGGCTGTAAAGTGCTTTGGGACAGTCTGAGGTCGTGAAGGGCGCTATATAAATGAGAGTCTGTATTTTCTTTTACTTGAGATAGCATACATCTGACGGCCTATTAAAACTTTAATTTTGACCTTTTACAGTAGGCAACAGAAATATGAAATAGTACTGCAGTATATTGTCCTGTCTCTTCCACCCTTCTCCCACGGAGAGCCCTGCACTTCGATTAGCATGATAATATAAACTAATCTCTGAACTTCATAGGCTTTCCTAAAGCAAAGTATTGTTTAAATAGCAAGAATATTCACACTGTAAACTTTGGGTTACCCAAATGTCAGTTCTTAGTAAAATTTTATTTGCCTCCAATAATGACAAAAATACAGAACATCATTTGAGATGACTTTTTGGACAAAGATACTAAGTTTTGGGGTAATGAAGCAAAGAGTTTCCTCCTGAATAACAAAAACAAAAAAAATTGATTTAGGTATACATCCCATAATGTGTGCATTTAAAGCATAGCTGTTGACTAGATGGAATAACATCATTCAGTGAAATTATTTTTTATTCATTCATCGTCACTGGCAAGGCCAGCCTTTTATTGCCCATCCCTAATTGCCCATGAGAAGGTGGTAATGAGCCACCTTCTTGAACCGCTGCAGTCGGTGTGGTGAAGGTTCTCCCACAGTGCTGTTAGGTAGGGAGTTCCAGGATTTTGACCCAGCGACTATGAAGGAGCAGCGATATATTTCCAAGTGAGGATGGTGTCCGACTAGGAGGGGAACGTCCAGGTGGTGATCTCATGCGCCTGCTGCCCTTGTCCTTGTCCTTTTTAGGTGGTAGAGGTTGTGGGTTTGGGAGGTGCTGTTGAAGAAGCCTTGGCGAGTTGCTGCAGTGCATCCTGTGGA
The DNA here is from genome assembly GCF_035084215.1 of Heptranchias perlo. Classification (NCBI taxonomy): domain Eukaryota; kingdom Metazoa; phylum Chordata; class Chondrichthyes; order Hexanchiformes; family Hexanchidae; genus Heptranchias; species Heptranchias perlo. The sequence continues at coordinate 58,703,625 of NC_090331.1, forward strand.
TGATACACACTGCAACCACGGTGCGCCGGTGGTGAAGGGAGTGAATGTTTAGGGTGGCAGATGGGGTGCCAATCAAGTGGGCTGCTTTGTCCTGGATGGTGTCAAGCTTCTTGAGTGTTGTTGGAGCTGCACTCATCCAGGCAGGTGGAGAGTATTCCATCACACTCCTGACTTGTGCCTTGTAGATGGTGGAAAGGCTTTGGGGAGTCAGGAGGTGAGTCACTCGCCGTAGAATACCCAGCCCCTGACCTGCTCTTGTAGCCACAGAATTTATGTGACCGGTCCAGTTTCTGGTCAATGGTGACCCCCAGGATGTTGATGGTGGGGGATTGGACACTACGCTGAGGAACTCCTGCAGCGATTTTCCGATCTTTCCTATAATATGTGAACATTGGGGGGGTGCGGGGGTGGTATTTCACAGAGGAAACATTGAGCCAGGTTTTGCTGTGAACGGCGAATGGTGCTGTTCGTTAGACTTACAATTGCCCATAGACGTTCTGTGAGCTTTTGCCCCGGCAAGTTACTGTCAATGGGACAGTCAAACTACATGGCACCTTCTACAGGGCATCTGAGACCTGTGTGAACATGGCAAGCAACTGTGTATCTCCTTAACCAATCAGATTGAAGAATTGTTAATAACCGCGCTGAACCAAGCAGTGTAAATTAGAATGGTGAATTCAACGTCAAATCAGGCACAGAAAGCAAAATAACGCGAGGGTAAGAAAGATTGAATTAAGGGACAGAGATAAAAAAGAGAAAGAAAAAGTTTTTAAAAAAGTATTTCAGTTTTCTTTTAAATGTTCAACAATAATTAAAATCTGAACGAATGAGTCTCCACACTTGTAAAAGTTAATTTTCAGTGCCAGAGATGTTGTTAGGCAGTAATTAAGACTTACCACGCCATTAAAAGGGTATTAAGACTTGAAATGACTTGACTTAACTTTTTTTGGCGCGTTTAGTCCATATCTACGATACCAGTAGAGGAACTTCATGCTGTTCAATTAATTTGAACGGTGAGCCAGCTGTTGAGATGCCGTTTTCACACAGCTTTTTGAAGGAGCATGCATCTCGAATAGCAACTTTGCGATTTCCACGTTTAACTGTGCATGTGTGGTCACTGGAAGTTACTGTTCGATTTGCACATAAATAACGGTGAGGCATTATTAACGGTGAGCAAAATCTGGCCCAATTTGTTTGTACAGTTGTAATTCAGCCATTTCTTTGTCAGTTGTGCAAGACAAACTAACCAGATTAGCATAGAAATAACTATTAAATATTAATTACCATGGCTGCTGGATTAAAGAACAATGAGGATTTTCTATGATTTGCACTATATATGTGCTAGGAAATGAGGAAAATTTAAAGAGGTGCTGCCTTGATTGCTGAGGAGGCAGTAAAAATGTGCACAATTTTCTTTGTAATGACATGGCTGAAATGCAGTGACATATTTCAATGCAAACCATGATATTATCAGCAAAGTGATAGCACTGTCGACGACAGCTTCCATCAAGCGGCACTCACTCACCAATAACCTGCTCACCGATGCTCAGTTCGGGTTCTGCCAGGACCACTTGGCTCCAGACCTCATTACAGCCTTGGTCCAAACATGGACAAAGGAGCTGAATTCCAGAAGTGAGGTGAGAGTGACTGCCCTTGACATCAAGGCAACATTTGACTGATTGTGGGACCAAGGAGCCCTAGTAAAATTGAAGTCAATGGGAATCGGGGGGAAAACTCTCCAGTGGCTGGTGTCATACCTAGCACAAAGGAAGATGGTAGTGGTTGTTGGAGGCCAATCATCTCAGCCCCAGGACATTGCTGCAGGAGTTCCTCAGGGCAGCGTCCTAGGCCCAAACATCTTCAGCTGCTTCATCAATGACCTTCCCTCCATCATAAATGGGGATGTTCGCTGATTATTGCACAGTGTTCAGTTCCATTCACAACCCCTCAGATAATGAAGCAGTTCGTGCCCGCATGCAGCAAGACCTGGACAACATCCAGGCTTGGGCTGAGAAGTGGCAAGTAACATTTGCGCCAGACAAGTGCCAGGCAATGACCATCTCCAACAAGAGAGAGTCTAACCATCTCCCCTTGACATTCAACGGCATTAACATCACCAAATCCCCCACCTTCAACATCCTGGGGGTCACTATTGGCCAGAAACTTAACTGGACCAGCCATATAAATACCATGGCTACAAGAGCAGGTCAGAGGCTGGGTATTCTGCAGCGAGTGACTCACCATCTGCAAGGCACAAGTCAGGAGTGTGATGGAATATTCTCCACTTGCCTGGATGAGTGCAGCTCCAACAACACTCAAGAAAGCTTGACACCATCCAGGACAAAGCAGCCTGCTTGATTGGCACCCCATCCACCACCCTAACCGTTCGCTGCCTCCAACACTGGCGCACAGTGGCTACAGTGTGTACCATCCACAGGATGCACTGCAGCAACTCGCCAAGGCTTCTTCGACAGCACCACCCAAACCCGCGACCTCTACCACCTTGAAGGACAAGGGCAGCAGGCACATGGGAACACCACCTGCACGTTCCCCTCCAAGTCACACACCATCCCGACTTGGAAATATATCGCCGTTCCTTTGTTGTCGCTGGGTCAAAATCCTGGAACTCCCTTCCTAACGGCACTGTGGGAGAACCTTCACCGCATGGATGGCCGCAGTTCAAGAAGGCGGCTCACCACCACCTTCTTGAGGGCAATTAGGGATGGGCAATAAATGCTGGCTTCGTCAGCCCACATCCCATGAATGAATTTAAAAAAAACATATGTTGCAGTCTTTGACAAATATGGAAAAGGATTTACAAAGCAATAATAACGCCTTTTTAGCTCCCCCCAAGTTGTCGTCACATTTCTTAGTTTCCTCAATTAAAAGTGCTGCACAGGTGCAGGAGGAGGCTACTGTGTTGTCCTTGGAATGCAAGTTAAATCTTACATGGTGTAGCACAATGCATTGTGCCTGATGAGAAAGATGTATTCCATTAGCCGGTAGCTTTTTATTGCTCCCATTTTTGTTTTCAATAAAGTGAACATTTGTAAGGTAACAGGTCTTGTGTGTATCAGTAGGTGGTAAATTTACTGCTGGTCATAAACCACTGGCAAGAGAAGCTTTAGTTAGCCCAGGGTTATCCTCTCCGCCAAAGCCGTTTCTTAATTATAAAGTATAAGCTGTTGTCAATGCTAACTATTCCTTCATCTGCTTTTCTTTTTGTTTCTTTGTGGGTAGAGCATGCATTTATACACATTAAAAGAAAAACTTGTTTATTAAACTTTTATTGTGTGGTTACAGAACACCATTAGGGGCATCTTTGGATGAACAAAGCCATCTACCATTGAAGGGTAAGTTTGTTTCTTACCAATAGATGTTGTTTTGGATTGGTAGAAAACCTGTTGTGCTAATAGCCATCTAATAGGTGTGATTTCTTTGCTATTGTAATTTTATCTTTCAGCTTCAAAGCTTTAAAAAATGTAACCTAAGCAGAATTTTGATGTAAACAAAAGCAAAGAGTTTTGAGAAATGAAAGGTAAACTTAAAAGGTTTACACTCACTTAAGCATGTGGCTGTCTCAACAGGCGCAGTTACAAAAAATGGATGTAGCTTTGAGGATGACCTGTCGCTGGGTGCAGAAGGTGGGTATGTTTTGTGATGGAGGATGTACAGTAATATTTTTTGTATTGTGTTAGCCTGTTAAATCTGTGAGTTACAATTTAACAAGAAGTGTCATTCATACCTTCTGTCTATTTAATTGCAAGTTGTTGCTGAAGTTGATTGTAGCTCAGAAACATTGCTGTTGATTAGGTTTCCTTTATATCTGGAAGTTAACACTTGTGTAGCCGTTGCATAAACATTGGAATTTATTAAGTGGGAAATGCTCATGTTAATGTATGGTGCATGACAATAGAAGAAGGAAAAGTTCCAGAACTGTCACTGAAATATCGTCAATTCCATTTTCTACGACTTGCCTTAGAAATAGATTTTAAACTTAGAAGGATACCAATCCTTCTTTCCACAGCGGTCTTGTGCCATGTTGCATTTAGGGAACTGGGCAACCTATTTTTAAGCCTTTACCTATGCCATTTTGAAGCTGCAGTTAGGAGATGTGGGAGTGTGACCCGGGGTGGCTTTTCCTTTAATTTTTACCATAATTAAGATGAAGGTCCACCTCGACACAAGAGAGCTACCGTCTCACTTTTGTACCTTTGGCAGCAATGAGCTCTCCAGGTCATATATAGACCAAACTTGATGAAGATTAAAGCTCTTTCTGCTCTGACTTGACAGGTTGCCTTAATCACAATTTTAGATAAACATCCTATAGTTCTCAGCTGATATGTCCAATTTACACATTAGCCATTCTTGATGTCTCTGAGTGAGACTGCCAGTTTAATGCCCATTAGTGCCAGATTATGGACAGTGTTGTACTGTAGGTTCTCTTTTTTTTATTCATTCATAGGATGTGGGCATCGCTGGCGAGGCCAGCATTTATTGCCCTTGAGAAGGTGGTGATCAGCCGCCGCCTTGAACCCTGCAGTCCGAGTGGTGAAGGTTCTCCGACAGTGCTGTTAGGAAGGGAGTTCCAGGATTTTGACCCAGCGACGATGAAGGAACGGTGATCTATTTCCAAGTCGGGATGGTGTGTGACTTGGAGGGGAATGTGCAGGTGGTATTGTTCCCATGTGTCTGCTGTCCTTGTCCTTCTAGGTGGTAGAGGTCGTGGGTTTGGGTAGTGCTGTCGAAGAAGCCTTGGTGAGTTGCTGCAGTGCATCCTGTGGATGGTACACACTGCAGCCACGGTGTGCCGGTGATGAAAGGAGTGAATGTTTAGGGTGGTGGATGGGGTGCCAATCAAGCAGGCTGCTTTGTCCTGGATGGTGTCGAGCTTCTTGTGTGTTGTTGGAGCTGCACTCATCCAAGCAAGTGGAGAGTATTCCATCACACTCCTGACTTGTGCCTTGTAGATGGTGGAAAGGCTTTGGGGAGTCAGGAGGTGAGTAACTCGCTGCAGAATACCCAGCCCCTGACCTGCTGTTGTAGCCACAGTATTTATATGGCTGGTCCAGTTAAGTTTCTGGTCAATGGTGACCCCCAGGATGTTGATGGTGGGGGATTTGGTGATGGTAATGTCGTTGAATGTCAAGGGGAGGTGGTTAGACTCTCTCTTGTTGGAGATGGTCATTGCCTGGCACTTGTCTGGCGCGAATGTTACTTGCCACTTATGAGCCCAAGCCTGGATGTTGTCCAGGTCTTGCTGCATGCGGGCTCGGACTGCTTCATTATCTGAGCGGTTGCGAATGGAACTGAACACTGTGCAGTCATCAACAAACATCCCCATTTCTGACCTTATGATGAAGGGAAAGTCATTGATGAAGCAGCTGAAGATGGTTGGGCCTAGGACACTGCCCTGAGGAACTCCTGCAGCAATGTCCTGGGGCTGAGATGATTGGCCTCCAACAACGACTACCATCTTCCTTTGTGCTGGGTATGACTCCAGCCACTGGAGAGTTTTCCCCTTGATTCCCATTGACTTCAATTTTACTATGGCTCTTTGGTGCCACACTCGGTCAAATGCTACCTTGATGTCAAGGGCTGTCACTCTCACCTCACCTTGAATTCAGCTCTTTTGTCCATGTTTGGACCAAGGCCGTAAGTGAAGTCTGGAGCCGAGTGGTCCTGGCCGAACCCAAACTGAGCATCGGTGAGCAGGTTATTGATGAGTAAGCACCACTTACTCATGCCAACTAAGAACTGGGTTTAATGTAAGGACATTTACCGACCTGCAGAGAGATGATTTTCATCCCATAAATTTGAGCTGGATTCCAACTCAAGCCCAGGATGAAAGGACTGTCTATTGAACATTTATTTTTCCTCTTCTTCATGGCACTATTTTGAGGTCAGAAACCCTGATATGGGGGAAATCACAAGAGAGAATCCTATGTCCCACTGCTCTGTAATGCCACACGTGAATTCTCTAATGTGCAACAAACCTGGTGAATTAGGTCTAAGAGCCATTTTAAGACTGCCCGCCAACTGCCTGGAGTACAATATTTAAAAACTGGTTCCTCCTCCCCATACTTAATTTGTTTCTCAATCTCACTATTGACGTCTGGAAATGAGTGTGCAGAGAATGGAGTTGTTACCTTGTGATGGGGTTTGATCTTCCCATTATGTTTATGCTGTTTCAATGCTACAACTGGATTGTTCAAACTGCAGAATGATTTTGCTGCTCAGCAAACAGTTAGCCAAATTTTCATTTAATATCATGTATGCATTTTAGGAATTATAACGCAGTGGAATTTATTATTGGAATGCCGACCTTACTGATTACGAATGGTTGGTTAAACATGACTCTCCTGCGCCTAAAATATTTACATGTTTTGACAAGTTAAGGAAGAATGGCCAAGAAAAACTGCATGCTGACACAGCTACAGGAACAGAATCTGAACGATCTCCTGTTTGTGTGGCTGTGATATCAAAAGTTATCCCTTTCCTGATTACTGTGTGGTCGGCTTATACAATTGGAGGGTTTCTTCGAAGAGGAAGTGCCTTGCGTTTAAGGCTTTAACTTGATTCCCGTATGAGATGTAAACTATATTTCAACTGCTTATACAAATCAACTGAGTTTGTAAATGCATAAAAACAGTCTGGTTCCTTAATTTATGGGAAGTATCGCTTTCAATTTCTGATTACTGTTTATGCCAATTATATTTTCCTCTACTCTTGTTTGTCGCACAGAATTGTATCAGTCTTGAACAAGGCTGCTACAACATGGAATGTCTGTGGCATAAAATAAATGTGAAATGAAAAGTTTCTTTTGGAAAAAAGGAGTTCTGCTGGTATTCTGAGGTGTTTTTGAATGCAACAAGAGTATGCAAGTTTATATGATTGAAACTGAGATTTGAACTTTTGACCTCTGACAATGGAGTTTCAATTCCGAGAGCAATGTATCTGTGTTACAAATTTTGGATCTGCACTAGATATTGGAACACTCATTATAGAACTGCTTAAGATCTTTAAAGCTCAACATATTCAGTTGGAACTCAACTTTACAGTGACTTTAATTTCTAACAATCTTAGTTATGGCTAATAATTTGTTAATCAAATATAAAATTATAACACATTCCACTAAGCTGATACAATCTCCTATTGACAGAAAAGGGCTGTAATAATAAGACCAGTTATTGTGAGTACTGAATTCTGTACCTCAGTACATTTCTCTTGCCTTTTGGTAGGCAGACTGATGTCATCTAGTGAGATGAGGTCAATTGTAAACCGACAAACTGGTTTATTTTACACAAAACGCATGATTGAATATGGTTTCAGTGAAATACAATTTATTTTATATCACTCCTCATAAAATGAATAATAACAAAATATGCTTGTTAATGGGCTATTCTCCCTTGACAAGACAGCAATCCCTGTACCCAGCCAACACTAACCTTTCTCTTAAAGGATATGTCTGTTCTTAGCCTGGATTGATGAAGCTCATTGGCTGATTAGAAAATGAGACCTCTCTGACTGTTTCTAAAACATTAATAAAAGCCGGTAATGGCTGGAAACACTCATCAAATCAGACAGCTTCCATGGAGAGGGGAAAATAGGGTTAACGGTTCAGCTTTATGACTCTTTGTCAGAACCCAGAGAGAGAGGGGAAAATACAAAGCTTGATCTCTGTCTTTCTCTGAGTTCTCTGTGTTGACGATTGACTCATTGCACTGCTAATAAAAACTGCCGCCTCAAATCAGGAACCACCCATGGCACATGTTCAGCTAAAACATGTTCTTGGCTGTGTCAATGAAACCACTCCCAACAGGTGCAAATTTCTCTGGAGATGTTGGATTGCACAAACTGATATACATCATTGATTTTAATGGCAAATCCATTTCTCTTCAGGAGGGCTGGTCAAAATCCCAGCTCTCCTTTGTTTTAGTGGCTCCAGGCTTTTTGCTATCAAATCAGAAAACCATGCTGGCCTCTGGCAATTAAGCCTTTGTTTCTGAACCTGACTTTATATCAAAACAATTTATGACTTAAAAGTAAAAATCCCTTCCAGGTCAACTAGGTAAAAATCTCTCAATGTGGCAGTTTATAATGATCGCTCCTGCACCTAGGGTGTGTCCATCATGCACCAGATATCCTATTGTTTCTTGCACCCAACTCACAACCATCACATACCAGATGTCTCACAAATGCAAAACAATATTCAAAAAAAGGCACAGGTCAGATTAGCAGCTAAACATCACAACAGTGCTCCAGACCCAAGAATATCCATCAACAATATCATGGGAGATCCGTAAGTTGTATTATATTTTTGCAATCATATGTACTTTCCTCCTCTCCTCTCCTGAAGATGCTGACCATTGTTGGGCTACAGTTCCACAGCTGAAGCAGCAGCAACGAACGAGAACAACTTGCATTTTTATAGTGCCTTTAATGTGGAAAAATGTCCCTAGGCATTATAGAGGCATAATCAAAAAAATCAACACTGAGCTAAGAAAGGAGATATTAAGAAGGGTGACCAGAAGCTTGGTCAAAAAGGTGGGTTATAAGGAGGGTCATAAAGGCGGTGAGGGAGGGGTGAGAGAAGGAATTCTATAGCTTGTGGTCCAAGTGTTTGAAGCCATTACTGCTAATGATGGTATGGAGAGAGAGGGAGTTGCAAAAGAGGCTAGGAACATAAGAACACGAATAGGCTGTTTAGCCCTTCGACCCTGTTCCACCATTCAGTGGCTGATCTGTGACCTAACTCCATATACCCACCTTAGCCCCATATCCCTTAATACCTTTTGGTTAACAAAAATCTATCAATCTCAGATTTAAAATTAACAATTGAGCTAGCACCAACTGCCATTTGCAGAGGAGTGTTCCAGACTTCTACCACCCTTTGCGTGTAGAAGTGTTTCCTAACTTCACTCCTGAAAGTCCTGGCTCTAATTTTTAGATTATGTCCCCGAGTTCTGGACTCCCCAACCAGTGGAAATTGTTTCTCTCTATCTACCCTATCAGTTCCCCTTAATATCTTGAAAACTTCAATCAAGCACCCCTTAATTTTCTTAATTCCAGGGAATACAGCCCTAGTTTACGTAATCTCTCCTTGTAATTTAACCCTTGGAGTCCAGGTATCATTCTAGTAAATCTGTGCTGCACTCCCTCCAAGGCCAATATATCCTTCCTAAGGTGCGGTGCCTAGAACTGAACACAGTACTCCAGGTATGGTCTAATCAAGGCTTTGTATAGCTGTAGCATAACTTCTACCCCCATGTATTCCAGTCCTCTAGATAGAATCATAGAAGTTTACAACATGGAAACAGGCCCTTCGGCCCAACATGTCCATGTCGCCCAGTTTATACCACTAAGCTAGTCCCAGTTGCCTGCACTTGGCCCATATCCCTCTATACCCATCTTACCCATGTAACTGTCCAAATACTTTTTAAAAGACAAAATTGTACCCGCCTCTACTACTGCCTCTGGCAGCTCGTTCCAGACACTCACCACCCTTTGAGTGAAAAAATTGCCCCTCTGGACCCTTTTGTATCTCTCCCCTCTCCCCTCTCACCTTAAATCTATGCCCCCTCGTTATAGACTCCCCTACCTTTGGGAAAAGATTTTGACTATCTACCTTATCTATGCCCCTCATTATTTTATAGACTTCTATAAGATCACCCCTAAACCTCCTACTCTCCAGGGAAAAAAGTCTCAGTCTATCCAACCTCTCCCTATAAGTCAAACCATCAAGTCCCGGTAGCATCCTAGTAAATCTTTTCTGCACTCTTTCTAGTTTAATAATATCCTTTCTATAATAGGGTGACCAGAACTGTACACAGTATTCCAAGTGTGGCCTAACTAATGTCTTGTACAACTTCAACAAGACATCCCAACTCCTGTATTCATTGTTCTGACCAATGAAACCAAGCATGCTGAATGCCTTCTTCACCACCCTATCCACCTGTGACTCCACTTTCAATGAGCTATGAACCTGTACTCCTAGATCTCTTTGTTCTATAACTCTCCCCAACGCCCTACCATTAACGGAGTAGGTCCTGGCCCGATTCGATCTACCAAAATGCATCACCTCACATTTATCTAAATTAAACTCCATCTGCCATTTATCGGCCCACTGGCCCAATTTATCAAGATCCCATTGCAATCCTAGATAACCTTCTTCACTGTCCACAATGCCACCAATCTTGGTGTCATCTGCAAACTTACTAACCATGCCTCCTAAATTCTCATCCAAATCATTAATATAAATAACAAATAACAGCGGACCCAGCACCGATCCCTGAGGCACACCGCTGGTCACATGCCTCCAGTTTGAAAAACAACCCTCTGCAACCACCCTCTGTCTTCTGTCGTCAAGCCAATTTTGTATCCAATTGGCTACCTCACCTTGGATCCCGTGAGATTTAACCTTATGTAACAACCTACCATGCGGTACCTTGTCAAAGGCTTTGCTAAAGTCCATGTAGACCACGTCTACTGCACAGCCCTCATCTATCTTCTTGGTTACCCCTTCAAAAAACTCAATCAAATTCGTGAGACATGATTTTCCTCTCACAAAACCATGCTGACTGTTCCTAATCAGTCCCTGCCTCTCCAAATGCCCGTAGATCCTGTCTCTCAGAATACCCTCTAACAACTTACCCACTGCAGATGTCAGGCTCACCGGTCTGTAGTTCCCAGGCTTTTCCCTGCCGCCCTTCTTAAACAAAGGCACAACATTTGCTACCCTCCAATCTTCAGGCACCTCACCTGTAGCTGTCGATGATTCAAATATCTCTGCTAGGGGACCCGCAATTTCCTCCCTAACCTCCCATAACGTCCTGGGATACACTTCATCAGGTCCCGGAGATTTATCTACCTTGATGCGCGTTAAGACTTCCAGCACCTCCCTCTCTGTAATATGTACACTCCTCAAGACATCACTATTTATTTCCCCAAGTTCCCTAACATCCATGCCTTTCTCAACCGTAAATACCGATGCGAAATATTCATTTAGGATCTCACCCATCTCTTGTGGTTCCGCACATAGATGACCTTGTTGATCCTTAAGAGGCCCTACTCTCTCCCTAGTTACTCTTTTGCCCTTTATGTATTTATAGAAGCTCTTTGGATTCTCCTTTGCCTTATCTGCCAAAGCAATCTCATGTCCCCTTTTTGCCCTCCTGATTTCTCTCTTAACTCTACTCCGGCAATCACTATACTCTTCAAGGGATCCACTTGATCCCAGCTGCCTATGCATGTCATATGCCTCCTTCTTCTTTCTGACTAGGGCCTCAATCTCCCGAGTCATCCAAGGTTCCCTACTTCTTCCAGCCTTGCCCTTCACTTTATAAGGAATGTGCTTACCCTGAACCCTGGTTAACACACTTTTGAAGGCCTCCCACTTACCAGACGTCCCTTTGCCTGCCAACAGACTCTCCCAATCAACTTCTGAAAGTTCCTGTCTAATACCATCAAAATTGGCCCTTCCCCAATTTAGAATTTTAACTTTTGGACCAGACCTATCATTCTCCATAGCTATCTTGAAACTAATGGAATTATGATCACTGGTCCCAAAGTGATCCCTCACTAACACTTCTGTCACCTGTCCTTCGTTATTTCCCAAGAGGAGGTCAAGTTTTGCCCCCTCTCTAGTTGGGCCATCCGATATAAAGGCCAACATTCCATTAGCCTTTTTGATTATTTTCTGCACCTGCCCATGACATTTTAATGATCTATGTACATGGACCCCTAAGTCTCTTTGGGCCTTCACTGTTTCGAGCTTTTCACCATTTAGAAAGTACTCTGATCTATCCTTTTTAGGTCCAAAGTGGATGACCTCACACTTGCCTACATTGAAATCCATTTGCCACAGTTTTACCCATTCATTTAATCTATTAATATCTCTCTAATTTTATCCTTCCATCTACATTGCTTACAATGCTATCTGGCTTGGATATGTGGCTCTCTATCCGGTCATCTAAGTCGTTGATAAATACAGTGAATAGTTGAGGCCCCAACACAGATCCCTGTGGGACACCACTAGTCACATCCTGCCAATTTGAGTACTTGCCCATTATCCCTACTCTCTGTCTCCTGCCGTTCAGCCGATTTCTTAACCAGGTCAATAATTTGCCCTCAATTTCATGAGCTTCAACTTTAGCTAACACTCTCTTATGAGGGACTTTATCGAATGCCTCCTGGAAGTCCATATAAACAACATCCATAGACATTCCCCCTGTCCACTACTTTAGTCAACTCTTCAAAAAATTCAGTCAGGTTCATCAGGCATGACCTACCCTCTAAAAATCCATGCTGGCTGTCTCTGATCAGCTGAAAATTTTCAAGGTGTTCAGTCACTTTATCCTTAAATATAGACTCTAGTAATTTCCCGACAACAGATGTTAAACTAACTGGCCTATAATTCCCTGGTTTCCCTGACTCACCTTTCTTAAATTGCACCTGTCACTCCGCTATTTTCCAATCTAAAGGAACGGTTCCTGAATCAAGAGAACTTTGGGAGATTATAGTTGGGGCTTCTGCAATGTTCCCACCTAATTCCTTTAAAACCTTGGGATGGAAACCATCTGGTCCTAGGGATTTGTCACTCTTTAGTGCCATTATTTTCTTCATTACTGTTGATTTGCGTACGTTAATTATGGTGAGTCCCCGTCCCTGATTCAAAATTAGTTTTCTTGGGGTATCCAGCATTCTATCCTCTTTCTCTACTGTAAATACTGAAGCAAAGTAATTATTTAACATGTCCGCCATTTTGTTTTTTTTCATTTATAATATCACCATTATCAGTTTTTAAAAGGGCCCATATTGCTTTTTCCTAATAAAATTCTAAAAAGTTTTTGTGTTGATTTTGATATCCCTTGCAAGTTTCTTTTCATACTCCCTTTTTGTAGCTCTTACTATCTGTTTCGTCACCCTTTGCTGTTCTTTGTATCGCTCTGTCACCAGGATCTGTGCTATTTTTTGGATTTTTGTATGCTTTTTTTTTTGTTAAGTAGACTTCTTGCCCCTTGGGGTATAAACTGGTTCAGAATCACGTTAAATTCTTGTTTGAACGCCTCCCACTGATTGTCTGTCGATTTGCCCAGTTTACTGTGGACAATCTCTGTCTCATCCCATTGAAGTCGGCCTTACCTAAATTTTGGATCTTAGTAGCCGATTCAGGTTTCTCCCTTTCCAACACAACATTGAGCTCAATCATCTTATGATCGCTATTAGATAAATGTTCGCACACCGTTAGGCTGTTAAACTAAATCTGGCTCATTACTTATTATTAAATCTAATATGTCCTGAACACATTCAAGAAATTCGCTATCTTTCTCACATGAGCTTGTCTGCTTATCCCAATCTATATCCCCCATTTTTTTAAAAAAAGGCTAGAACCAGAGGAATGGAAAGTTTGGAGCGGGGTGGGATTGCAGTGCTGTAGGAAGTTATAGAGATAGAGAGGGGTGAGGTCATGAAGGACTTTAAACAGGCGGATCAGAATTTTAAATTTGAGGTTGGGGGACCGAGAGCCAATGTTAGGTCAGTGAGGATGGCTGTTGGGTGAGCAGGACTTGATATGGGGTATGGACAGCAGAGATTTGGATAAGCTGAAGTTTGGAGGGGGGGGCGGTGTCAGACGAGCACTAGAATGGTTGAGTCTGGAGTGACAAATGCATGGATGAGGGTGGAGTTGCATAATGTTATGGAGGTGGAAGTAGGCAATATTTGTGATGGAAGGGATATGGGTTTGGAAGCTCGGCTTGGGGTCGAATGGGGATGCCAAGGTCGCAAACAGTCTGGTTCAGCCTGAGAAAATGGCCAGGAAGGATGATGGAGTTGGTGGCGAGGAGATTCATTTTTTGTGAGGAGCTGAAGACAATAGCTGGGGGAAATTGTGGCTTTTCCAAGACTGGATGTCTGATAAATAGTTTGACAGAACAAAGGCAGTGGAAGGGTTGAGAGAAGTGGTGGAGTGATAGAGCTGGATGTTATTGGGGTAAATTGACCCCAGGTCTGTGGATGATGTCGTCAAGCAGTTCTTCACGTGAGCCTGATTAGTGAACGTTTTTGTTAACTGTTTGTCCATGGTAGGTATCACAACCAAGCTCTAATCTATTCTCACCTGATATTTTACATGTGCACACTTTTCAGGATGAGTCACTGGAAAATGATCAAGTGGGAATTCTGCTTGTCTATTTCTTTCTGCCCAGCCAACTGCCTTGAGGCTAGTTGTGGCAGCACAACAGCTTTGCTGACTGAGATCATCTAAATCCACACAGATTAAAGATTTAACCTGGGATCTTTTGCTCTGTATAGCTTAGTAATTTATTGGGTGTTGCCTTTATCCTCTAGGCCTTCAAGGGAGGTGGAAATGATGTATATTTAGAGTTCTGATGTCTTTCTTGATTTTTAATCATGCAACATAATAGATTTAATATAAATTATATATTGAATAGTTTATACTTCATATACCTGATATTTTGGAAATGGGAAGAAAAAGGCTTCAGTTGGCCTCTCAAATTTGCCTATTGTAAAAGGATTATTTGGGCATTATAAGGGTACTTTTTCACCTTCATGCTTCCAGTGGGAAACCTTATGCGTTTTGGTGCACATGCGGTGCCTGATTTTCTGATCGTAATACACAGCAAGCCCTGGAATTTCTGATGTGCATTTTTGGAGGCTGAAGATTTCCACCGAGCGTGCAAAGTCACAAACTTATCCTTATAAGTCATCTTTCTAAGTTTACTCAAGGTTTAGCAAGACTGTGTAGAGTCAGCTTTACTTTTGTGCAGGTTATCTTTACTTTATATGTTGCGAGGTTCTTCAAAAAAGTAAACAGATGTGATGAAACATATGAAAAACCGAATAAGCAGTGAGAAAAGGTTGCCATTTAAGTTTTAAAGTGGAGCTGGGCTTGAGGTAAAATAGCTTGTGCCCTGTTTTGCCAAGGACATCCATATTTGCAGTTATTGATCAATACACAGACCCGTCTGACTGCTGGCATGTAAACGAGTGGTTATTGTTTTTTGAGTTGCGAAGCTAGATGTCTGTGTGTATCCAGTTCTGTGTTTAAATCAAAAAGTTATGTCCTTAGAAAGTCTATAATTCACATCTTGTACTTTCCACCCACAGCTAATTATCTTCACCCTCGTAGCGACTCGATGTCGGCAACAAGGTTAGTATCTGTTTTAACAGACAATGTATTTCTTCACTTCCATTTCTGAGAAGTCTTTCTCCACGTTTCTAATCAATAATGTCTCCCTTGCAGCCACGGGACATCAGCCAAGGAAAAGCGGAAGCAGTTTTATCAAATGGGAAACAGTATGAACTCTACTGGCTCTGGCAAGAGCAGTACAACTGTGTCTAGGTAAGGTGATGTTGAATGAATTGCAGGCCTGTAGCATTATTGTTACTAGTTGAGGAATATGCTTCCAGTAATACTGCATAAACGTATTGTACTTGTACATGAAGTATAATGTATAATGATTTCTAGAAGTTTATTTATGCTTTTTACTTGAGTAAACGGTGCTGTTATAAATTTGCTTCGCAAGTTTCCAGTAAATTAGATGAGGACAGTTAATTGTATCATTGTTGTGAAAAATCAGTGGAAGTACTTTTTGGATGGGCAGCAATGTAAATACTGCAGCTTTTTAAATGCTTTGGTTTTATTTTTGCATTTTGAAATAGTCAGTAGTTATTTAGGAAAAATGTGAATTTTTACTTTGTGTTGGTGTTCTGTTCATTTTCCTGCCTTTGTCGCATATGAAAACACTTGTGTCCTTGTATAGCAGGGTGTATACAACAATAGAGTTCCTTATTTTGCAGAATAAGTACATAATATGATTTCAGACATCATTCGCTCTCCATTATTAACTCTCTTCATTGCTTTCCATCAATCTTCTATTCACAATACACTCCTGCAAAAATAATCCAAAATCTTTAATCACAAGACTGCAATGAGAAAGAAATGTCTATTGTGTTGATAATATTTGTTTTATAATCTGTATTTTGTTTTTGCTGATCATTTACATATAGTGATAATGGGGGAATTTTAAACCCCCAGGATGGGTGGGGGTGGGGCAGGTGGAGGGTTAAATTCTTAAAAACCTGGAACACGACACCAACCCACCACAGACCTGCCTACTTCTGGTTTAATCGGGGCAGGTTGGGGGGCGGGCGAGTAACCTGCTCTCGAGAGGCGGGTCAGTAATTTAAATATATTAATGAGATGTGTGCCTCAGATTTTAGCAGCCATTTGGATTTAATGGCTGCGGGCCGGGATTCCCAGGGCTTGGGAAACCCGTCAGCTAAAGGGAGGCGAGAACTGCCGGATCCAACAGATAAGTGCCTTTCCACATTGCTTGTGGGCCAGGAGGAGCAGGAGTGCTTACCCCCAGCCCCCAAAACTAACCTGCTGCGAACTCTCAGCTCCCCTCCCTCCAGCGATCTCCTTGCAACCCGCCCCCCGATCTGTCTGCACCCCCCCCCCCCCCAAATGACCTTTTTTTTTTCCCCCTGATCCTCACCCCCGGGGTGGGCTTTCCCTCCCAACAGCGACCTACTGCTGGGCGGGAAACAGAGAAAAATAATTCAAATGAGGTCTCGCCGTTAAATTCGGCAGGACCTCCGTGTTTCCCGGCTGCTAAAGGTCGGCCCTGCCCCCTCCCCGTAAATATCGGGGCCAATATCTCTGTTGTTTGCTGGTATACTACAGATATGGAATACAGGTCTTTTTAAGTACAGCCAACTTTTACTTTCAAACCTATTTGGTTATAGGATTGGAATAATTTTCCTGTATTCTACACGTTCCCTAGAACTGGCATTGTCTGACGATGTGCACATTAACAATTGTAAACAATTTTACAACACCAAGTTATAGTCCAGCAATTTTATTTTAAATTCACAAGCTTTCGGAGATTTTCTCCTTCCTCAGGTAAATGTTTCAAGATCTGAAACATTTGACATGACACATTAAACTCGACATGACACATTAACAATGTGTCATGTCGAGTTTAACTGTCTTGCTGACTATAAGTATTAGGGTATTAATAACATTTTTAAACTTGGCTGATCAGGGACGGAACAAAAGTGTGAACTCATCCGTATTGCCATTCCTTAGTGGTAGGGCTGTGTATTTTGTGGTCAAAGTTTCTAACTTTTAAGTCCATTAACTGGATTTTCAAGGTGGAAGACAAAAACACATTGGAGCGAGATGAACGCCACTTCATGTAAAGATATGAAAGCGTTTAATGTGCCATCTTATGTTTTCAGTAGCTCTAATTAACTAAAATTAATGTTTTGTCACTTTAAATACAAAATTTATAGCCACACCCGCAGTGATTCAGCCAGTTAAAATGGAGTAGCTGAATCATACAGAGCAGGAAAGTCCCACGTTCAGTTCCAGGACCTCAGTGAGCTAGTAATCTCAGTTAGGGCAGCACTTGGGGCAATGCCATTGACCTGCCACGGAGTGAAAAATCAGCCAGGGCTCCTACTCCTGACACTATCCGGTGTTGCCTGGTGTTATGGTGAGCACCAAGTAAAAATAGGATCAGGATCAGCTGTGATGCCCCCATGGTCAAATGCCCCGTGCTAACATTCATTGCACAAGCTTGCGTACGAAAAGTGCCCTCTCAAGGGAAGCAATGGAGGGCTGCTGCCACCCATCAAGCCATACCCCAGTAAGAGTTGATACCTTCAGATGAAAAGGGAAAATGTGATTTATGGTATAGTCCTAATTCTAGTGACTGATGAATTGTATTTGCATAATTATTTTGTTCATTCTGGGATGTGGGCATCGCTGGCAAGGCTGGCATTTATTGCCCATCCCTAGTTGAGAAGGGCACTTTATGTTGTTGTGCAAAAGAATCACAAATTTAATGGTTGAACTACAAAGCCACAATTGTCTTTGTTCATTTTTCCAGTTAGTTTGTTTAAATATTTAAATAATTTTTACTTGCTGCACTTTTGCATTCTTTTGAATGCAACAAATTTTAGACTAATTTTTATTAATATTTTCAGTGTTTCAGAATTATTGGATCTCTATGAAGAAGACCCTGAAGATGTCCTGTATAATCTTGGATTTGGAGCAGATGAACCTGACCTTGCATCTAAAATTCCATGTCGATTTTTTAATGCTTCATCATTTGCAAGAGGAATAGATTTTAAACTATTTTTAGATGCTCAAATGCAACGCATGGAATGGGACAATCCAAATTTTGCCCTTACAAGTAGGTTTTTAAATTTTTCATATGAATTAATATTTTGTAGAGGTGTGTTTCACATCTGCCGTCATTACCTAAACGGATGGTTTACCTGTATATTCATTTTCTAAAGAATTAATCATGCTTCCTGTTTATTTAAAAAAGGAAAAGAGATTTATGTTTGAACACAAGTCAATCTCCTATCCCTGATGGCTGCAGGTGTTCCAAGTAGCATGATGCTTGGAGAATCTTGGCCCAGTTCTCAGGGAGAATAAGTACCAGAGTGCAAACTTGTTCATAATTTGACACTAAGTTGGCAGTTCCAAGCCACAAGGATGGCTGATGTGGGAGTTGGGGCAGTGTTGAAAGTGTTTTATAGTCTACTTTTGATAATGCTATACCAGACTGAAGGTACTTGATGCTGACACTGGACGGGAGAACTGCTCCATTCTCCAGCAATAACAACCCTCACTTTCAACACAAGTTCCCCCCCTCTCTCAAAACAAACACAAAAAAGTAATGGAGTACATAAGAATAGGTAGAAAAGGGAGAGATTTTAAGCAATTCAGTTCCTTGGTGCTGCTATCAGAATAAAAGTAAAACATTACTATTCTTCAAAGTTGTTAGAAGTAACATTAGTGCAAAATATGTTTTCTTTTACATTTGTTTCTGCTTCCATTTTGATGTAAGTCAGACCCATTGTCTTTTCCTGGTTCTTTGTGTTTCTTATTTCTGATTTTTCATTTCACTACCTTTCAACAATTCCTTTGTTTAATACACTATTTAGATGAGGAATTAACTACGGACAACACTGCAGTCAGGACAAATGTAGCAGCACTTACGAAGTAGATAGTTTTCAGCCTTGTCTCTGGAAGCAATCCTGCCTCAGCCTCCACTGTAAATGCTAAGTAGCACTGGCGTTGAGGGCAGAATTGCCCAGAAAACGTAGCAGTTGGGGTGCTGAGTGCCTAAAGTACTCCTTACCTCTGCACAAGCAATGACGTGCTTTCATGACACTTTTTTTCTTTTCATCGTTGAGAAAGATATTGGTGCTTAAGAAAATAGCTGTGAATGTCCATATCTGAAAAGCTGAACGTGGTGTAGAATAGCCCACCAGTATCAGTGAGGCAGTTTCTACTGCAGTGGGGCTGGGAGCCAGCACAAGAGAACTTCTTTAGGAACCGATAAGATCTATCAGTATTGTATGTGTACACATCTATGATCCATTAAAAATCTTGCATATGTAGTGCACACTTCCTAGAAGTGCCACACTTACTTCCTGAAACACTTTCCCTATCACACTTTGTTGATAACACACTGTTTTAAAACAGTAGGGGTATGTTCTGAGCATTGCCACAGGAGATCTGCTAGTTACATAAAAGTGTTGTAGAATAAAATCTGAAGGATTCTAGCATATATTACACACCTGTTCTCTCGGCTATTTAGTTTCCATTAAATCTGGTTTCCTTTTTTTGAAAATAGGCGATTTTCTCTCTCGCTCATTGATATTTGTACTTCATTGTACAATTCGGCCTGACTATTTTAGCAGACTTTCCTATATTTGTGTTAAAACATGAACACTTCAGTCATCTTTGTGTTCCAAGTCTGTGATCTGAAATGTCTTAAAAAGTGTTATCTTAATGCATAGATTACTAGATTGGCAAGTTTTGTTTTACAAATACCTTTAAGGTATTTTTCTCTGTGATGTGCAGTAATAACAGTATCTACTGCAGTTCATGTGGTATGATGGCACGTCAAATAGCATGATTAGCTTTTGGCTAGCAGCCATTCATTACTGTTTACCATGATAGCTCTCACCCAGGAGTTCAACTGTTATATGCACTAATTGTAAAAAGAAAATACAGAGCAGGGTATATTTCAAGGATGTAGCATGTCTACCATTCGAATGACTTTGAGAAATGACTTGGGTACTGCTGTTATAGCTTATGTTGGTGTTGAATCCTTCAGTGTATTGTTGCTTCCTAATATGCATCATGTGTATTTTCCTTTGTATAATAAATTCTTCCCTTCAATTATAGGTCGGTTTCGCCAGATTAAAGTTCTCACAACAGTGGCTAATGTATTCTCCTCACTGTATTCTCAAGTGACTGGCGCTCCTATAAAAAGGATTGGTAGCACGGGTGAAGTGCCAGCTGCAGTTCCAGCTCTTGCAATTGGAAACAATGCAGCTGCTAGACTAAAGAAGACCGTAACAAAACTCAACTTACTCGGGGCTCAACAGGTAAAAGCAGCAGAAACAGGTGATCAAACAATTTCACCAGACACACAAAATTCAAAAGCATCACAGTCTTCTGGGACTGACAATGAGAACAAAGAGGAGGTAAAACAAAAGAAAGAAGTAAGGTTGCAGAAATGGCGCAGCTTGACCGACCCTTCACTGAAACCAGTAACTGAAGAAGTGATGGGTGGAAGTGATGGTCCTTTTAGCCCCTCAGTATCTATTCCTCAGGAAAATGCATTCAACATAGCAAATGGTCATACAGAATCCAAGCAGATTGGGGCTGCTCCAACTAAAGAAGAAACGGAGAATAGCTCACATGAGAAGAGTGGTCTCCCAGATTCTTCTAATATTAAAGACTTGAATATATCCACAGACATGGAACTTGAAGCCATCAGTGAGCAGGAAAGTGCAGGGTTTTTGTGCACAAGACCAGTGTGTTCAACTCCTGACAAAGGGCCAGCTGCAGCTATTCAGCATCCACTGGTGAAAACTTTGATGGAGGAGCAGAAGGAATTCTCATTTGATTTAGAAGAGGTAAGTCGTTACATTACAGTTTTGTGTTTAGTTTTTAAAAGATTTGTTAAACATGTTATTTGCAATATTAATCTGCAGCCCTCCAGCCATTGTAAATGTTAGGTGTTTCTCGTCCCATTTTAACTCTCATAGGAACATAGGAACAGGAGTAGGCCATTCAGCCCCTCGTGCCTGCTCTGCCATTTGATAAGATTATGGCTGATCTGTGATCTAGCTCCATATACCTGCCTTTGGCCCATATCCCTTAATACCTTTGGTTGCCAAAAAACTATCTATCTCACATTTAAATTTAGCAATTGAGCTAGTATCAATTGCCGTTTGTGGAAGAGAGTTCCAAACTTCTACCACCCTTTGTGTGTAGAAATGTTTTCTAATTTCGCTCCTGAAAGGTCTGGCTCCAATTTTTAGACTGTGCCCCCTACTCCTAGAATCCCCAACCAGTGGAAATAGTTTCTCTCTATCCACCCTATCCGTTCCCCTTAATATCTTATAAACTTCGATCAGATCACCCCTTAACCTTCGAAACTCCAGAGAATGCAACCCCAATTTGTGTAATCTCTCCTCGTAACTTAACCCTTGAAGTCCTGGTATCATTCCAGTAAACCTACGCTGCACTTCCTCCAAGGCCAATATGTCCTTCCGAAAGTGCGGTGCCCAGAACTGCTCACAGTACTCCAGGTGCGGTCTAACCAGGGTTTTGTATAGCTGCAGCATAACTTCTGCCCCCTTGTACTCTTACCCTCTAGATATAAAGGCCAGCATTCCATTAGCCTCCTTGATTATTTTCTGCACCTGTTCATGACACTTCAATGATCTATGAACCTGAACCCCTAAGTCCCTTTGGACATCCACTGTTTTTAACTTTTTACCATTTAGAAAGTACCCTGTTCTATCCTTTTTTGATCCAAAGTAAATAACCTCACATTTGTCTGCATTGAATTCCATTTGCCACAATTTTGCCCATTCACCTAATCTATCAATATCCCTTTGTAATTTTATGTTTTCATCTACACTGCTTACAATGCCACCAATCTTTGTGTCATCGGCAAACTTAGATATGAGACTTTCTATGCCTTCATCTAAGTCGTTAATAAATATTGTGAATAATTGAGGACCCAAGACACATCCCTGCGGGACTCCACTAGTAACATCCTGCCAATGTGAATACTTACCTATTATCCCTACTCCCTGTCGCCTTTCGCTCAGCCAACTTCCTAACCAAGTCTGTACTTTTCCCTCGATTCCATGGGCTTCTAACTTAGCTAACAATCTCTTATGTGGGACCTTATCAAATGCCTTCTGGAAGTCCATATAAATAACATCCATTGACATTCCCCTGTCCACTACTTTAGTCACTTCTTCAAAAAATTCCATCAGGTTTGTCAGGCACGACCTACCTTTCACAAATCCATGCTGGCTCTCTCTGATTAACTGAAAATTCTCGAGGTGTTCAGTCACCCTGTCCTTAATTATAGACTCCAGCATTTTCCCCACAACAGATGTTAGGCTAACTGGTCTATAATTCCCCGGTTTCCCTCTCTCTCCTTTCTTAAAAAGCAGAGTGACATGTGCAATTTTCCAATCTAGAGGGACAGTTCCTGAATCTAGAGAACTTTAAAGATTTTTTTAAATTTCAAGATGAGCGATCCTCTTGCTATCCTTTCAGGGTGACAATTTTAGGTGTGGACTCCTGCAGCATTTTGGGGCTGCTCATTTCTGTTGACCAGCCCTTGTTTCAGAATACAGATGTGATAGAGTTGATGTTATGTCTGTCAGTCAAGCTGACCTGGGGTGTTGGGCTGCAGTAAAACAACCCACCTTGGGACTTTGTCTTTTTGTTTTTTTAATACCACTTTCAATTTGAATGTTGGCCAGTTGAGTGGAGTAACCTGTTGGAGCTGTCAGTGCAAGTTTGAACACAAATCGCACCATGTTATTTCCATAGCTGATACGCACCTTCTGATATTTGCATTTTTATATGTTTATTTTTTTATCGTACATTTGTCTAAGGCTCTCTTTGTGGTTTCGTTAAGACTATTTTGAAGCACTTGTGTTTTTGGATACAGTACTGGGTTATGTTTTTAAATACAATACTGGGTTATGTTCTATATAACAATCTGTTTAGTTCTTGCCAAAAAGGTGTTATAACAGACCTGATTCCTTCAGTAATTTTGCATAATTCAATTCCATATTCGTGATATATCAAACAGAAACTTTAGTGTATTTTATGTTCTGGTGACGAACCACACACTCAAAATCACAAACTTAAACTGAACATATCGTTTGCTGATTTGTTTTTCGCCATGAATGGTGGTCTTGACAAAAAAGAGAAACTGTGGATTGTATACATTAGGTGCAATTTTAAATCATTTTTTGTTTAATATAACGTATCAATACAATTGAGTAGCAAGCCACTGTCCTATCGCACATCCTAAATGTGCTCTGCACTTCTTTATATTCTGATAAATATTTGAGAGTTGACATTCCTCTGCTTTGTGAAAAGGTGAACATGTGATAGAAATACTGGAGAAAGTAACAGTGGTTTAATCATCTGCTATGAGCATTCCTACCCCTTAAAAACAGGTACTAGCAAGGCTTGTGAAAAAGTTGGAAAGAAAGGTTAGTTAAAATTGTTAAGGGTCATGTCTCAATTCCTGCAGCATTCTACACCAGAAAATGAGTATTAATGGAGATGGTAATCGGGGACTATCAGAAGGTGAAACATACCTTAATTGAAGGCTACGAGTGTGAAGACTTGAGTATCAGGAGATTAGTGATTAGTGCTGGCATTTTCTGATGGTTATTATGTATGTAGCAACCAGTGCCAACATACTATGGTGGATACGGAGATGCGGCAGGTCCATAAATCGAGAGGGCAGAAGAGGCTCATGAGTTGCTATGATATATACTTGGGCCTGGTGGAGGAGCAGTGCATAAGGAGAGTCAGGCTAATCATGCAGGTTGTGACAGAGGTATGTCACTTGGTGCACAAAGAACTGTAGAGACAATCAACCATCCGCAGTGCTTTACCAATGTTATTGAAGGTCAAAAGTGTCCTTAACTTTTATGCCACAGGGACCTTTCAGGTGCACACAAGGGACATTTTAGATAACTTAGAATTGTTCAATGTTACCACGCAGAAATGGGCCATTTTCCCCTCTGGTTTGTGCCCAAGTTTTTTGTCACTTGAGCTACTTGCTATTTCCCACATCTTTAATAATCTCCTTTTTCAAGTAACTTTCTAATTCTTTTCTTTAAAAAACGTATCGACTCCACTTCAACAACAGTTTGAGGCTGGGGATTCTGCATTCTGCAAATGAAACTAAAATTGTATGTGACCAAGTATTTAGTTTTGTAATGTAAATGAAAAATTGACAGTATTACAAAAATGTCTAATCCTGACAGTTTTGAGTTTTGTTCTCTGAAAATAAATGCTAGCATTGAATTTGGCAAACTGCCATTCCATAAAATTTCAGTGACTAAACTTTCCTGTTAAACCTAGCTGAGCCCAGATTGTGTATCATACCTTTCACCATACTCATATTTTCTAACACATTATAGTCAAATAAACTATTTAGCACATTTTCTGTTCTTGCAGCTTATAATGAATAATTACGAGAATTATTTAAGTGCCATAGGATAATCTAAGTCTGGTGTGTATATATTTCCTGCTTTTCTGCTTGTTTGTGTATTTTTGTGCAATTACGGTATTATAATTGCCTGAGGCTTAAAGATGATGAGAAATTATTATTACTGAATTTTAATCCACAGATATATTCAGGCTTAGGGTAGGGGGAGCTTGGGGGGAGGTTTTGCTTAGTGGGGAAGGGCTGAAGCAGCAGAGGCAGCTCAATGAACGGTCTCAATCTTAATGACGAAGTCCATGAGCTCCTCACACTTGGTGTTGGAGGTGAGGGGAGAGAGGTTTAAGGAGACGGTTGGTATTGGAGAAAAGGAGCTGGGGGTTATCTTTGCATTCCAGGATAACCCTGGACTAGTGTGTGATTTTGACACTGGAATGTGCAGCCTGGTAGCGCTTGATGTGGTCCAACCAGATCTGGTGATATATGGCTAAACCAGTTGTGTGCCAGATACGCTGAATCCTGTACCCATTGGACTTGAAGGACCGAAAATGGGGCTATACTAGGGGGATCGACCAGGATGGAAGAGATTAAGGATCTTGCTCGAGACAAGAGCGTCAAAGATGACATGAAGGAGTGGTTAAGCAGATCTACAGCTGGGCAGTATTGTGAATACGTGGCCAAAGACTAGGCTTTTGGGATTTGCAAAGTTCAGTTGCAAGGCATTTGGGGGAAGAGTTGTTTCCAGGGACAACCACAGAAGGAAACAGAGTTAGAAAGGGGAAGAGGAATCTGGGTGGTGAAGGATATGAGGAAATGATCGGATATAGCCTTGTCTGACAGTAGAGAGGCCATGGGAGATGACAAGGTCTTGGGGCTATCTGCGAGTATGGGGAGGGGAATTTAATTTAGAGGGTACAGGAGGATAGTGAATTCAGAGGCGTGAGGGCAATGGGAGCTAAGCTAAAGATTGAAATCATCGAGGATGAGAAGTTACTCGGTGCAGAAGGAAGGACATCTCGGTGAGAAACCTCCTTCTTGACGCCAATTCCATTAAACTGCTGACCAGCCAACTTCCGTTTCTACACCCCACATTAGCTGACAATGTAAATGATTCCCTCTCCTCAGGTACTGTCCCTCTTGCTTTCAAAACTGCCAGCATCATCCCCCTCCTCTAAAAACCTAATCTCGACACCTCTCCTTGCAATCCACAGCCTCATCTCAAACCTCCCTTTGCTCCCAAGTCCTTGAACATGTGGTCACCTCCCTATTCCATGCCCATCTTTCCTGCAACTCTATGTTTGAATCATTCCTATCAAGTTTCTGCCACAGCACTGAAACAGCCCTAACCAAAGTCACAAATGACCTCCAATGTGACCGTGACCATGGTGCATTATCCCTCATTGACCTCTTTGCAGCCTTTGACACCGTTGACCATGCCTTCAGCATCTACCTCTTCAAGTCCCTCAGGATCTTACATGTTTCAATAAGATCACCTCTCATTCTTCTAAACTCCAGTGTATACAGGCCCAACTTGTCCAACCTTTCCTCATAAGATAACCCCCTCATTCCAGGAATCAGTCCAGGGAACCTTCTCTGAACCGCCTCTAAAGTAATTATGTCCATTCTTAAATAAGGAGACCAAAACTGCACACAATATTCTAGATGTGGTCCCACCAATGCCCTGTACAACTGTAGCAAAACATCTCTACTTTTATATTCCAGTCCCCTTCCAATAAATGACAACATTCCATTTGCCTTCCTAATCACTAGCTGAACCTGCATTCTAACTTTTTGTGATTCATGTACTAGGACATCCAGATCCCTGTGTACCTCAGAGTTAGAATCATAGAAGTTTACAACATGGAAACAGGCCCTTCGGCCCAACATGTCCATGTCGCCCAGTTCTGCAATCTCTCTCCATTTAAATAATATACTGCTTTTCTATTTCTCCTGCCAAAGTGGACAAGTTCACATTTTCCCACATTATACTCCATCTGCCAAATTTTTGCCCACTCACTTAACCTATCTATATCCTTTGCAGACTCCTTATATCCTCTTCACAACTTACATTCCTACCTACCTTTGTGTCATCAGCAAATTTAGCAACCATACATTCGGTCCCTTCATCCAAATCATTGATATAGATTGTAAATAGTTGAGGCCCAAGCACTGATCCCTGTGGCACTCCACTCGTTACATCTTGCCAACCTGAAAATGACCCATTTATGCCTACTCTCTGTTTCCTGTTAGCTATCCAATCCTTTATCCATGCTAATATGTTACCCTCTACACCACGAGCTCTTATTTTGTGTAGTAGGTTCCTGGTCCTCTAATGCCTCAAATTTAAAAATGTTATCCTCGTTTTTAAATCCCTTCAGGGCTTTACCCCTCCCTATCTCTCTAACCTCCTCCAGGCCTGCAACCTCGCTCCCTGAACTCCTTCAGACTCTGGTCTCCTGTGCATCCCTCTCCCCTTCACCCCATCACTGGCAACCTTCAAGTGCCTAAGCTCCACGCACTGGAATTCCCTCTCTAAACTCCTCCACCTCCCTCTTCTCCTTTAAAATGCACTTTAAAATCCATCTCTGACAAAGCTTTTGGTCACTCCTCCTTTGTCTTGACGTTCGTTGTTGTCTAATTACACCACTGTGAAGCACCATGGGATGCTTTTCTATGTTAAAGGCACTATATAAATGTAAGTTGTTGTTACAGATGCTTTCAATTTGGAAGTAATAAAATTTAAACTGTTAACTATTTAGTACAACATGCAAATAAGGAAAAAGGCTGAAATGGTAACAGTAAGAGTCATACTCTGATAACATAGGAGCAGGAGTAGGCCGTACAGCCCCTCGAGCCTGCTCTGCCATTCAATAAAATCATGGCTGATCTTCGACCTCAACTCCACTTTCCTGCCTGATCCTCATGCCCCTTGATTCCCCTAGAGTGCAAAAATCTATGTATCTCAGCCTTGAATATACTCAAAGACTCAGCATTCACAACCCTCTGGGGTAGAGAATTCCAAAGATTCATAACCCTCTGAGTGAAGAAATTCCCCCTCATCTCGTTCTTAAATGGCCGGCCCACATATCCTACGACTATGCCCTCTAGTTCTAGACTCTCCAGCCAGGGGAAACAATCTCTCAGCCTCTACCCTGTTCAGCCCCCTCAGAATCTTATGTTTCAATGAGATCACCTCTCATTCTTCTAAACTCCAGAGAGTATAGGCCCATTCTACTTAAAACCAGCTGTTGATTTTGCCTTTCTTTCAAAGGTTCTTCTAACTTAATTGTCTGCAAAATCTAAATGGTTGTGCTATAATTTATTTTATAACTTTATTGAACAGGTTCAAAGCAATGAAGGTGAAGGGCTAAATGTTCCAGCAACCAATAATCCTGCTCCACTTGACAGAGTTTCAGCAGTTAATAAAGGTAAATAGAATAATACGTACTTGAAAGACTTAAAAACACATTCTTTTTTTCCAGATTTAATGAAGAAGATATTCATTTGTTTTAAGTATAAAATGGCTCTTTGGCTTTGACATCCAGATCTTGGATCTATTTTCTAAGCTGTGGCACTAAGACACTTACGGCAACAATGTAGAGGGATAGAACACATTAAAGTAAATTTGCCCTGTACCTTGAAATCTACGAATGTTTTTACCTCTCTTTGTGTAAATCTCATAGAATCATAGAAGCTACAACATGGAAACAGGCCCTTCGGCCCAACATGTCCATGTCGCCCTGTTTATACCACTAAGCTAGTCCCAATTTCCTGCACTTGGCCCATATCCCTCTATACCCATCTTACCCATGTAACTGTCCAAATGCTTTTTAAAAGACAAAATTGTACCCGCCTCTACTACTGCCTCTGGCAGCTCGTTCCAGACACTCACCACCCTTTGAGTGAAAAAATTGCCCCTCTGGACCCTTTTGTATCTCTCCCCTCTCACCTTCAATCTATGCCCCCTCGTTATAGACTCCCCTACCTTTGGGAAAAGATTTTGACTATCTACCTTATCTATGCCCCTCATTATTTTATAGACTTCTATAAGATCACCCCTTAACCTCCTACTCTCCAGGGAAAAAAGTCCCAGTCTGTCAAACCTCTCCCTATAAGTCAAACCATCAAGTCCCGGTAGCATCCTAGTAAATCTTTTCTGCACTCTTTCTAGTTTAATAATATCCTTTCTATAATAGGGTGACCAGAACTGTACACAGTATTCCAAGTGTGGCCTCACCAATGCCCTGTACAACTTCAACAAGACATCCCAACTCCTGCATTCAATGTTCTGACCAATGAAACCAAGCATGCCGAATGCCTTCTTCACCACCCTATCCACCTGTGACTCCACTTTCAAGGAGCTATGAACCTGTACTCCTAGATCTCTTTGTTCTATAACTCTCTCCAATGCCCTACCATTAACGGAGTAGGTCCTGGCCCGATTTGATCTATCAAAAT
Source organism: Heptranchias perlo (assembly GCF_035084215.1). NCBI lineage: Eukaryota > Metazoa > Chordata > Chondrichthyes > Hexanchiformes > Hexanchidae > Heptranchias > Heptranchias perlo. The sequence continues at coordinate 58,732,643 of NC_090331.1, forward strand.
GCATCACCTCACATTTATCTAAATTAAACTCCATCTGCCATTCATCGGCCCACTGGCCCAATTTATCAAGATCCTGTTGCAATCCTAGATAACCTTCTTCACTGTCCACAATGCCACCAATCTTGGTGTCATCTGCAAACTTAGTAACCATGCCTCCTAAATTCTCATCCAAATCATTAATATAAATAACAAATAACAGCAGACCCAGCACCGATCCCTGAGGCACACCGTTGGACACAGGCATCCAGTTTGAAAAACAACCCTCTACAACCACCCTCTGTCTTCTGTCGTCAAGCCAATTTTGTATCCAATTGGCTACCTCACCTTGGATCCCGTGAGATTTAACCTTATGTAACAACCTACCATGCGGTACCTTGTCAAAGGCTTTGCTGAAGTCCGTGTAGACCATGTCAACTGCACAGCCCTCATCTATCTTCTTGGTTACCCCTTCAAAAAACTCAATCAAATTCGTGAGACATGATTTTCCTCTCACAAAACCATGCTGACTGTTCCTAATCAGTCCCTGCCTCTCCAAATGCCCGTAGATCCTGTCCCTCAGAATACCCTCTAACAACTTACCCACTGCAGATGTCAGGCTCACCGGTCTGTAGTTCCCAGGCTTTTCCCTGCCGCCCTTAAACAAAGGCACAACATTTGCTACCCTCCAATCTTCAGGCACCTCACCTGTAGCTGTCGATGATTCAAATATCTCTGCTAGGGGACCCGCAATTTCCTCCCTAACCTCCCATAACGTCCTGGGATACACTTCATCAGGTCCCGGAGATTTATCTACCTTGATGCGCGTTAAGACTTCCAGCACCTCCCTCTCTGTAATATGTACACTCCTCAAGACATCACTATTTATTTCCCCAAGTTCCCTAACATCCATGCCTTTCTCAACTGTAAATACCGATGTAAAATATTCATTTAGGATCTCACCCATCTCTTGTGGTTCCGCACATAGATGACCTTGTTGATCCTTAAGAGGCCCTACTCTCTCCCTAGTTACTCTTTTGCCCTTTATGTATTTGTAGAAGCTCTTTGGATTCTCCTTTGCCTTATCTGCCAAAGCAATCTCATGTCCCCATCTCAAGTTATAAATATTTTTCTTCTGGCATTTTAAAGCCATTTAATGTTTTTATTTATCTGCCTCTGCATACAAGAAATATTTGGATTTGCATGTTCTGTAATTCCACTACTACATTCAACATTCTGAGTAACTTTCTTATTTAATGGTTTAATGTTAAAATGCAACAATAATGTAATGGATTACTTGCTCATGGATTTTATTTGAGATCTGTATGACTCTCTACATCTAGAAACTAGGGAAGTTCATTTATTGAATTCAGCATCTCATAGACAAACGCAGCAGATAAAATTGTATTTTAACTCTGTTCTGTCATTTTTATGTCCTGGCAAGGGAGAATATTTTAACAGGCTTCTCTGTTTTCCCTCCATTATCCTTAACTTGGTAGCTGGTGTCAAGCAACTGGTCTGGATTGACAATAGCAACCGGAACCGAATAAACCTCCTATCATTTACATGAACGGTATTTTTCCCCCTCTGGAATCTTGTAGTGTTGTCATATTGATCACATGATAATAGGTTGCACAGAATTGCCACACGTGCTTCAAAGTGTGCATTGATGCCAATTTTTTGTAGTCGAGGGCAATGGACTTTGACTTTTCTATCTAGTCTGTTGTCATTGAACTAGTTTCAGTTCTTCAGAAACAAAATTAAAACTGGCAGGCTTGTGATGAGTAATGCTACCTGGCCAATGTTTCAGATAGATTTTGCAATTCTTTTAATATCTGTGGTGATGATTAAACAATTCACCCTGTTTTTGGGTGCCAGTACTGACCAGTTTTCTTTGCGTACATGGACGATGCCATTAGGTTCAGAAAATGCATACATTAAGGTTGTAATTCCAACACATTTAGGGCAAATGTTTGCTTCAGAATCTTTTGAAGTAGTCTGAAAAATTCACCAAGTTATCTCGTCTTACCCTTCTGGTTTATTTGAAAGGAGTATCTAACTAAGAGTTTGGCTAAATTAATGCTAGAAAAATAGTTTGGGGTAAAAAGATGCCTAACCAAATGGATAGATCTTATCTGGTTTTTGAAGACTTGTTGCACATTAATATAAGGTTTGAGTCAAAGCAAATCTGTTAAGTATGCCAGTTGTGATGTAAGCTGTAATGGTGTAATAATCAGTGCAAAAAGCAAGTGTTCTTTAGTCCATTGGTTTTGTACAGTTGTCAAGGTCGTCCAACACCAAGCTAACTTTTGTGTCTTGTGTTGCCTCCAGGTAACTAGTGAGGATGTTACGGTGGATTTGCATGATTCTGTGACTGGTACAGCTGGAACTGTATATCTGAGGTCTGCATTTCTGTAAATGCTGTAGACGCTGGATATGTGGCACTGGCCAGATGGGCTGCAATGGTGTTTTCTGGTCCTGCACATTCCTTTATATATGGGTTGTGGCTGCTGAAGCCACAATGGGTACAATTGGGAACTCATTGCAGTCATGCAGAGTTACATACAGAAAGGATGGGCAAACATCATCTGGTCCATCAAGCCAGTCACAGTAGCCACGTATACCATTAACCCCACCCTCCCGTAATGCAACCTCCTGAGAGAGGCAAATATTAGAGGGGAAAGACCAGAGGTCAAATTAGGAGACACTTTTGAAAATACTCTCTGAATTCAAAAGGCAATGAAACAAAGCTCCTGGAGACCACTGTAACATACCATCTTCAAATGGGAAGGTGCTTCTCTCTCGGGAATTTGTCAGCTATTTCTGAAGGACTGCAGGGAATCCATATTCACCACAAGCTTTGTCATTTGTTTTAGAGGGTGATGATGTTCTGTGAAAAGAAATACTTCTCAGCATCAAAACTAACTGTTTCATTAAGGATTTATATGCAAGACTCTTTTCTCCCCCCGCCCCCCCACTCCTGTCCTATCACCCTTAACCTTTCTAACTTCACAGGGTCTATTGACCACCATTTTAAAAACCTCACTAAGTGTGCATTTCAGTCAGGAAAATAGCCCCTTTGGCCTATCGTGATGACAAAGAACTAGTTATAATTTCAAGGAGGCCGTTCAGCCCATCGTGCCTGTGCTAGCTCTTTGAAAGAGACATTCAATTAGTCCCACTCCCCTGCTCTTTCCCCATAGCTCTGAAAATTTTTCCTTTTGAAGTATATATCCAATTCCCTTTTGAAAGTTACTATTGAATCCAGTTCTACCACCCTTTCAAGCGGTGGTCTTATTTTTTTAATTATATTGTTCTAGCAATACAACCTAAAACCCCTTGCGCCTTATTTCTCAGTTACCCACAAGTCCCTCTCTTAAGCTTTATGTAACCTTTAATGGATATTCCTGCATGGAATAAAGATGTCTGGAGTTTCCCAAATGCAAATGTATTACACTGCACTTAAGGACAACTGCCACACAATGGCCTAGTCCTCTAAATTCTCAAACTCAGCCTGAAATCTATTGATTTTGATCTGAATTCCCAACTACTGTGCATATTTTTTCCTATCCTGCAAACTTGTGAATGGTTCCATTAATGTCCTCATACAAATTATTAATTTGTCAAAGGTGGTGATAAAATTGTGTCCAGAAGTTCTAAATGAATACAGTTCTTAAATCTAATTTTTGACACATTATATTAAAACTGAGAGTCTCCATTTCAGCCCAGCTGCCCACATAAGGTACTACAGCTACAAACTCTCTGATATTTACAGCTCATGAGTTCTAAAGCACCCATTTAAATGGTCCAAGATCCATCTACCTAGGCTGTGCAGTGTCTGGTATAAAAACATTGTCTGGTATAAAAACGAGAAATTGTAATGTTTTGGATCAGGCAGTGAACTTGATATTAACTGCTGATATTCCAACATATAAGAAACAACCATATAAATCTTTGATATATATGTATATATACATATATGAAGTGAAACTACTCTTCCCCCATTCCAAAAGCTCAAATATCCTGGTGTTTGACCCCCTGAAGTATATTGCAGTGCAAGTATTTGTGATAATCCCTCTAATCTGCATTTGGGAATAAGCCTATTTTATTGTGAAGATAGTATCCAGGTTAATATAGCATCGCAAGAATACTTGCATGAAAAAACAAAATGTTTCTCATTATTTAGTGTAAGGTCTGTTGACTAATTATTCAGAAGTACCTTGCATTGCAGATTGAAGTGCACTGATATGCCCAGCAATGTTTTGATACTTCAGCAGAATTTTGTCTATAGCCTCAAGTTTATCTGCGATAAATATTAATTAAGCGACCCATTTTGATAATTCCTATTTAGTAGCATTTAGTTTAGACTTGCGGCTACCATTGGTCACATGCCCATGGAACACTTTGTCTTAGCAGCCTTGCTAGTCACCATAGTACCCTGTAGCATTCAAAAACATTCTGAAGCCTAGTTATTTGGAAACTGAAACCAAACTGAATGACAATATTATTCTGGGATCTTGTATGGTGTACTGCTATGTAGAATAAATATTGACGTCTACCTACCTAAATGAGCATTGCTTCTGTATGGGGAGGGGGAAAGTTTATTTGTGCACTTTCCTTACTTTGATGTCATTTCCTTTTTGCACTTTAAGATTACAGTCTGAGTTTATTTTGATTATAGAATCATGGATTTCTAGAGGTGATCTGTAATCTGAGGTAATAAATTGAGAAAACATTTTATAAGTATAATCTGAACTCAAGGGTTAAACCCATAATATTGGAAGTTCCCCTCCAATTAATGTTGCAGCGAATTGATGCACTTTAATCTCAAGGTATGGATTTGAATCCAGACCAGCTTGATGAGATAAAAGTCTCTTCTGTCTGATTGGAAGAATCTTCAGTGAAATGAATTGAGACAGTTTGAATTTAGTTTCTTGTGAATATATATCCGTAGAACAGAACTGTCCATAATGTGAGACAGATAAAATCCTGGTAAAATATTATGTCACATCACTGTACCTCAATCTGAAATGCAAGGTACTTCAGAATAATGAACCAACAGACCTTAAACTAAATAACTGGCAACATTTTATTTTTTCATTCAGTGCTGTTGGGACATTATATTATCAGTACTTTATACTGATGTTAGATGGAAAAAGCAAGAATATGTTTCATTTTCCTTCCATGGAATCTTGATGAGGACAAAATCATTGGCTGAAAAAAGTGCTCTATTACTTCAACTGTACATGGATATTTGCTTTGCCTTTGTTTGAATCTCTCAGTATACTGTGTAACCTTGAAGTATATTGACGTTAATAAAGGTATTGTTGCTTTATGATATCATTGCTGACGATTTATCAAAAATGATCTGATAATTACCATGAAATTTTATATCTAATGAATAGTACCAGTGATTTTCCTACTGTAAAATATTGAATAACTGAATAATAATCAGCTTTGACGTAGTTTGAGTTGTCTTTTGTAGTGGATTATTTATTCTGGGATTGTGCTTCAACGTGTGTGTGTGATCTCCAAGGAATTGCCTTAAAGCTGCCTAATAAGTACTCTTATTAATTCAGAATTGTTAAAATTTCAATATGTAAAGAGTCTTTGCATCTTGGTATCTGGTAACAGGTACTTATAAAAACACATTGAGGTATGAATAATAAAAAGGCAGTCAACACTTCCAGTTAACCCTCTAATATTTAGGTCCTCTTATAAAACCCACCCACAGCATTAGTTCCCTACTGTTTTGCCATCAAGATCCTTTTTCCTGCACTCTGTTAATTTTTTGAATAACATAAGCAAGTCTACATTCATAATGTCAGATGGAGTCATAACCTTACAGCTTTACGTGAAAAGTAGCTGCTTCTTACATAATGTTAGTTCAAGATTTCTTTAGCTTTTTAACTTGTCACTAATTCATTTCTTTGGGTTCAATACAGAGGAGTTCTACATATCCATTCCACCATTTCCTTACATGATTTTATAGTTCACATTTCTTCTATCTTAATCATTGTTTCATTAAAGCTCTCTGTTAGGGATATAGGGTAGGTGTAGAAGTTTAAATTAGTTGGAAAGTATTCAGATAAAAGTGTAGAAACCAATATTTATCCTAGTTCTAAGCAATACAGTTTATGGAATGTACGCTAATTAGTTCCAAAAATATATCTTTAATTCATCTAAAATGGGAACTTTAAGGGTACTGAACAATAAAAAGTGTACTGTACCAAACCAAACCTAATCTAATGCATTTTCCTGTTGTGCAGCCTCAATAGCCTTGTGGATGCTGCCACCATTTGGCTAAAGTGAAGAAGTGTGCTGCACTGTGGTCACGGTTGTCAGGAAAAGTCATGGCTTATATTGAGATCATAAAATTGTGTTGAGAGTTTAAAACAATCCCTCTTTAATACAATTTCAATTCTGTACTTGTATCTAAAAATTAAACAGGCTGGCAAGTATGTTTTAACTGAAATAGAATCTGAAAAAAATACATCAGTTTTTTTAATATAAACCTTTGTTAAAAATGCTATCATTTTGTAGTAATTATTGAAAATTGTAGCAAACATTTACAAGTACATGACAGACTTCAGGTACAATTTTAAAATGGGGTTCTGATATCACTTCCAAATCTCTCTCATGGAATCAAATTTAAAACTTTCAAGGAATTCCATCATCTTAATCTCCAAAGTGGGCCATTCTCAAGCTGCTTAAGTCTTCCTCAGAAATTCTAAGTCATCTGAATTAGTGAGCCTCAACCTTCTATATCTGTGGAAAGTAATGCTGTGTGCCCTGACTCTGCTTCCTCTCTGTACAGCTTTCTCCTCTGTGACTGTCTAATGCTAGCTTTATCTCTCTTCACTTGGCCAAGAGTTGATGAGCTCTAATCTACCTTTCTCTCCTCCACACCTGAAATTTTTGACTCTTGCTGAGGTGTGGTTCTATGGGTCCTGAACCCCCTCTCGTTACCTCATGCAAATGGGCCTTGTTTGTGTGCAAGCCCAAAAGGCAACCTATTCAGTCGTGGGCAGTATCACAGCCAAAGCTGATTTTTCTCACCCAATGCCCGCACATATATTTTCTAGTAGGAGTCACCAGTTAGTGATTAGGAACGCAAACCCCAGCTGATTTCTCCCTCCCTTTACTAGCTAAAGCTGGTATTAGACGGTCACTGAGGAGAAAGCTGTACATGGAGGAAGCAGAGTCAGGGCACATGGCATTACTTTCCACAGATATAAAAGGTTGGGGCTCACTAATTCAGATGACTTAGAATTTCTGAGGAAGACTTAAGCAGAACAAGAATTGCCCACTTTGGAGATTAAGATGATGGAATTCCTTGAAAGTTTTAAATTTGATTCCATGAGAGAGATTTGGAGGTGAAATCATCTCTCCCTTTCCGAGGGACACTAAGGCCATTGTAACATCCCGTTACTACAGCTGAGTTTTGCTAATTCAGTCCAGAATGGAAATTGAATCTGGGGTCTATTTCTTCTGGTGAGAGAATTCAGAACACAATCTTCAAATTAGAGCTAGGCCATTCAGAAGTGAAATCAGGAAGCACTTTCTCACACAAAGGGCAGTGGAAATCTGGAATTCTTTTCCCCCAAAAGGCTGTGGATGGCCAGGTTCATTGAAATTTTCAAGACTGAGATCAATAGATTTTTATTAGGTAAGGGGATCAAGGGATATGGATCAAAGGTGGGTAAATGGAGTTGAGCTACAGATCAGCCATGATCTAATTGAATGTTGGAACAGGCTCGGGTGCTGAATGGCCTACTCCTGTTCCTACGCATGTCTGGCTCAGTTACATATTAACTAATAATTGAGCACAATTTCCACTCTGAGCTAATATTTGGAAAAGAATAACCACAAAAGTAACGTTTCCCCCTCAACAAAAAAAAAATAAAAATTGCTAAAACTCCTAAACCAAGTGAATCATCCCGCATAGACGATTTTTAAGACAGATAGATTGCTTCTTGCTGGTAATGTAGCAAAGATAAAGAGAATTTAGGAATATTATGTTCAAATCTAATTTGGGCACAAGGTTTTGCATTTTATTTGTTCAAATGATTTTATGTTCAAGTTTGAGAGTGGGCATTTCCTGATCGCTAAACTGTCCATGGCCCTAGCTTGTCTTTTGCCAGTTGTTTCTTGTACAGCAGGAAAACCCAGGAAACACACATTGACCAGTAGCTTAGCAATCGTGATCGTCTTTGTGCACTAAAACTTTTATTACCTCTGAGTGCCAGGAGCATGATCCTTTAAGATCTGGGGTTCACTTGTTCTGCAATCACTGGGAAGCCTTTATTCTTTGCTTTATTGATTGTGCATTCCTTGTGCACTACGTACTTCTGATGTTCCACATCAGTTCCCTGTTGACTTTAGATTAAGTCAGGCAAACCACCTACTCTGCTGCTTGCCTCATGAAGTGCCCTGGGTAATATATTTATTTTATACTCAATTTGCACACATAATGAAGACCAGTTCACTAGTAACATGCAGTCACTGTATGTGAGGTCTAATAATCTACTATTTTGTTACAGTGAAATCAAAAATGTTTTTTAGTATCAATCGCATTTTTGTTCCAAGAATTTAACAAAATATGTGGGCCTAGAAATTGGAATGCGCCCGAATCGGGGCAGGATCCCCGGTGTTGACCATGCTGCACACACCTAATGAGGCCGGGAGCAGGACCTCAGGAAATTGGTCCAACGGCCTCATTTGCTTGTTACTGGCGAGCTGCAGTCACCAGTTGCTGCCCCGGTGCAGTTCGCCAGTCCCGAGAAGCACCAAGATTGGCTGGCTTGGATGTAGGTCGAGGTCATAAGTAGAGTCCGGTCAGGGGTAGCAATGGGGAGGGGGGCGAGCGGTGACCAGCAGCGGCCTGTGGATTTAATGTGGAGCCAAGAAGAACACTCTTGCTTCCCCCTGCTCCACAATAAGTTTTTAAAAAAAATTTAAACTTGCCTTTCGCTGATTTGACTGCCAAGCACCTGAGAATACTGTGACTGCAGCATGCATGGTGCATATTGAGGTCAGTCGCGAATGAATTTTGCAAAAGGGGGCCTTAAACAGGCATCGAGCCCCCAATTTGCATATGCAAAGGGCCTAACACCTGCTTCATGTGTTGACCTTGACGCCTATACTGGAGCCTGTACCAATATGGCGGGCGGCACACTTTTGGTGCGGAATGATTGTTTGTCACATCACTCGCCATATTGAATGCTTAGGCGCCTGTTTTACACTTGTAATATGGGAATGGTGCCATCGGATTTCTAGACCGTGGTCTTTTTAAACACCTAATTTTATTAAAGTCTAGGTCATGACGTGATGTACTTAGTAACAGTCAAGTTTTTTGTAAATAAACCTTATAGAGTTAGTGACATTGATATTAACATTTTTGCAGGACGTGGTTCAAGGATGGAAGTTGTGCATTTTCAAATTAGGTTAATCAAATGGTTCTAATGTAACTGAGTGTTGCTGGTTCCCTTTTTGTTTGTGAACAGGATATACTGATGCATTCATTGACACAAGAGCTGTTAAGCATGCTTGGTATGTTGTGCTGCAAGTGACTTGTTTGGTGCAAAGAGATCCTAACAGATGGGTCCAGTACTTACAGCACAATCCTTTTTTGTTCAAGAGGTAAAGCAAACTTTGAAGCTGCATAGAGTTGATTTTGCAACCTAGTTGATAATTGACAGGTTCCCTTCCATTCTGTATAACCATACTGATCAGATAACACCAGATTGTACTTTGATCTGAAAACAGGATTATTCGTTACTTAGGACATCAGCAATTTTAAAATATTGTATCATAATAGTTGATAGAAATTGCTTTATAGAAACATGTTAGATAACCATAATTTACAATGCAACATATGTTACCAATAAGAGAAGATGGCCTATATGGAAAATTTAGTTAGTGTTGCTGACATAAGTATTCTTAAAATGATTGCAAATAATTTCTTGTTTCTTTATGGATCCTTTTATTTAAAGGAATACACACACCTTTATTTGGTTCTGTAAAGCTACAATCATGTAACAAAAGTATATCTATCATATTTTACTTTCTCTTAATTTTTGCAAAGTTGAAACTTGACTTGGACATAATACTTCTAGTATTTGCCTCTCCTCAGATGGCTCAGTTAATTAAGGTGATGCATAGAGTCATAGAAGTTTGCAACATGGAAACAGGCCCTTCGGCCCAACATGTCCATGTCGCCCAGTTTATACCACTAAGCTAGTCCCAATTGCCTGCACTTGGCCCATATCCCTCTATACCCATCTTACCCATGTAACTATCCAAATGCGTTTTAAAAGACAAAATTGTACCCGCCTCTACTACTGCCTCTGGCAGCTCGTTCCAGACACTCACCACCCTTTGAGTGAAAAAATTGCCCCTCTGGACCCTTTTGTATCTCTCCCCTCTCACCTTAAATCTATGTCCCCTCGTTATAGACTCCCCTACCTTTGGGAAAAGATTTTGACTATCTACCTTATCTATGCCCCTCATTATTTTATAGACTTCTATAAGATCACCCCTTAACCTCCTACTCTCCAGGGAAAAAAAGTCCCAGTCTATCCAACCTCTCCCTATAAGTCAAACCATCAAGTCCCGGTAGCATCCTAGTAAATCTTTTCTGCACTCTTTCTAGTTTAATAATATCCTTTCTATAATAGGGTGACCAGAACTGTACACAGTATTCCAAGTGTGGCCTTACTAATGTCCTGTACAACTTCAACAAAACATCCCAACTCCTGTATTCAATGTTCTGACCAATGAAACCAAGCATAGCTGAGCATGCAAACCAACAAAGTTCCAGGTTCAATCCCTGGCCTATATCAACTAATCTCAGCTGGCATACTGGTAGCATGCTGCAATTGACCTCAGTGCCCTGGTTAGGAAGGAGATAATTGGCCAGGGTTAATGCTTCTGATCATTTTTCAATGTCACCCATTGGAACTGTACATGTGTTGATGTCAGATGAGGATAAAATCAAGCTTGGCTATGATGCCCAGCAAGATCGAATAACCAGAATTGCCACATGGTTAAGGCATTCGAGCGAGCTGTACTTCAGCATGAGCCAGCATTTTCATGAGAGGAAGGAGAAAATGGTTAAACCGGCAGATTAGAGCATGTAGTACAGCATATCTGAACTTTCCCGTCATAAAAAATGAGAGGAAAGTTCAGAGGAGCACCAACCATAGCATATGTTGATAAAATGGAAGAAGACGAGAAAGATTGTGAACGTAAGAGGTGAAGGCAAGAGATGCCCATCAGGTGACAAGCTATTCCTTTGCCCTGCCAGGAGTGCAAGAGGCTCTAGAAGAGCTGCCTCAGGATTGAGAGTAGTATACTCGACTTGCATGACCTTTGTTTTTTTTTTAAAAGAGTTTAGAGTTGCTGATGGGAAAAGAAAGTACAAAAGAAGAAACCAAGCTTATTGGAGGCAGCTTTAGCAATGTAGGAAATACGTTACCTTTGGGGTCAAAGATAGTAATCACAAGAATGTTGATATGAAATGTAGCAATCAAAGGTAGGAAGTGATAGTTTTTGCTTCTTGTGATTTTCTTTTAAATTGAGGAATCTGCACAGGGTAGTTCTGGGCCAGGAATAGATCAGGTGTTTTGAATTCGCAAACCAGTAATCATTAATAACTTTACAAGTAGAAATTGAACTTAAACTGCATTACATAAGTTCATCAAAATAGAAACAGTGAAGGAACAACTAATGCAACTTTGTCCTGCCAGATAAAACCAGTTTGATTCTTGTTTGTGCAGTGCAGTGCATTCCATTCTGCCATTATAACTTCTTCGGCTCTTGCCTTGTGTGTATACGTATGCTAATTTGGGTTCAGATTTAACAAGGACCACTGTACTTTTCAGAACATTTTACAAGAACAAGCAGTTCACATTCTGATAGCAGTGGCTTTGCAGAAGATCCATCCGCTGACTTGGCTGGGCAGTTTCAGGTAGTAAATTTTTACTTTATTAAAACAAAGTTGTACATAAGTTTACTTATTGATACAGTTATCTTTTTATATAATATTTTCTGGAAAATACATAGGGATAAGCAGTAGAAACCTGGGAGTGGGTCATATGCCTTCCCTCTTGGCTATGGAATGTTGCATGACATTAGAGGGAGGGAGGGGAAGGGAGGAAAAACTGCAGATTTCATCTTCAATAAACTGGAACAGTATAGGTAAAGACATAATTTTCCTAAAGATAGGATTTTCTGCCCATTTGTAGCCTCATGTGCATTAACACAAAATAAAAACAGAAACTGCTGGAAATATAGCAGGTCCATCAACATTTAAAAGGAGACAAGACACAGTAATTTATTTCATTTAATTTTATTGCATTTATTCCAACATTTGCAGTATTTTCTTTTTAAGTCTGCAAGTATCCAATTCATTGAAATTAAATGTACCTTTTTACAAATTACTAAGATTTAAGGGCCTGTTACAGGCAAAATACCACAATATCACTGTTTACTAAAGTTGTCCTAATCTGTACTGTGTATTCACTTAAATTACCTATCTAAATTAGCCACACTGTGTCAGGGGATATCAGATTTCTAATGCATGTCCTGTTGACTTTTAAGAATATCTTTAATGTCTAATAAATCTGTTCTATCAGTAATTGAAACATATACCTGGGGATACTGGTGACCTTTTAGGTGACTGAGGACCAGCAGATGCTGTAGGTCATATATTCAGTAACTTTAAAAGCTGAGGAGGTACTGGCATTTGTAAAATAATCAACATTGATTTTTAAATTGGACAGCTGTATTCCCAATTGCATCCCTTGTGGCTCAGATGCTATGTTGATGCACGTCTGGTGTCATATTCAGATTCAGTGGAGCTTGCATTATTCACTCCTCTTGTTACTTTGCACCTACTATTTTGTTTCTAGGATCTCGTGTTCTTTTCAACAGATCAGTTGATGTTGTGGTGTTGCTAGTTGCTAAATTCCTACCTTTTTTTTTCTCCACAAGTTTCCTGTACAGGCTCCTTTTATAGTCATTGACATATTACTTCAGATTAACTATCATGAAAGAAAACTTTTCAGACCATTTACTTTAATGTATCTTTTCTAATGCATCTGTCCTATCTGTCATATACTTAAATGAGAAGATTAGATTTCACACATTAAATTTCTGTGACGGATTATTGGTCCAAAAATAGTTTGGTAACAATTTCAGGTAATTTAGTTGAAATGTAGAAGTCTCCAAAATGAATTGTTCTAATGAAGTTGTGTGTTTATATGTTTTTACATTTTTCTATATGTTTATGTGTTGTATTTATGTGAGAGGATGACGACAGCCGTGGGGAAGGTTTTTTGATTTGTACTGATTATGAGGAAAGGCATCGGCACCTCCTAGAGACTCGTACAATTTAAGATCATTTTGAGGGCTTTTCTAGTTATGTAATGATTTATATTTTGTGTCACCTGCAATTTAACCAAAATAAAATGGATTTTATTTTGCCATTAGTGTTGTTTTGGTATAGCACATGTCACTCTGCCTATATGTCTCAGCTATGTAAGTGACTTCTTTAAAATGAGCAGTTTAATCAATAATTTCTGCAAAATTTCAGCAGCAATTTCCATTCCAGTAAGGAGTTCGCTTGAGCCAGTTAAATAATGGCAGAAAGAGTTATGATGTAGAGAGCATTTGATAGGGAATGTGACTAGTTTACTAGACGTTTATAGAGGTATAAGAATTTTTTTGTAGTCTATAGTTACTGAAATGAGACAGATTTGTTCTGCTTTTCTTCTGCTCACTGTTTCAAAGCTTTACAGTTATGTTGTGAAAACTAACGTATCTTTATCTATTGCTGCAGCTGTATAGTATATAACTGATCTCTGCTTTTTAGAGAAGTTAGAAGTCTGTAACCAGTTACAATATGATCCTTATTTATCCACTTCCTAATGTTGAATATTGTTTCTTTCCTTTTGCTGAAATGATGCAAAGATGATTATGAATGTCTAACTGGATACAAAGCCATTCATTTAAGTAACCAGTAACTGACTGGTTTAATTATTTCAGATTTTTTTTTCCCACATTTTAATCCTTGTGCTCTATCCAAGGGGCCAGATGGTTACCTGCAAGCTATGGGGAGCAGTGCTGACAGCTGTGATAGTGAGACAACAGTCACATCCTTAATCGATGACCTTAATACTCCTCTGAGTTGTGACCAACAGTTTTTCACTCCATTTCAAACACCAGTGGAAAATATGACCCCGGACCTTAAAAAAACTATTTTAGATTTGAAAGCTGAGTTAATTTCTGAAGCTCTGGTTGATTCACATGAACAAAGAGAAGTGGTTGAGAATGACTGTGAGGAAGCTGCTGCTGTGGACAATCCTATACATTCAGGTGAACAGAGAGCTGTGGGTTTTATTGACGAGGAATATTCATTGCAAGGTGAGGTGGTGCTGTACCCAGAAAGTGACATGAAGTGTGAAAGTAAGGAGGATGTCCCTACATACTCTATGCATCGTAGGGCTGGACAAAAACAGAACAGCGTGGATTCTGCCCTCAATTGGTATTCAGAACCTGCAGAGTTAAATGCTACTGCTGTTGAAACGATGAACTTTTCCTCCTCATCAATTGATAAAATTGCTACAGCACTCGAGAGAGCTCAAACGAAAACCTATTCTGTCTCAAGTACATCTGGAAGAGCAAGGCGTCCATTGACCAAAGCAAGCGATCGAATAATGAGAGAGGTGGAGGAGGAGTTGTCCATGAAAAAATCTCTCTCAAAGATCAAGCGATCCACTTTTCAAAGGTCTAGTTCCCTCCCAACTACGCTGCTCAGTCCAGTGCGAGTTGTGTCATCATTAAATGTACAGTTGACGCCAGACCGTGGCCCACGGTGCAGTTCGCCTAGTTTTACTTACAAATATAGTGCTTTGAGGGAAAAGGAGATGTCCACTAATGATGAAGATGAACAGTCAACTTGCCGTTCAATGCTTTTTATCCCTTCTGCAAAGAAAGAGAAAAGTCGGAAACAGTTCAATTTGAACAGGCATGATGAAATGCCACAACGTGGGTTGAGCTCACAGTCATTACCAATGCCATCGCATTTGACACAGTCTTGCTGTTCCCTTCATACACTCCCTTCAGAGTGGCTAGACCGACCTCTTTGTGACCACATGAGAATCAGGAGTACTTGCAGTGTGCCCAACCTCATGGAACCTACTTGCACAGCATGTGCAGCACCTTTTGGCCATTTGTATCCTCAGAGACCCATGGCACACCCTTATCGGCACTTTCCAGTAAATCCTCCATCTGCTATTGAATCACAGCTCCGTAAAGTGCTGCATGAGATAAGAAGCACAGTGCAGAACGTTTCTCGGGTAATGAAGCACCATTTTATTTAAAGATTTGGGGAAATAAGATTACTCTGCCTATTGGATAAGTCTAAGTGTGGATGGCATGCTGTTTTCTTCACTATGCAGTGGTAATGAATACACCACACATTCCTGAAATGCATATATTGGGGAATTAACAACAGTTGACTATTTAATCATTTTTGTTTTGTGAAATTGTTATTAACCTGGCATGAATACTTGTGCGATAATTTGAAACATGTTCTAACCATGATTATTGCTGTTTTGATCTTAATTGATAATCTTAAATCTGTATATGATGTGCAAACTTTCAATTACCTCTTGGCTTCCTAACTCTTTCTGTTCCTTGATAATCAAATCACTTGTTATGTTTACAGGTCCCAATGTTTCAGGGGAATGATCAATCGTTCCCTTACTATGCTTCATCGAGATCAAGTCTTTTACCTTTATATGAAGTAAGTTGCCTTCTGAAACTAAAATAAAATCTTACTTTTTTTTTATAAAGAATGTACAGCACAGAAACAGGCCATTCAGCCCAACAGGTCCATGCCAGTGTTTATGCTCCACGTGAACCTCCTCCCACCCTACTTCATCTAACCCTATCAACGTATCCTTCTATTCCCTTCTCCCTCATGTATTTATCTAGCTTCCCCTTAAATGCATCTATGCTAGTCGCCTCAACTACTCCTTGTGGTAGCGGGTTCCACATTCTTACCACTCTCTGGGTGAAGAAGTTTCTCCTGAATTCCCTATTGGATTTGTTAGTGACCGCCTTATATTTATGGCCCCTAGTTCTGGTCTCTCCTGCAAGTGGAAACATCTTCTCTACGTCTACCATATCCAACCCTTTCATAATCTTAAAGACCTGTATCAGGTCATCCCTCAGTCTTCTCTTTTGTAGAGAAAAGAGCTCCAGCCTATTCAATCTTTCCTGATAGGTATAACCTCTCATTTCTGGTATCATCCTAGTAAATCTTTTTTGCACCTTCTCCAGTGCCTTTTTATAATATGGAAACTAGAACTGTTCACAGTACTCCAAGTATGGTCTAACCAAGGTCTTGTATAAGTTTAACATAAATTCTCTGCTTTTCAATTCTTTTTCTCTAGAATTGAACCCCAGGGTTTGCTTTTTTTATGACCTTATTAACTTGCGTCGCTACTTTTAGTGATTTGTGTATCTGTACCCCTAAATCCTTCTGCTCCTGTACCCCATTTAGACTCTTATTTTCCAAGGAGTATGTGGCCTCCTTATTCTTCCTGCCAAAATGTACTGCCTCATATTTATCGATATTGAAATTCATTTGTCAATTACACGCCCATTCTGCAAGTTTATTAATGTCTTCCTGCATTTTGTCGCAGTCCTCCTCACTATTAACTATACCCCCCAATTTGGTGTCATCCGCATATTTTGAAATTGTACTTCCGATTCCTGAGTCCAAATGATTTATGTATATAGTGAACAATGGTGGTCCCAGCACTGATCCTTGTGGAACACCATTTCCTACTTGTTGCCAGTCTGAGTAACTACCTTTAACCTTTACTCTCTGTTTTGTGTTTTGTAGCCAGGTTGATATCCATTCTGCTACCTGTCCCCTGACTCCACCTGCTCTGACCTTAGTCATGAATCGACTACGCAGTAACTTATCGAAGGCCTTTTGAAAATTCAAATATATTACATCTACTGCATTGCTCTTGTCTACACTTTCTGTTACTTCTTCAAAGAATTCAATAAGGTTGGTCAAGCATGACCTTCCCTTTTGAAATCCATGCTGACTATTCTTTATTATGTTTTCAGCTTCTAGATGTTTCTCTGTTACATCTTTGAGTATGGATTCCATTTCCTACCACTGACGTTAAGCTAATTGGTCCAAAGTTCCCTGGACTTGTCTGATCTTCCTTTTTAATTATAAGAATCACTTTAGCTGTCCGCCAGTCCTCTGGCACTATTCCCTTTTCTAATGAATTTTTATCTATATGTAATTAATAGTGCCTCTGCTATATCTTCCCTAACTTCTTTTAATATGCGCAGATGCAATCCATCCGGACCAGGGGTTTTATCCCCTCTAAGTTTAATTAGTTTATCAGTTATCTCTCTTTCCCACCGCCCCCCCCTTCTATCTTAAATCTTTTGATGTGTTTTTTTTCCCAGAATATTTCAGAACTATTAGTTGGTGGATGGAACTGGCCTGTAACAAAGTTGTATCGATGACCACTTCATTAATGTCTTGCCAGTGTAACCATTATGACCACTGGCCTTCACACCAATGTTTCATCTGCACAAGTTCGAATGATTTATTTTCATTAGTTCTTAATTGCTTTTCTAATGGATACATCCTAAATAAACAAAATAACTAATACTCCATTCACAGCACTACAGGAAAACATTGGACAAGCAAGATGATCAAAAATGATAAATGTTTTGTGAATTTGTGTTTGCATTTTAAAGGGTATTGATATAGCAGATGAAACCTTTATCTGCTTCATTGTGGGAGCACCTTCACCACACGGACTGCAGTGGTTCAAGAAAGCGGCCCACCACCACATTCTTGAGCAGCCAAGAACGGATAATAAATGCCGGCCTTACCACATCCCAAGAATTTTTTTTTTAAATTCCCAAGCTTGGGCAAAATAGGAGCTGCATGCAGAGTAAAGCTCTCTGCTCTAAAAATGTGTTTTAATCCTGACTTCCAAAGATCTACTCCTTACTGCAACAGTGGGAAGTTTTCCATTTCCTACAACAACCATGCCATGGCTTGTCTGTGCAAGATTACTAAATTAGTGCTGTGGACCCATGCCCATTAGGAACGAGGTCCAGATTCATGTCATGTGGGATCCTTCAAGTTGGAAGAAGAGACCTTTCTCCCATAGGCCTATAACCCATTTGCTTTTCTCCTGTTATCAGCTGTGAAGTCATAGTAAACTCGACAATGCTAGTGCTGTTAGAGGATGTGCATGCCATCAAAGAGGTCCTGTTCGACCTGTACCTGGCAGCATAAATCCATGCTGTTGGAGACATCCATGTATTTTTTGGCTATGGTAGAAAAATTGATGATTACTGTCCTTTCAGGAAGATAATAGCCCCTGGTGAACAGAATCTTAAAAGAGTGTCTCTGCAGTACAAACACACCATTAGGCTGGTTTTTAATCTAGGCCCCAGAATGGGGAAAAAAATGAGCTGCTGAATGATTCATCAGACAGATTGTCTGCAGGCAGAATACAGTCTGAACATCTCTATTGCTTAAAGCACTTAAGATATTTTGTCTATAGTTAAATTTATATATGAGCTTTTTGAAGATTTTTCTTTTCTGGTGCCAGCACACAAATTGCCAGATTTATTGAACTCATTGAATAAAAATTCAAAAATATAACAGTAGGCAAGGTGCATGCTAAGATCTGTAGCCTGTGATGGAAATTAGCCATATGTTTGGGAATCTGTATTAACTGGAGGCCCAGGCTTTACGCATAGGCATAGGACTCCAACAGAAATCGTTGTTACAGACATTTCAAACACAGAATAGGCTAGTGATGAGTCATTTCTTGTAAATGTTGTGATGTCGATTATGTTTCAAAATGCACTTCCAATAGTAAGTGTTCAGTTTAATGGAGAAATCAACGTAAATAAAATTTGGAGCGATTTTATTTGCTCCGTCATTCTTTAATTGGTAGATTTTGCACAATGCTCATGCTAGATTCATTGTTTTCATATGTCCTTAGTGAATGTCACAAAAAAGTCATTGTGCTTTGAACGATGTGACTGCCTCAAGGCTGTACATCCAACTGAAGTACATCTTTATTAAACAGACCATCTTCTTTAAAATATATTCAGCAAACTCTCCAGTTTATTTAGGAACACAATAATGTAAAATCTTGTCAGTGTATCATCATAAAACTAAAAAATATACAGTACTGTACTAGCAACCCAAAGGTCTTAAATTCAAATTCCACCATGGTAAGCTGTGAAAATGAGTTCAATAAATCTGGCAATTTGTCGGCTGGCACCAGAAAAAAAAATGACCATGAAAGCGGGACTGTTATAAAAGTCCAATTGGTTTACCAATGTCATTCAGAGAAGGGACCTGCCATACTTGTCTGGCCTACCTGTGACACCAGTTGCACATTAGGTGGTTGACTCCTAATGTTCTCAGGGTAACTAGGGATAGGCAATTAATACTGATTTACCAGTGTCACCCAGGTCCCAAGAATAAATTTTTAAAAAAGCAGCTTGTGTATAACATAATTGTAATGAAAATGGCACATTCTAGTATCTTTCCTCCTTTCCTAAGCAGAAAATATTTTGTCGAACATTTGCTCCTAAAAATAAATGGTATATGTTGACACAATTCAATTTGTTTGTCACCTTCTGTGAGAGAGGGTATTAATAATTTTTTAAAACATTTTTCAGACCACATATCAAGAGTTGCAGATAATGAGAAGGAACCTGAACTTTTTTAGAACACAGATGATGGACTTGGAACTTGTTATGCTGAGGCAACAAACGCTGGTGTACCAGCACTTGACTGATGAAGAGAGGTGAGATTTAACCGCCTTGGCATTCATTTTCAGTAAAGACGCTTGTTCACTTTCACCTTTGGAATACTACATTTCCTCAATTATTTTTTAAAGATCCAAGTAGTCTCTCTGCAAAACTGATTGTTGTGTGCATTTTGAATGCCAAGAATTGTAAGATAGAGTTGAGGGGAACAGATGAAACGAAAGAACTTCTTATATTCACTAGTATTTTCTGAACAAAGTTTATTTTTATAAAAAAACGGCTAGTTACATTTCATTGCTGTTGAGCAAGATAGACTGTGATTGAAAGTTGACCAGATTTCAAGTCTGTTGTATGTGATATAGTCGATGTGGATCTTTGGAATACAACATTTATTCCATGAGTAACGAATAATCATTTATTGACTAAAATGTAATGTTGGGGTGTAGGGTAGATCATGGGTGTAAAGACTGAGTGCAGTGAGGTCTTGCACAGTCTGCTTCAAGTCCTCAGATTCCATTGTTGGTTTGTTTTTTTAGAATGTGCCCTTCTCTATACTATTTTAATATCTTATAAACCTGTATAAGGTAATCTCTCAGTTGCCTGGTTTTGAGATAAAAAGCTGTAGTTTAACCTAATCTTTTATCATGACTGCTGCGAACCGGCTCTCTTATCAGCATCTCCTCCAGCCCTTGACTATCTCCCTTATGTTTTGGTGACCAGGCTGGACACGAACTTCAAATAGTTTTTTTGGTTTTTGTTTATCTTATTTAACTCACTGCACTTCTCCTCCAGGAATGCCAACCTTTAAGAAGTTCTGTTCCTCTCCTTGACGTGATTTCAGTTTTGAAGATGGGTGTGCACCCAAAATGTTAACTTGTCTGTTCTCTTCTGAGATGCTGCCTGACCTGCTGAGTGTTTTCAGCATTTTCTGCTTTTGTTACAAAATTCAAGGGTATTGTTTGACCAGAGCACTTTCAGTTTAAGCAAGACTTCTTCCAACTTGTACTTCACTGTTGGCTATATAGTTCAGCATTTTATTTCCTTTATTGGTTGCTGCGTGGCCCTAGTTGGGCCCAAGTCTACTAGGACCCCTAGATGTCTTTTAACTTCATCCTTAGCTACTGTGTCAGATGTGATCGATGGATAGTTTCAGCCTTGTCCCAGCGCCAGCACTTTTGCCTCTGAGTCATTTTCCTACATAACTTACTTTGAAAATATCTCATTGGCTGTGAGCATTTTGGGCCATCCTGAGGATGTGAAAGACGGAATATAAATGCAAGTTTTTCTTTCTTTTTCTATATGCTATTTATATTTCATTCCTACATGGAGTGCCTTACATCTGTCTGTATTAAATTGCATCTGCTGCTGTCACAGCCACTTAATATTCTGTTTAATTCTTGACGTGGCTGCCTAATCAGCTTCAACAGCCCCTCCTATTTCAGTACGATCTGTGAATTTGACTGGTTTGCATTGAGCTTCTGGATCCAAGTTTAAATGTAAATTAAAAGCAGCAGGTGCCCCAGCACTAATTTCCAGGCACTCCATCAACACTTCTCCCTAGTTCCACATATGTCCTCTAACAAGTACCCAATGGTTCCCATCCTTGAGAAAATGTCTTACCCATTTCCAGGTTTTACTCTGAATCGCCATTAATTTAAGCCATCCTTCTTTCAGAACTTTGTCAAAAGCTTTTTGGTATACCACACTGTGGGCTTTCTACAGTACATTTCTGATGTCATTAAACAAAAAAGTCAAGTGGGGTAATCAGGCAGAATCTCCCGCCTTCTAAATCCATGTTGGCTATTTACTAAGTTATTATGGAGGGCATGTTATTCAAGTCTTGCCTAGTGAGTACCTGGAGGATGCAATCATATACTTATTAACTATTTTATGCACTTCCTCCATTTCAACCTTGATGTGGAGATGCCGGTGATCTAAGTTCTGCACCCATGAGGACGGCCTCAACCGGGATCTTGGGTTCATGTCACCCTACACGTAACCCCACCAAGCAGGAAAAAAAAAGTTATCTGTTTTTAATACAACTGGACATTCTCTCTCTTTCCGCCTTTCGGGTCTCTTTCTCTCTGTCTGTGTAATTTGACCCATTGTGTATTCAGTATACTGGGTCCTACTGTTTTCCGTGGCCAACCTGTCTGAACACCAACGACACCTTTGATTGGTGTGATGGTGTCCCAGCCTAATATAAGATATGCGATTTGAGAACCTCTCATTCACTCACTCACCTGACGAAGGAGATAATCTCCGAAAGCTTGTGATTTTAAAATAAAATTGTTGGACTATATAACCTGGTGTTGTAAGATTCCTTACATTTCAACCTTGTTAGCATCTTTTAGAGCTCTCATCTCTTCTCTGACTGTCCTATTGTTGTACTGAAATAAATTTCTGTTATGATTTGCACCTTCAGTTATTTTTATTTTCAGATCTTTGCCTCTCTTACCACCCATTAGACAGGTTTCTGAATGTTTCTGCACTCGTCCCAGTAGCTCCTCGCCTTTCTGCCTGCAGGATTTTCAGAACTTGTTTTCTTCCTTATTCCACTTCCAATAGATTTGTTTAGTCTACAGTTATTAATTCTAACTATATTTATTCTGTATGATCAGCATTAATTTAGTTGAGTCTTAAAACAATTATTTTAGGCAGAATTATTCTTGTATAATTCTGTTGTTGTTACTTTGTGTTCCACTGACTTCAATAGGAGCAGAGTGCATATGCAAATGTGTCCTTCTGCCTAGGACAAGGAAATTCCTACCTGCCCCCATCTCTCATTCCTGCTGTTAACCAATAGAAGAGTGAGAGGTGATACGTTCAGATAACCTGATAACTGCTGAATAAGTAAATCTCAAATCATTACAAAAACCTTGCATTTCAAAGTTCAAATTGAATATTTTGTTCATTTTTTAAAAAAGAAGTTATTAATCTATTACAAGGCATTATGTGAAGTCTTGTATTCAAAGCTGATGGTTTATGAGCTGTTCATTTCTTTTAGAAATTGTGTAAATTCTGAGTTCATTCAAGATGCCAAACTGATACTTTGGATTTTAATGCTTCTTTGGGTCTGGCTTCATATCCAGAATTATGTCTAAGCCCAAACTGTGATTAATCGCTCATTCGTAAGCTCATAATAGAATGACAATATGGGCATTGCCTTGTAAGTAGCTGTAAGTCTGCATTTGAAATTACTGCGTATCTCATGTGCTGAATCCTTGTAATGTAGTTTAGTGTGTGTGAAGAGAATTCAAAGTGGAAAAGGCAGATCCAGAATTTGTTCTTGTTTGCAGGCAAGAGGCTGACCAACTGCAAAACCTTCGGAACTGTGTGTGTATGGAGCTGCAAGAGTTGGAACTGCAGCTGGAGGAGCGATCATTCACTCTGGAGGAGCAGCTCAATGCTCCAAACCTGTATCCCATGTTCAGACCTCAATCTCGTGCTGTGAGTTAAATGAGCTTAATTCTATTGATCCTCCTCCAAATGACTGCACAGTAAGGCACAAAGAATTTGTGTGTATATATACACACCCATTTTTGGGGGATATTTTTGGTTAATTTTCTTTTTCTTCCTGTAATTTTTTGTGTTTCCTCCTCCACCTGGCCTGGCCTGGCAGCTTTGCAGCTGAGGGGGCATTTTCAGGCCACTACCATAGGCCCTTGTAATCAAAGAGTTATCCAGATACCACTCTCCCCTCTGATTTTATTCTGCTGGGAGATGCCACTGCCTCTACTTGGCACTTTCACACTCCATGCAGCTCAAATTGGAAATTGAATGAGTAAGACTGGCCCTGCTAAAGCCCAGCATTACACAGCCCTGCTCTTATATATCCTAAGCATTTCAAACTTTAACTGAACTGAACTGGTGTAATGCTACAGAGCTTTCTCATGTTTAGTTTTGTCAAAGGGCTACCATAGCCAGTGTAGCAGGCTAACACCACTAAAGGGTAATTATTATAGCTTTTTTTTGTGCCTATATTTAGCTTTTGTAATTGTAATATCTGTGTTCTGGCTTCCTGATTGGTTACATTTCTGTGGTTTTTCATTTTCCTGATTAGCTGTTTTCTGCTTTGTAACCGATTAAATATTGGGAGGGGGGAAGAGTTTTAAGATTAAAATATTAGCAAGTTTAGTAAGCTATGTAGCATATTTCATTTTATTCATTTAAAAAAAAATTCCCTTAATGGCAAATCATGGATTCAAACCATTTGTGCAACCAAGACTAATAGGGTTTGAATCCTCTATTTACATGAATATGGCAAGGGGAGGATGAGAACATTTAATAACACAAATTTTCCCTTTCTATTTCTTCCTCTCATTTGTGTCTGAATTCTCTCTCTTACCTTCCCACACCTCTTCAGTTTATTTCCTTGTTTCTCTCTCTCCCTCCCCTCCTTTGTCTCATTGAGTTTCTCTTCTCTCTCCCTCTGGAGCATTCGCTCACTCTCAGGAGTATGCTTCCTTTTCTTCACTCGTGACTTGCACTGTTCATCCTGCACGCTATTCCCAAGAGCTATCGGTATCGGGGAAATAATAAATGGGCAGTACCCTAGCTATAAATGAAATGTAGTGGAAAATGGAACTTGGTTAAAAAGAAGGGGGATGTGGCTGTTGCTTGGCATCCCATGATTTTCTCCCCAAGCTAGTAATTATTTTTTTACTTTAGAATTTGGCAGAACTAGAAAGGGTGGTATATTTTGCTAAATGGCATTTGCATTCTACGTATTTTAAAGTGCTCATTTTCTGGTACTTCTGTATTACAGGAGACCTACATTAATAACGCAGATACCATGTCTTCCTCCTCTCTTAATGTAATGGAACCGGTAAGTAAGTTGGACTCCCCCTGAATGGCGATAAATATAAACTGCACTGAAGCACACAATTAGATGAAGCGGAAACCCTCATATCATTTATATATACTAAAGATTAACCTAGATGAAGTGTATGTATCCAATGTGATTGGCTTCTTACTACATTTGTGAATTTATAACATCCTGTGATCAACACTCTAGCTTGCACATTCTGCACTCGATCAATGTACTTTATTGCCTATATCACTGAAGTTACAATTTTCCATTAATCCTAGAGACTGCAAGTTTACTTAGACTCTAGCAAACGATGTCATTTATAGATTCCCAGTGTCTTTCTACTTCCACTAGTTTTTAACAGTTGAAAGCTTCAGTTAACTTGTTGTAAAGTAATGAGTTAAAGATGTAGCTATAACTACTGGCATTTTAGGGCAACGAATGCACTGGAAGCATATCTCCCAGCCAGTAGACTTTGAGCATATCTCATTTTAGAGATTTTAAGCAATTCATATTTCTTTTCCATTTATCTATATTAAATGATGCATCCCATTACCTGGTAGTAAATGAAACAGATGTAATGGAATAAAAATAAAATTGTGCATCAAGTAGGCTTGCTCTCCTGTTGGGAGGAAGAACATTTCACTAATAAATTATTTTCAGCACAACATGCTGTTACTGGTTTAACTATTTTAATTTTTGTTTAAATTCCAGGTGACTGAGCTTTTGAGGGAGCAGTCATACCTTCGATCTGAACTAGGGTTCTCTGAACCTTCAGGAAATGAATATGAGTACTCACAATCCTACTGTACACCCTATACTAACTTAGAATCAACTTCACGCTGTTCTAGCCCAGGCCGGATGCCTAGGTATTCAGCTCCAAGCTCTTTGGGTCACAGTCATCAAGATGTACCAAGCACTACTGCACAGTCTGGGAAATCAGTAAACCTAGCTACCTCATCACCACAAAGTAGACAAGTGTATCGTTCCTCAGTTATGCTGACTCCCTCACCGCCTGCACGATTTAACCAGGGAGACCAGTTTACAGAAGACCGATTTTCATCAGAAATAGTGGACCTAAAAGCAGTAAGCCCAAAGTCTGAACCAACTGCTGCTACAGCAGCCCCTGTCTCGAAGGGAGCAAGAAGCAATAATATAGACCATCAAGAATTCCAAAATGTTCTACAAGAGGTTAGTGATTTATATGTTCAAGACACCTGCTGGGCTAGTTGAGAGCTGTAGCATTAAATGGTTACCTGAGGTTTGGAGAGGTGCCCCTTTTTGTAAACCAGTGGTCACTTTTGTAACCCCAGGGACAGTAGTTTACCTTGCAGCCTCAAAACTTCAGTTAGTGCATTTTAACTGTACCCTGAAACAGTATGCATTTCCAAACTGAAAACAGTTTCACTGATTCTGTGCAGAGCATAGGTGATGCCACTGAACACTGTTATCTGCTGACTATAATTAACAAGCAACAGTGAAAACTCAGAACTGATATATTTAGCCAATTGTGCTTAGCATTTCAGTCAAACAATATAATTTAATAACTAATCTGTAACATATATTGTGCTGATATTATTGATCGCCCATGGTGTTACACACATAGAGTCAAGACCAAGTGCAGTATTCAAGTCAAGCAGGGCTCGAGGGGGAGGGGAGGAGGAGGATGTGGGAAGTGGGGAAGAGAAGCAAGGGCAGGGAACCGACATGGGAGTGGAAGGTAGCAAATAACCTCAGTGAGGTGAGGGTTGGGTTTACAGTGTACGAGCCTCCCAATTGCTGGGCTGGGGTTTCATCTTGCAAGTAAACTTGCAGTCTCTAGGATTAAAGGAAGATGGATCTGTTGCTTTCCATCTAATAGGGCCCATATTTCATCCGGGCGGGGGGGAGGGGGTAAAGAGGGAGTCGATGCCGGGCGCATCAACAAAAAAGAGCTGGCAAATATGGCTGAATCTGAAGTTGGCACCTTTGTGGTGGGGTCATTGAATCAGGCAGGTGAGTGTCTAGAAAGTGGCTGGGCTATTAAAGGATGAGGAGGGTGTGCAAATTAGTGTCCAAGGCAGCTGCATGGCCAAGGACAGAGGAGGGAGGGGCCTACTGCCTAAATGGGTAAGATATAAATATGAGTTTGCCGGTGGCACAAAAGATGAATTGAAGAGGCCCAAGCTCCTGACGTGGCCAAAATCCACATTCTGGGAAGCCCAAGGAGGCTGAAGTGGAGTTCAGAGAAGCAAGCTGGTGTGGAAGTAAATGCCTGAAACAACCTAATGGGAAAGAGTTAAACAGCTTTTTTAAAAAAGTGCACTCACCTTCATACTAACCCGATATTTGAAATCAAAGATGGTGGTGATTCGGAGCCGATGTGAACAATCTCGTGCTCCCAGTTTCACCCATTGTCCTGAATGTGGGATTGAAGGCACATAAAACAATTTTTAAAAGTATTCTAACGTCGGCAATGTCAGATTAAGAAAAATCCTATGCAAAATGTGACGCAGGGCTGGTGTCACCAGGCAAAGGCATAATTAACATTGAAAATCCCATTGGGACTGTTGACATAGGATTTTTTAATAGAGCGATGACAGGACATACCAATTTTAATATATAGATATATAATAACCTTGATGTACTGGATAAGAATAGATGACTAATTGAACATTTTGAAGGCAGATTGCATTAAATGAGAATGAGTTGTTACTGATATCATTTATCCCAACCTTCTTGCATTTGGGGAAAAAGAAAAGTAGAAATGTTTATTGTAAACAATTTTACAACACCAAGTTATAGTCCAGCAATTTTATTTTAAATTCAGAAGCTTTCGGAGGCTTCCTCCTTCGTCAGGTGAACGATGCCAAAATCCACATTCTGGGAAGCCCAAGGAGGCTGAAGTGGAGTTCAGAGAAGCTAGCTGGTGTGGAAGTAAACGCCTGAAACAACCTAATGGGAAAGAGTTAAACAGCTTCGTCACCTGACGAAGGAGGAAGCCTCCGAAAGCTTGTGAATTTAAAATAAAATTGCTGGACTATAACTTGGTGTTGTAAAATTGTTTACAATTGTCAACCCCAGTCCATCACCGGCATCTCCACATCATGACTAGAAATGTTTAAATAGTGTTATTAAATTGTTATGGTAGAGTACAAAAGAAACTGAGGCAATAAGGGAATTTTGTCTCAGTTTTGAATGGAAGTGGCAGGATATGTAAAGGATATAATAAATGCAAGGCTGTGAGACTTATCCCAACATATTAGGGTAATGGTTCGTTGAGCTTGAGTTTAACAAAATATAGAAGCAGTATGGTTTGATTGGCATTACCTCTGGGCAAGAAACTAGTACTGGAGATGTACCAGCTTATTAGATATGTTCTTTACTGGTTTGGCTGGTTAATTATCAGCCCCAACTAGTTCAGGGAGGGAGGAGTGGGATGATAGAAAAATTCAGAAGCAGTCTAATTTTCCACAGAGCACTGTGGCAAGAGTATCAAGTAAGAAACTATGTGCTTAAGAACTAGAATGGGACTTGGATCTACAACCTTCTGATATGGAGTCAAGAATGCAGCCGCTGAGCCAAGCTAACACTTAACTTCAATAAGATTCATAGTTCTTAAACATCTTAGCCAGGGTTCAGCTGAAGGTTGAAATTGAGCCAGTTTTACACTTAAAGGTATTAGTGTTCCTTTTTATGGTTGAGCTGAATTTAAAAGTTGTAAATGAACTGAATAGAATGTGTGTCGATGATCTTGAAGTGGGACCATTGTCCAGTGGAAATCCCAAATCCAGTGTTTAGTTTAAATGGAAGGTAACTTGGCTAAATGCCACTACTGCTAATTACTTCCCTAGGTAATTCCTTTTGCCTTGGATTACATTTTTACTAACTTGACATTTTAATCTTCTTTTACAGAGTTCTTCTGTGGAGGCCTGTAAAAATTCATTCTGGGTAGCAGTATGTAGAGCAGTTATCCTCCTATCTAAGAACTAATAATAAATCAATGCTCAGGGCCAGAATTATTAAAGACTTTTCTAACACAATTTATGAATATTTATCATATCCCCAAATGGCACGAGTTAATAACTGTGTTCTCTTTGCTAATTATTGCTCAACCATTTCTTGACATGCTAAGGCAAATCTGTTAACACCCTCAGATATCTTCCAACCTCACCTTTTAGCTATTTCTACGCTGTTCACCAAAGAATTCCTAAATATTTAATATTAGAAACATACTCCAATGTTTAAATCCATTGATTGAAACATTATATTTGCTATAAGGAAAAGTCTTCATTAACTGAAGACTGCCGTCCTGGTATTCAGAAGTGATTGTTGGTAGCACATGTTCTTACTGTTGGCCCATCATTGGTTTTTGGTTCATTACCATTTAAACTCTCACAGCTTCAGAAAATTAGGATGTTTTTAATATACAGCAGTAATGTAGTTTAGAGCCTTTCAGCAACTTACCTGACTCATTTAAAAAAAAGTGAGACACACATTCTGTATCTCATAACCAGTACTAGTGTTGTCTTTGTGGGGACAGAAAAGAAAGAATTTGAGAAAAGCAGAAAGAAAGCATTTTTTTCCCCTCATCCTTTTTCTACCCCCTCCTTCCCCCCGACTCCCCAGGGGTTCCAACTGGATCCTAGTATTTAAATACTAAAGGTTGGATATGAAATTTCAAATTCACTTTTTTGATGACTTAAAGTCAGAACTTTCAGGATGTGTGAACGATAATATTATCAGCATTTACCAAAAAATAATGCACAGTCAACATAGCAGAAATGCAGCACAGTCAGTTCTTAGAATACATCCAAATTCTCTCACACAAACATTTAAAAAAAACAGCTGTCTATTAAATTCATTGATTGAAGAAAATGTTTGCCCATAAGAGATTACATTTCTTGTACACTTTTACTTTTAATAATTGCTGTAATAATTATAAATCTCTGGCAGAAGTTTGGAGGTGATGTTTCCATATTTTAATTATCTTAAAAAAAAATTTGTGAAGAAATTATACAAAATATTTAGTAAAATTGAACTAGGCTTTATTTCTCTTGGAACTATACATTTGGTTTCATTGTTTATAGAGTTATGTAACCTTTGAATAAAGCAGTTCAATTTAATAGTGTTGGAAGGCATGGGCTTTTATATATGGGAAAGAAAGCAACGTTGGCAACTAAGTTTTAGTTCATAGGTGTTTTATGCTAAATAGTTTTACTAATTGATATATTTGTTTAGATGTAGTATTGAATTTATATTTCCTGTGGACATGATTTTCTGCTAGAAGACCTTGTGTCCATAAGTAGTTTTAATGAATTAAATGTGCAGATAGTGAAGTTTGGTTTTATGATCATTCTAGATCATCAGCTTTTTCTCACTGTGCTTGAGTAATATATATTTTTAAAGTGCTACAGAATGAGAACGAAACGAACATGGAACGTTTTTCCGAGTTCATTAGGACAAATTTCACCTATGAAATTTCAAGTCCTGGCAAATCATACTACAATATTCCTTTTGGACATGAAAATTATAGTAATAATGTTTAATCAATACCATTGATTGGCTATTAAGCAGTAAGTTTTACAAACTACTAAGAGGTACTTGATACTATTAAAAACAACAAAAAAATCTCTTTTTAAATGGAGTTTTTTGTGTTCCTCTCTACCTCTGAGAGTGCCTGCTTTCTAATTTGTTTTCATCTTTGTCGTTGTGTTGGTTTCTACCAGCCTGATTAGATAATTAATTGTGATTGTACCCAGATCTCTTCCCTTTTCATGCAAATGCCTTACTAGTATTCTGGCCACAAATGTTTTCTTGTAGGCTCTTTAATATCAGTGACTGTTATTTGAGCTCTCGTGCTACAAGCAAGAGTCTAAGATTGAGCTGGTAGGGTATCTGCATTTTCTAACTCCTTTCTTGCTGAGCCAAGATACAAGTCTTTGTAACTAAGTAGTGTTCAATTAAGTGCTGTTCATTCCAGTGCTATAGCAAAGATTATGCAGAATGGTTGTCCTAGCTGGGCCACTGTCTTACCTTCTAACTGCTGTCTGGAGAATAATACTGCCAGTGTCTTGGGAGCAGTCACCTGTCTACGCTTCCATGCAGGAGTCACAAGGTCTGGTGATACCTTGTATGTGGAGAAAAATAGAGGGATTTCAGAAATGCATACAGCTTATTGCAAATTTGATGAGCATGCTATGACACAGACGGAATTTTTTTTGTGCCCGTCAGATAAAAGAATCGATTGTTGGAGAAATAAAGCGGGAAATTGTGGATGGACTTCTAGCTGCGATATCTCCGACCGGTAGAGCTGCTGTTGGGCAAAGGGAAGAGTTCTTATAACTCCAGTGAGTAACCAATGCTACTTCAAGCCATCGTGCTGATAGAGAGATAGAAAGTCTGGTTAATGTTTTTTTGTTTCTGAAGTCTGGCCTTCCACTATTACTTGAAGTTCTGTAAAACTAAATAGAAAGCAGTTTTATAAGATTCCTTTCTGTTTCTCTTTCATTCCCCAAATTCCTCAGTTTCCTAGGTTTGATTGTCAATATTTTAAGACCCAAGTGTTCTCTCTGTTTTGGGCTGTCAACACTTTCACTAGCAGCCATCTGTCTTCCACAACTTATTGTGTATTGATTTAAAAAGGAACACAAAGAGATTAAATAACCATTCAGTAGACTTGAATAATAACAATGCCTTCTGGCTGATTTTAATGTGTGAAAATAAAAATGCAGGAAAACTGAGATACGGCAAAAGTGGCAGGTCACAATACTTTATAATTTGTGTCTGGGGGTAAGGCTGTTGCAAAAGGCTTCCCATAAGCACTGTATTTCTGATAATGTATGTAAAGTTGAAGTATTGAAAACTGGTTCTAAGGTGTTTTATTTGTGCTGAAATACTACAACAACATGCTTGTAGGAAGGTTCTAAATGTATGGGAAAATAATCATTTGTTTGTAATCTGATCTATTCAATTGAAGTACCAATTTTTATAATGCTTTTATACTGTATCTTCAGAACATTTGATCAATTCCAGTCAACCTGCATGCCAACGCTTGCAGGTTTATTTTAAAGGGATTTCACTTTATGAATAGATGCTTAGTGAGATATTTTCATTGGTTTGTAACCACATAATTTGATGTAAATCATGACAAGATACTTCATGTTGCTGGTGTTTGAGGTACTAAAGAGGTTTGACTAAAAGGTGACACTGGATTCAGGATTTTCCTCACAGCCCTTTGCTCCCTGACTGTTTCCAGCTGCAACAAGCTAGTGGCAGCCAGGGAGCAAAGAGCTGTGCGAAAGATTGAATGTAGGAGAGAGGAGTTAGAGAATTCGCTTTAAGTCATGCAAGACAATCCACTGAAGGGGGGGTAACATAGTGTTTTGATTATTTTTATATTACGCAAGTACAAATTATATTGATGGAAGTAAGTTAATACGATTATAACTGTTGGTTTTGTATGTTTACCTGGTGGGAAATAAAGCAGCATAATGATTCATTTGAAGTCTTGTCTCAAGTATTCACTTGGTCTGCCTTCTAAGAGACTGAAGAAATACACGTGTGAAACATCGGTATCTGGTCCAGATCACATTGTCATTTTCCGAGGTTAAGTTATTGAATAAGTAGATGTAGGTCAGTGTGAGTCAACTCCCATAAAAGTAAGATGCCCAGGCCATTTTAAGAGAGTAATCAATGCCCCTGAACCCAAGAAAGCATGGGGGGGTAAACCCAAATTTGTAAATAGTTATGAACAGTATTACTTGAATAAGGTGCAGAGCTAATTTTATTTATTGACTGTCGGATCATACCTCATTTGATTTTCAGTTTGAATTTAATTTGTTTTAATTTTCTTTCAGTATTGTCAAGAATGAATTTCTTGGTTGCGGCCTTGTTTCAGAAGAGTCGTCTTAACACAGACAAACACAATTAATTTTTGTTACGTGGAATAGTGGCTTCTGACTGCTTATGCTGGTGGAACTTACCTATCAAACACATTCGACTTAGATATCCAGTGCTTCAGGGGACGCTATTGCTGCTGAGATGGGTTGCCTTTATCTAGTCAACTTTCACAACACTTCCTTATATACAAACCCTCAATTGTACTTTGTGTATTTGATTAAGTGCTTCACCTAGCTAAAAGTGGTTAACCCAATGTAATAGTCAGGTATAGCATATAAAAGTCTTAAATTTGTTCTAATATTTGTTAGTGTCTTGCTGTTAGACACTTACCTCGAATATATGTATGTGGTAAGGTTAAAACTTGAAATTCCACTTTTAGTTAAAGGTTAAGTCAGTTACATATGCTATAACATTTGTGTGGAAACACTTTCAACATTTCCTTCTTGAAGCACTGACCTCTATGAGGTATTCCCTGTGCAATAACTGTTTTACATGGCAAACTTGAATTGACAAATGTACCTTTACTACTGTTTGTAATCACATCACTCTTAATATCTGAAACATTCAGTCGACTACATTTTATTTTAAGAGAAAAAAAAATCTTGTGATTAGATTTCTTTTTTAAAAAATGAGAATTTAAAGATGATTGGAGGGCATCTTCTATCGGAGTGCTACAAAGGGGCAGTCTTACACTGTATTTTATAAGCCTTAAATATTTAATTCATTTGATAATTTTGAACTTAGTTGATAATTTTGAATAGGGTGCAGTAACCAGGGTTGGGATGCCAAAGTACTTAAGTGCCTAAAGCTTTTTCTAATTTGTACTTGATACATATATTATGATACATATATTTACTAAAAGTGTGCTATGATTCTTGTATATGGAATGTATGCTAAAGGAAATTGTACAAGAGTTTAACTTGGGATGCATGTGGAATGTATTGAAATCACTAATAAATATTTATTTTAAATATAAAAGGCTCTTTTTGAATGTGAGTTTTTGTAAAATCCATTCTATTCATTATGATTTTCATACTGTGGGTAATGGGGGAGGTGGGCAGAGAGGGAGAGAAGTGAGTAGGAAATGGATTAGGAGATTAGGAAGGGGAGAAGGAGGGAAGGGTGGGTGGTAGTGGTGTGCTCCTATCTTGCCTTTTGCACCTTCTGCAGAGATATGTTGTGGAGTTGTGGCCCTTCTGGAACGGCGTCTAGACTGCTCAATTCTAGGCATAGGCTATACATCATGAGTTCCAACTGGCTTATGCCCACACTTAAACTGCATGTTTCTGGAGGAGGGGTATGGCTCAGCAGGGGAATATGATTCAAATGAAGATGTACTCCGTCTACTGTGTTTACTATCTTGCCACCACCCTGTCTTTAACTCTCAGTTTTCTGTGTTCAGGTATGCTTATCTGCAGTATTATGGGCCACACAAGTGCCAAGCCATGACCATCTCCAAAAATAGAGAGCCTAACCACTTGTCCTTGACATTCAATGGCATTAACATCACAAGTCCCCACTATCAGCATCCTGGGGATTACCATTGATCAGAACCTCAACTGG
Source organism: Heptranchias perlo (assembly GCF_035084215.1). Lineage (NCBI taxonomy): Eukaryota > Metazoa > Chordata > Chondrichthyes > Hexanchiformes > Hexanchidae > Heptranchias > Heptranchias perlo. The sequence continues at coordinate 58,766,721 of NC_090331.1, forward strand.
ACCAGTTACATAAATGCCGTGGCTACTAGAGCAGGTCAGAGGTTGGGTATTCTGCAGCGAGTGGCATATCTTCTAACACCCTAAAGCCTCTCTACCACTTACATGGCACAAGTCAGGAGTGTGATGGAATACTCTCCACTTGCCTGGAAGGATGTACCAGCCAATCGAATTACACAGTGTGGGTGGGAGCATGTTGCTGTGCCTGAGCCAAGGTTATTCCAAAGGAAGAAATGGGGACGTGCTCAGTGGGAAAGAAAGTATAGGAGTGCACAGATTATGCCAGGGCACCTCTCTGATTAGTTTGGCCAGACTCTGATGTGAATGCAGCTGTGTTGGATTATTTTGTGAATAGGAGTGTAAAGGGGCTTGGTTTATTGTGTGTAAACAAATTAGCAGTCTGTTTAACTATAGCAAGGTGCAGGGTGGGGGAGCCATTGCAGCTGAACTGATCGTGACTTTACCTGACATCCACATCTGCACATATCCAATAAGAGCCACTGGCTACAATCAGAAGCAAGAACTCTGGCCAATTTTCCCCTCCTCAACCCAGAGGTGCTGAGGCAAATTATAGTACCCATGCCATCACTTTGGCTTAGAACAACTAACTCGACACAGACCGTGTAATCTGGGATCTTCCATTTGTGTATAAGTGTCAGCTTGGCTCAGTGGTAGCATCTTGCTTCTGCATTAGAAGGTTGTAGGTTCAAGATCCACTCCAGGACTTAAGTAGTACATAATCTGGGCTGAAAATTGAGTGCAATACTGAGGGAGGTGTGCTCTCTCCAGTGAAATTTTAAACCAAGAACCTATCTGCCTGTTCAAGTGGACCTAGAAGATTCCATAGCACTATTCAAAGAAGAGCAGGAGAGTTCTCCCAGTACCCATCATCCCTCAACCAACACCACCAAAACCAAAAGAAAAAACAGAGTAGCTGGTCATTTCTCTCATTGCTATTTGTGGGACCTTGCTGTGTGCATTTTGGTTGTTGTGTTCGCCTACACAACAACAGTGACCAGACTTCAAAAGTAATTAATTAGCTGTGAAGTATTTTGGGGTGTCCTAAGGATATGAAGGGTGCTGTGTAAATACAAGTTCTTTCTTAATGCAAAGCTACTCATTAGCCAAAATTGCTGAGACATTGAGGGAAACCCCATTCTTAAGTTTTAACTTATTTTATGATATTTGATTTTAAATTAGTTTTGATGCACTGATTTTTTTTTAACTAGACATCTCAGTAACTTGTATAATATCCATTAAAGTCGTACTATTTCAAGTTTGAACTGAAGTGTGAATTTAATTGAAGTCATGGCTTGAAACTATACACTTTATGTCCTGAAACTAAAACTCTCAATCAGAATGTCTGAAGGACATGTATGGGGAAATAGATTTTACTACTGTTTGGTGATTGACATCAGCAGGCACTGGTCACAAATTAATGATTTTAAAAGGCAATAAGAACAAAACTATTGACCACTAATGGCCCAAAGCGGGGACTATAGCCGGTTCAAAATGAGTGCAAACATTTCCTGTTTTAAAGATTCAACTTCAGGAAATATTAACTGCAAATGTGGGACTATTATGGGTAAATGATTGCCCCCTCAGGTTACAGAAATGACCTTGAGTTGCAACGATTACAATACACTTGAGATCACTTCTGCAACCTGAGGGCCAATCGTGTGGCCCCTCGAGAGACCTTACTACTACAGTAATCAATTGCAGTCAGTATTTTTATTTTATACGATGATGATTAATCATAAGAGTTTGCTTTAGTGGGATAGTTACTGGAGGGGGAGGGGGATAAATGACACCACTGACGTCTCCAATTTATCTTTCCCCTTGTAAATAGACATGCAGTTGTTGCTTTTAATCTTATGGGTTTTAGGTTGCTGATGAATATTTCACTTGTAACACTCTGGAGAAATAGTGAGCATCTGTACATCTATACATTGCCTAGTGGTGATGTAAGGCGGAAACATTAATAAGCGTAGGATTGATGTGTTACAAAGTTGTTGCAACAGGAAATGGTGAAGCACTGTCCAGCCGACACTGCCTTTGATATTAGTTCTGATCTCCAGGTTACAAACAGCTATAGCAAGTTGTGACAGCAAACAACTCAAACATCTCAAAGTCATACCTGTTGTGACAAAAAGAGCCCAGACTGAGGGAGTGAAAGCCTTCTCTCTCAGATGGCAAAGGCCCTACATGAAATATAATTTGACAATCCCAGTCCGATTTCCAGAGGCTTGGGTCCATAGCACCAAACTTCCATAATTTATCACAAGTTAAAAATGCCAGTCAGAAAGCACATAAGCATGACTAATATGGAGCAATGGAAAAAGCTATGCTGGTTCAGTAGAGATATTCTTCTGATATTAGGGTTAAAGTATATTTCTGGGGAAGTGCAGAAGGAGCTAACTATACTTCTGGCCTATAGTACACCTGATATGGAAGTGCTTGGTGCTAGCAATCTGTGGCAAAAGTTCCTTGCCTTCGTGAGCACAAAGTGTACAAAATAAAAGACTACGTGTTTGCAATATCTTTGATCAGGTAACATATTAACTGGTGTATTGGAATAATTCAGTCTCTCTCTGTGGTATGCTCGTTCTGGAGTATGTTTTTGGTAAGCTGTCCACAATTGCAATTATTTCTGGTTTACTGATGGCATTTATACATCTTTTTGTTTACTTTTCCTCACAAACCTATCTAACCCTACTGTTGTTTCAATCTCTGCCGTTTTACTATTCCTTATAGCAGAATGTTCCCGTTTTAAATAGCTTAATTGATCAGAACTAAGGCATTACTACAGGCAATCTGACCAATCACACTTCATAAAAATTAGGACCCAAATTAAAGGTGTGCCAGCAGATCTGAAAATTGCAGCTGTCCAATTGTCTATGCAAGTTTCCTCACAGCTGCACATTAAAAGTTGGGAAGTTACAATTTACTAATGGTAAAAATTTGTCTCAAGAATTTAAGTGACCAATGTTGACCATGGAAAAAGAATCTTTATTGAAAGAATCTTCCCTTTTCTGGTTTGTATCCCTACACTTACCGCTTTATTTTGTGACAACACAGTTCAAGTGCGTTTCATCCTGTGGTATCAATATCAGGTAAATAAGTTAACACAATGACATTAGATTTGCTAAAACCCTTCCTACAGTAATATTACAAGCATTACTGATTTTTCAAATGTTCAAATCTCCAATATTTTACAAAAGGCACTGAAAATTAAAATTGACTTTGACTTTCTTTTTGTTGTGATACTGTTGTATTCAGCATGTATCTTCATGAGACCCTATCCATTTACAACTCATAAAGAAAGAGGGAAGCAGTTGACTGATGGGTTCATCTCCAGCTTATTTTCCCTTTGTGCTGGATGTTAATCCAGATAAAGATAAAAGTTTAGGATAAGGACCATCTTTACCCTAATAATGCAACAGGAATTTAATTATAAGAACATAAGAACATAAGAAATTGGAGCAGGAGTAGGCCAATCGGCCCCTCGAGCCTGCTCCGCCATTCAATAAGATCATGGCTGATCTGATCCCAACCACAAATCTAAAGAACACAAGAAGTCGGAGCAGGACCCGGCCACATAGCCCCTGGGCCCTCTCCGCCACCCACAGGGCATTGACCGATCCGAACTCAGCTTCATGTCCAATTTCCTGCCCGCTCCCCATAACCCCTAATTCCCTTTACTTCTAGGAAACTGTCTATTTCTGTTTTAAATTTATCTAATGATGTAGCTTCCACAGCTTCCTGGGGCAGCAAATTCCACAGACCTACCACCCTCTGAGTGAAGAAGTTTCTCCTCATCTCAGTTTTGAAAGAGCAGCCCCTTATTCTAAGATTATGCCCCCTAGTTCTAGTTTCACCCATCTTTGGGAACATCCTTACTGCATCCACCCGATCAAGCCCCTTCACAATCTTATATGTTTCAATAAGATCGCCTCTCATTCTTCTGAACTCCAATGAGTAGAGTCCCAATCTACTCAACCTCTCCTCATATGTCCGCCCCCTCATCCCCGGGATTAACCGAGTGAACCTTCTTTGTACTGCCTCGAGAGCAAGTATGTCTTTTCTTAAGTATGGAGACCAAAACTGTATGCAGTATTCCAGGTGCGGTCTCACCAATACCTTATATAACTGCAGCAATACCTCCTTGTTTTTATATTCTATCCCCCTAGCAATAAAAGCCAACATTCCGTTGGCTTTCTTGATCACCTGCTGCACCTGCATACCAACTTTTTGATTTTCTTGCACTTGGACCCCCAGATCCCTTTGTACTGCAGTACTTTCCAGTCTCTCGCCATTAAGAAAATAACTTGCTCTCTGATTTTTCCTGCCAAAGTGCATAACCTCACATTTTCCAATATTATATTGCATCTGCCAAATCTCCGCCCACTCACCCAGCCTGTCTATATCCCCTTGCAGGTTTTTTATGTCCTCCTCACTCTCTACTTTCCCTCCCATCTTTGTATCATCTGCAAATTTTGATATGTTGCACTCGGTCCCCTCCTCCAAATCGTTAATATAGATTGTAAAGAGTTGGGGACCCAGCACCGACCCCTGTGGAACACCACTGGTTACTGGTTGCCAGTCCGAAAATGAACCATTTATCCCAACTCTCTGCTTCCTGTTTGATAACCAATCCTCCACCCATGCCAGAATATTACCCCCAATCCCGTGATTTTTTATCTTAAGTAATAATCTTTTATGTGGCGAATGAAATTTTCATTTCAGTTTCAGCTTTCATTTCTATATACAACAAAAAACAGAAGTTCAGAGTGGAGCTGTGTTTAAAAAAAATGCAAACATTGCTTCATGTGACAGTAATTTTAGAAACAATTAGCACATTGTCAGTTTGTCATAGCTAAGAAAGATCTACTTGGGGCTGTATTGAGTGAGGTTTGGATCTTTGATGCTTGTGAACCAGTTCCTAATTGATGGGCACCAGTGTGATTTTTGATTTTGTACCAATTCCCACCAGTAGTTCAGGCTTTTTTCTGTCTTCTATAGGATGTGAGTTCTGTTCCTCATAGCTGATAAAATTCATTTGAACACATATCTTCACTTTATGTTCTATTATCCACACATGTATATAATTACACTTCTCTCGATTCAGATAAGAAAAGGCTGGAAACATTAACCTTTTCTTTCTTTCTTCAGCTGCTGACAGACCTGTTGTGCATTTGCAGCATTTTCTGTTTTTACAATAAACTTCCTATTAAGGTAACAGAAGCCAATTATCTCACACGCGGCAACCTAAGTACTATACTGTGAGTATATCCAACCTTTGGTTAAAGAACAATGCTAGTGGAATTACCACCACAAAACTTATTTCTAACAAAAGGTGACTGGACAAAACAACCAGCACTTTATATGTATCATTTCCAAATGTTTTGCTAAAGGACCAGAAATGACACTCGGTGCTTAAAAACAACAACCACTGTGCTGGCTGAAATCAGCTAACTCCTGATCTGTAAAGCTCAGTACCATACTTCTCTGAGCCAGAGAAACCTCAAAGGTGATTTAAAAGAGACATAATTGCTTCTGTAAAGTTTTTCTCTTATGCTGGTAAATATGTCATTCTGCAATGCTAGTCACATTGTGAATGTATTGCTGTGTTATTTTTTGTGCCTGATGTCATTATAACACTCGGCTCTGTTTCTCCCATAATGATGAAGACCCATGTTTAAAATACAACAACTTGACAAAGTAATTAAAGCAGCAAAAAGGAAGCTAATGGATTCAACTCCAGCCCTGCTCATAATTGATAAAGTTACACACCTTAGCTTAAAGCTAAAGGCCAGGCTATACGTATTTTAGTATTTTGTATACCGAGCATTACTTAAGTGTCTAAATGTTAGCATTCATTAATTTTTATAGTTTACAGCAGATATTTTCTACTGCTGGGATAAAATACAAGCAGCCTCTACAATTTGAAGGTTTCATAGACAAATTGATTTAATCCATAGTTATAAACCATGGAGTTTTCTGTGTGTTGATCCACATCAGAAGAGAAAGTTTGAATAAAGGTGATTAGGTTCCTTTTAACAGATAATGTTCAATTTGTGCTGTCATTGACTCCTCCTGATTTCTCTGAAGGAATTTAATAACCATGGGTGATAACTCCAAAAATTCCCAAATTGTCCTCTGGTCACTTAGGTAAGCTAAATAATGAAAAACTCCACAATTACAATCATCTTCATTCAAATTTGAATGGTTACATTTAACAGATGACATGTCTGTGATTCCTACACAAAAAAAACATTGTATTTCATCAAGTTTTTGATCATCTGTGTTGATCCTTATAACTTCAATGCCATTCTACAACAGATATTGACCTTGCTTTAAAGGAGTTAATTGATGCAGCATTAAGTGCTTTTTACTGTGAGCTTACACAATATGTGCATTGCTTTGTTTGTGAGGGGGGAAAATTCCTTCTAGTTCTGTGATTAAGCTTAAATTACTGCCTATATCTATATTATCTTAATTATTTTAATTCTCATTATTTTGCACTTCAAGCACTAGAATCATCCTGGCTGTTCTTTTCTGAATTATTTCCAGTATATCGATGCCCTTTTCAACATAGCCAAAATTGCATGGCATGTTCCAAATGTACCTTACTAACGAGATATACAGGGTGAAAATAACCAGTTTAGTGTTGTAATTAAACACATTTATAACAGCCTCACATTAGCCAGTTATTACCGTAAATAGTCAATAATCATACGCTAATCATGTTCATTACATAGGTGTGTTTCACGTTTCCTGTACCAGCTCATACCCCTTTGTAGGTTTTATTCATATACCAAGAAAGCAGAACAGTCAAGGGAGTAAATTCTTCCACAATCACTCATGACAGAACTTATTGTATTTTTCCATAAAGTGAATACACATAATTACTTTTTATGTATGAGTGCAATGGCGCTAGATATTTTTCACGCCCTCCCAAATTGCTTTAGGAATGCAGATGAATTGGATTCAGGTTGTCACAGGATGTAGTGATTAAAGTTCATAGTTCAGAAAGAATGCTACTTGATGATACTCGTGTATATACAGAGCTTTTTTATGTATACATACTTCATAACAACCCTGTTGTGTACAGTTGTATAGAGCCAGAGATAGGATTGATCTATAAACAAGCAGACATCTTGAATAAAGCTTGAGACATGTTGCAGACAGTCTTCTGAAAGTTGTTCCAATACAAACCTTTTATATTGGATAGAAATGGAAGGTTTAAAGTGCTCTGATCATTTGAGGAATTGTCACAGAAGTGTGGAGAAAATGGGGAAAAAATGCTTTGATTTATATGTAAAAGCAACAGGCCAAGCAGATCAGTAGTTACTGCATGATAGTTAAGGAAGTGATAGAGTTGTATAATATGTTTACATATGGTGAGGGAGAGGATAAATGGAACCTGAAGGTACTAATAGAGAGGTTTGAAAATATTTCACCCCTTGTGAGGATATTCCATATGATATATTTAATATTGGGTTTCAAGGAGAAACCTTGGCTTAATATATAATTGATTTGCAAAAATGGCCAGGTTTTGAGAGTATGGATCCCTGTGCACAGTCTCATTAAAGACAGAATTCTAATCAGTATAATAGATGATTGTGAGAGCCAGATTACTAAGAAAAAAGAGTCGTTTTACAGAAAGCAATTGATCTATGCAGAGCAGTAAAAGCCAGCAAAACACAACTAGATCATCTATGCAATATGTAATACTAGCAGTGCTGCAAGTAATGTGAGTGGAGCAGAGATATCACCTCATGCATTTAAAAAAAATAGTCAGATCAAACTGCTCAACAACAAATATTTGATTTTAAGTACTGTGCTAAATTGCACGAGGGGGAAAAGATGTCCAGCTTATGGCCAAAAGTGTATGTGGTTTAAAATGCAAAACCATTTTGCTAAAGCATGCAATAGCAAAACAAAAACATTCTTGTTAAACAAGCAAAGAATAAAAAAGAAAAGTTCATAGAATGGAACAGTAGTCTAAAAGGGGGAGATAATTTATTTTATGGATGCAATTCAGACAGGAAATAATATTGAATGGGCAGGACAGTCAACCTCAAAATGAAAGACAGAATTGTTCATTTTCAGGTAGACATGGGAGCTCAATGTAATGTGCCACAGTCAGTTTACAAGAAGATACATACAAAGTTAGTGATAAACTCTGGCCACAACATCAAGCCGATAGGAAAAACATAACGTGATGGTGTGGAATGTAAAGTCTAGAATTTCAAATTCTGACATACGGAGCACAGCCTGTCCTTGGACTTTGATAATGTGAGTACTTAGGACTGATCAAGAGAATTGATGCTGTCACTAATGACACTGACCAAACAGGAACAGGGAAGTAGGTGGATGTATTCAAAGGCTTGGGATGCACAGCAGGAAAGCAGAGCATAGGACTAAAGCCAAATGCTCATCCAGCTGTACTTCCATCGAAGAAAGTGCCAGTCCCACTTTGCGATAAAGTTTGTGATGAGCTAGATAGAATGGAAAAACTTGGTGTAATAAAGAAAGTCGAATAACCAAACCAGTGGGCCAGCGGTATGGTGGTGGTAGCCAAGACAAACAATGAACTAGTGAGAATATGCTTTGAACCTAAAGATTTGAATAAAGCCATAGAAGTATAATATTATCTCATGCAAACAGTGGATGTAGTGTCAAAATTATCAAATGTCAAACTCTTCAACACGTTTGATGCAAATTGTGACCTATGATAAGTACATTTAGATGAGTTGAGCACAATGAATAGTCTTTTTGGAAGATATGCATTTACCAGAATGCTCTTTGGGATCACTTCAGCTTCAGAAATTTTCCAAAGCCATAATGTCACAGATGCTCGATGTCGTTGAAGGAGTGTGGGAGAGAATGAACAAAAACATGAGCAAATGTTGGAGAAGTCCTCCAATGAGGAAGAGAACAGAATGTGCAACTGATTACCAATATGTTTATCTATATGTTATGTCACATCATAGAAAAGATCAATAATGCAGGAAATATTTTGTGTATATATTTACATATGAAATTTTTGAATATTTGTAGTTAATACTATTTAAAACTAAACGACTCTACAACTCTTCATATTATCTGTAGAAATGTGACAAGTAATGATGATTATTCCACTAAGTAAGTAAGTGCAGGGATAGTTGCTGTTAGTACAATGCATAAGGTACTGAATTCATTAATATGCAGAAGTGATTGTCAGAATTAATTTTTATATTAAAGTACAAAGCACTATGTATATTTTACATAGTTACTGAATGGTAACTTTGGATAAGTTCGTAACATTTAAACAAATCATTTATAGTCACAATATATGTCATCCATTCCCGGGTCATCATTTCCACTCTCTAACCCATAGATACTAAGGTCAATTGTAGGCTACTTACTGTAGGTTGTCCAGTTCGGGTATAAGATTCTAGATTAGTCATCAGTAATGGAGAATGCTAAGTGAGTGTAAATAGAGAGGAATCCCGTGAAGACCAGTGCGATCTGGTAATGGGGAGAATATATCAGGCTGGGGAGACAGATGAAACTTTGAGAATCACCCCAGAGTGTCTCAGCCTATTCTAATTGAACTCTAATGTAACTTCTACTGCTGCCTCAGCTGAGATTAGCTAACTCATCTTACTCATCTGTTATATTTATCTCTTCACCAGATAAACTTGCTGAGCCATCATGAGAGTCAAGTTCTCGATCACAATGCTAGTTCTAAACTATTTTAAATAAGGGAAAAAGACAGGATTATAAAAATGACAAATTTTAATGAGCCTTATTATCTTTATACCTGTGAATTGAATTAACTATCTTAATAGTAATTTCTGTTTTATAAACTAGGGAAACTACTTTAGACTAATGCCTTTTGCATTAATCTGCAAACAGAATTCTGCTTTACTGGATTTTTTTCTACCAAACATATGCCCATTTGCAGCAACTCTTCAGCTGCCTTCAGGTTTCAGTTTTCATAGCATTGGGAAAGAATAGACCTTTTCTGTTTGTGTAATAGACCTTTCGGTCACATGATACTGATAGGTCACACACTTTATTGGACAGTCACATTAAAGTTTAGAATGTCTGCAACAGGGATCACAGCTAATTATAATTTCTTAATATGCAATCTACATGAATGCAAACTATATCAATAAAGTGCAACATACTCTGTAGCTGCTTTAAGCTTTCTGTTTAGCTTGAATTTTTATATTATTTTCAAAGACTTGTAAAATAGTTTTTAGCTAGAAAAATAGATATATTGATGCATTGCTCACTGTGCTGAAAACTTGCATAGATACCTTATCAACTTCTTTCAATGAGGTTTTCCTTTTTCTGGGTAATGCAGAGTAATTTTTTTCATAAATATTTTGTTATGCTCCAGTTATTGTATTGCCAGTATGCATAGGTAATGCTGTCAGTATTTTAACACTTCTGTCAGCTGACGTAAAACATCTATGTTAGACTGTTTATCTCTAGATTAAAGATGCACTGACTTTGATGATGTTGTATTCTGCACTTGTAAACGCAGTAATAATGAATCTACTTCATACTGATAGGTTAGCTCATATACCTCCTGTAATCCATCTAATCTCCATTTTCTGCTCGTGGGAAGGGTCTGCAAACAGGCAATATTACACACAGTTCAGAGATCAGTGAGGTTTGGAACAGCTGAGGGGAGTGAGAGCTGTTCTAATGGGTTTTGTTCCCATCTGTTGTACACAATAGGATCATTCTCATATTTCTGTGAAAAGGTGCACAACCTTCTGTTCCTAAGAAAATGATCCACTAATTATGCTGAGAAGGATTAATGGACATTTTAATGTGGAACTCTGCAATGGAATATTTAACTATGACCGTCAACAGGGTAACAACCACATAATGTTGTAAAGCAACAAGATCTTACTTATTGGCTATATGTGTATAATTGACACTTATAAGAAGGATAGCATTTCAAAATCATCAGACTCTCATTTACTGAAGTAAACTCTTTAGTGACTGTATGTACAGCAACCTCCCCAGTTAGCTGTTTACTTGAATATGCAGCCATAAAATGTTCATAACCTGCCTATGATGATTAGATAATCTGTCTGATGGGGCATCAGAGAGTTTTGTAAACACAGTTGACAACCTGTGCACCATTAGCACACCCAAGCTATCAGATCACATCTTGGCACATTATTTAAAATATCCATATCCAATTATCAGAATATTTAAAATGAGAACAGAAATAAATGTTGTAAAATATCATACCCAGCACAAAGGAAGATGGTAGTGGTTGTTGGAGGCCAATGATCTCATCCCCAGGACATTGCTGCAGGAGTTCCTCAGGGCAGTGTCCTTGGCCCAACCATCTTCAGCTGCTTCATCAATGACCTTCCCTCTGTCATTAGGTCAGAAGTGGGGATGTTTGCTGATGATTACACAGTGTTTAGTTCCATTTGCAACCACTCTGATGATGAAGCAGTCCATGCCCGCATGCAGCAAAACCTGGCCAACATCCAGGTTTGGGCTGATAAGTGGCAAGTAACATTCATGCCAGAAAAGTGCCAGGCAATGATCACCTCCAACAAGAGAGAGTCTACCACCTCCCCTTGACATTCAATGACATTACTATCGCCGAATCCCCCACCATCAACATCCTGGGAGTCACCATTAACCAGAAACTTAACTGGACCTGCCACATAAATACTGTGGCTACAAGAGTAGGTCAGAGGCCGGGTATTCTGCGGCGAGTGACTCATCTCCTGACTCCCCAAAGCCTTTCCACCATCTACAAGGCATGAGTCAGGAGTGTGATGGAATACTCTCCCCTTGCCTAGATGAGTGCAGCTCCAACAACACTCAAGAAGCTCAACACCATCCAGGACAAAGCAGCCCACTTGATTGGCACCCCATCCACCACCCTAAACATTCACTCCCTCCTCCACCGCCACACTGTGGCTTCAGTGTGTACCATCTACAGGATGCACTTCAGTAACTCACCAAGGCTTCTTCAACAACAGCTCCTAAACCCGCGACTGCTACCACCTAGAAGGGCGAGGGCAGCAGTGTATGGGAACACCACCACCTGCACGTTCCCCTCCAAGTCATACACCATCCCGACTTGGAAATATATCACCTGGAACTCCCTACCTAACAGCACTGTGGGAGTACCTTCACTACATAGATTGCAGTGGGTTTCTTTCTGTCTGTCTGTGTAATTGACACAATGTATATCCAGTGTACTGGGACGTGCTGTTCTCCGTGACTGGCCTGTTTGAACAACAACGACACCTTTTGATTGGTATGATGCTGTCCCAGCCTAGTATAAGATATGCGATTTGAGAACCTTTTCACTCATTCACCTGACGAAGGGGATAATCTCCGAAAGCTTGTGATTTTAAAATAAATTTGTTGGACTATAACCTGGTGTTGTAAGATTCCTTACATTTGTCCACCCCAGTCCATCACCGGCATCTCCACATCATAGATTGCAGTGGTTCAAGGCAACGGCTCACCACCACCTTTTTCAAGGGCAGTTAGGGATGGGCAATAAATGTTGGCCTTGCCAGCGACATCTCATGAATGAATATAAAAAACCATGAGAAATACAGAAATGAATACACGCAAGCTCATAATGTTAATGGACTGTTTAACACTATCGGTTATTCAAATAATCAAAACTTTTTTTATTATTCATTTTAACTTTATGCACAATTACTAATGTACAAACATGCCAGAGAATGTCTTCATTCTGATCATTTCGACTACATTGGTGTCCATGTTTCACACTCGGGGGATAATTTTAACCCACAAGAACAGGTGGGTTGGGAGCTTGTGGGAGGTGAAAGTAGCAGCTTTTTGGAGCGGGACTGCATCCCGGTTCCAACGCACCCATTTCTGCGTGCGCTCAACAGGAATCCAGAAATCCCGTCCCCACTCAAAGCCAGCGGGCCGATATTTAAAAGGCTAATTCAGGTAGTTGAAACACTTTAGGTACTTCTTGTGAATTCTGCAACAGAAACTGATTTAACTACTCCTGAACGTGTCTCCCGAGGCTTCTGCAACAGGCTATTGAAACAGGCGAGTTGTAGCTGAAGCCCATTTGGTCCTTTAAACCAGTGATTGACACATCTCAAGAAAAGGTGAAGTAATGCAGCTGGACACTCAGTTCTCTCAGACAAACGTTTGGCTGGAGTCCTTGGTGTTTAGACTGCGATTTCTTTGTTGGGACTGAGAATTCTCGTGTTAGATACATTTACCTACATTTTGGAGCCCCTAAAACTGACAAGATCGGGATGGGCAGCGCAATGGATCTATTCCACAGTACGGTGAGGAGGAGGAAAATGAAGATGGGGAACCCATCCCCAGAGCAGCCGTGCACATTGCTGCCCGTAAGCCCAGGGATTCCCTTATCTCTAACAGGTTATCATAATGAGATGTGCAAACTGATGACGTTAAAATACTCAAGCCGCCTGGAGCAACCACCACCACCCTCCCTTTGCACAAAACAGTCCTTTAACCACGCATACACCCATTGCATACGCGCCCAATGGTTGGCATCATGTCTCGGCACTCATCATTCATGATGAAGCACATGAAAGGGCGAATTCACAAAAGGGACTCAATAATGGCCAAGTCGTGGTAATGGTAGTGATAATGTTTAAATTTAATGTGCCATAACAAAAAAATTACATAAGTTAACAACATGACAGCTCGTCAAACACGCTTGTGCATACCCTTGGTGAATTACAATTGCTTAGCCTTTCTGTTTCTACGTAGCGCATCCCCTGTGGCTTCAGCAGAGGTAGTGGCAGATTGCTCAGATCCCTGCCCTGACTGCTGAGATGCTCTCGGCCTACGACCTCTGGGTTTGGAGCCTGTGAGGGCCCCACCAAAGACCGCTCCACCTGCACCTGTGCGGGGCAGACTCGGCCATCGGCAGAGGAGGCAGCATTGCGGGTGCTGGTTGAGGTGGGGGGGGGGGGCAGTGGGTGAGACGTAGGAGCGCTTTGAGTGGAGTTCCCACTTCTATGTCTCCTTTCACCATCATCACTCACCTGGGCCAGTGCAACATCAGTCCCACCACTCTGCTGGCCTGCAGGCTGGTGAGCAGATGTGCTACGTTGTAAGGTCACGGCTAACGTATCTGTCTGCCTGTTTAAGGCGGCAGACATGTTGGCATCTAGAGTCCGCACAGCCATTGCCATGGCCTGCATGGACTCATTTGAGAGCCGTGCTTGAAGCTCAATGAAGGCCACCATTCTCTCCATCACAGACATTCTCGCACTTACCTGCGCCCCCAATCCACTAGCAATGGAGTTGGACTCCTCCATCCTCTCCGCTAGTGTGTCCGGCACTTTTTCTATTACCTCTAATTATTGACTTCTCTGGAAATAACAATTGGGAGTGATGTAAAACAGGCTGCCGTTTCACTATCACCCATTTTACGCTATTGCACAAAGTCAAAATTATCCCTATGGGGGTTTTAATATGATCCAATTTCAACAAGTACACAGTATAGTACCAGAATGAAGGCTTTAACCTTGCTGATGTTGGTATTTTTCTTATTTCTTTAGCTTTAGTGTTGTGAAAAACTGGGTTGTCTCTGTGAAATGTCAGTGAAATTTGTTACATTTCCAACTTGTGAAAATTGGAGAGCATAACAATGAAAAATTCTAGATTTTAACAAAACTCTGCCAGTGTTCACAAAATCATAGCTGAATTGTTAAAAAAAAGGGCTTAAAATCTCTGTTTTTGCTATGCAGTCAAATTTCTCAGCAATGCTTATGTGAATGTATGACACATAGACAGGACACTAATTTAAACATGTCTTTACTTAAACAGTGCTTTCTCCATTGCATTGAAAATAAAATTGCTTATAGGTAAACTCCTCTTTTTGAAAGGCATTAGATGTTCTTACTGAACTAATAACAAAACCATGGTCGAATCATGCTCTTTTGGAGAAAAAAACAAACCAGACATTTTATGGAATATAATTTCTGTAAATAACTGGAGAAGGATTTTATTTCAAAGGGATTTCATCCACTCTGCATATTGGCTAGCTTTATCTTTTTGATTTATTTCAGTGACTGTGAAATGGTATCACATATTTAACTGGCACAGTCCCAATTCATTAAAAACTATGTCTACATTAAACATGTGTAATAGCCTTGTCACACAGTTAGTTATGGGTGGTTGCACCTTCGTTCTGACTAGAAGTGACAGGTTTCAGCCTGGAAGCAGCTAATCACTGTGTTGCAATAAATTAAACAATGAACCATAAAGATAATATTTTTCCGACCCTGCAGTTAATAAGTAACAGACACGTTGGTAAACATGGCCTATTTTTGCCTGTGTGCTCATAATGACCATATGCTTTTCTCCTCTTTTAATGTGGAATGTACACTGGTCCTAAAGAAAATTGCCAAGGAGAGATGGGAATCTGCTGCAACATGGTCTGGTCTGTTGTGCAAGTCTTAGTTCCTTACGCAGCTTGTAAAATGAGGTGGAATATACTTGCACTGATGAACCAAGTTGATGGGCTGAAAAATCCAAATGCGTCAGGGATTGAAACCAAGCTAGGGACAGAAACGAGGAGGTTTTCAAAAGACCAAACTAAATGTTCAATTAATTGTCCCAAAAATCATCTGAAAATAGGAAGGAAAGGAATTAAAAACAGGATTAGGTTTATTTCAAGATCTGGAATGGTGAGGAATAATACATTTTTTAATCCAGTGCAAAAATCTTACCTTTCAGTACCTGATTGAGAGCTTGTTTAATATAATAAAGCGACAAACAGCAGTGTATATGCTATGAAATGCTTTCCATCAGCATGTTTCTACAGTATTTAAGTAAATAAATGGTATTTTAAGATCTCCATTTCAGCAACTGTAAACATTTTCATAAAGATCATACAATGATAAACATTTCTAGCTGAAAAATAAAACTCCTGTCTGTGTTGAGATTTTCAGGATCTGTTTCTGTGTGTAATGTCATATCTGTTTTATATCCAAATATTCTGAAAACTTTGTCAGTTATGTAAATTAAAAATAAATTGGACACTTGCCCTTTAGGTGTGCAATATGAGACACATTTTGCTCATCCTTATGGACTAAACAAAGTAAGATTAGAGCTCAGATTTTTCCTTAAGTGGACAGTAATTTCATTATATGTGGAACATTATTCAATTATGTTACATGTTAAGTTAATTGGGATATTGGGATTCTCGCACTGTAAGCAAAATTTCACAATAAGGAGGTTTCACATATTTTTAATATTTTTTCACTAGCTCTTACCTTTATTTAAGTATAATAGTAAGGCACAGCTGCAGGTAGCTGAAGTGAGAACAGATGGATCCTGAAAACGAGACTGCTGGTCTGTGAGACCACAAATAGTACTGGAGGATTTATACTGAGGGACAACTCAGAGCCTTCCAAAGGATGAGTGAATGCACCAACAACACAGGTTCAGCAGGTTGTTGCTAATTCTATGTTCAAATTTCCGCGTGGAAGAGAAAGAATTCCAAATGACAACACTGTCTGACGCTCCCTTTACACTATAGTGCAACAGCATTAACAGCTTTAGTGGCTGGCAAGTGTAGTTGAGGTGGCACTAAGGCCACTGGAGCAACAGAGAACCAACTCAAGAGTTGGAGTTCATCTGCTCCTCTACGGGCAGTGCCGCTGGCAGGGGCATCTGGGAAGGTCTACAGCAAGAAATGAAAGACCTGATTCATAACTTTTCAATAACAGCACGTGCTGCCGAGCTGTTTAGTTGGTTCTGTAATACGAAGTGGACATAAGATAGGAAGTGATGTGTTAAGCTTCATTACTTGGAGTCCATGAAAACTATTTGTTTGCATTGCAGTGTTTTAATCATTTGTTTAAACAATAGCATTTTACATCTGTTCAAAATTCTGAAAATGAGATGTAAGTAGAATCCTAGAAATCACAGTACCAAGGAAGCACAATTACAGTGATTGTGCCAGTACTAACTCTTTGAGTGGAATTATCCATTCTAATTCCTTTTTCCTTCCCATTCTCCATATTTTTTTATATTCTTCCTTTTCAAATACTTATCCAGTTCTCTTTTAAATGCTGTTATAGTCCTTGCCTCAAAACCTATTTGTAAAGAATTCCATGTTCCGTTAACCATCTATATGAATATTTTTCCACCTACCCTCTTTTCTCTTCCAGTGATAATCCTAAATCTATGCCCCTTATTAAACCAGTAGTAATAATCTTTCATTATTTCCCTTTGGAAAACCTTTCAAAATTTTGAAAACCTTTGTTAGATCCCTCTTTAACTTTCTCTGTTCTGGTGAATAAGCTTCAATTTTTCAAACCTTTCTTCATGAATGTAATGTTTATTCCCAATATCATTCTAGTGAATCTTAGTTGTACTCTTTCCATGGTTCTAATATTCCTCCTTAAGGTGGTGCCCAGAACTGCACGCAATATGCCAAGCAATGCCTTGTGAGTATTCAACATCACTTTGTTGTTTTTATATTCAGTGCCTGTGTATATACACCCCAGAACTCTGTTTGCTTTTATTGTGGCCTTTTCTACTCATATCTGTACCTCTAAAGATCTGTGTATCTGTATCCAATAGATTGCTTTCTTCAAATTGTTAAGAATCCTACCATTTAAAATATTCTTTCTTTCACTGTTCTTTTTTCCAAAATGTACCATTTCACATCTCTGCATCGAACTGCATCTGCCACGTATCTGTGCAGTCCTGTTTCTGTCCTCCTGCAAGCTCCTGCATTCTTCCTCACAGGTTGGCATGTTCCCTTAATTTAGTGTCATCAAATGGATGCATTTTCCTCTTTTTCAAAAAATAAAAGCATCTTGAAAGTTAAATGACTTAGGTTGTAATGGATTACAAAAGTTAGTACTTGTAAACATAAATGCTTTCATCTGCACCAATCCTCCAGTATGTGTAGTTTCTCTGGCCATATAGATAGGTTACAGACTACTGAAGCAAATTTATTGTTGGAATTTCTGCTGTCCTATAAGATCATATTACTGGTTTACAGGAATGCAGTTGTTTCTGTCTGTTTATTTAGAATCATAGAAGTTACAACATGGAAACAGGCCCTTCGGCCCAACATGTCCATGTCGCCCAGTTTATACCACTAAGCTAGTCCCAATTGCCTGCACTTGGCCCATATATAGAATTTCAAACAGAAAATGTAGCAGTTTATGTTCTACACAAATTCTAGATTTATAATTGCGTAGTTGGGCTTCAAATGTTACCAGCAATGTACTTCAAGACTAGCCCAATGTGTATTTATAAAAATAGTGTGAATTTTTGCACAAAGCTAATACTTTGCTACTATAGGGTATATTCTAAGTGGAATGTAAGGAAAGGTGGGAAACACCAGCAAATGAAAATAGCTGAGTTTTACACGTATAATTATAAATTGTTTTATTGCACTTGTGGGATTTTACCTTTCCATAATTGCTCTGTGCTATTCCCCTTCCTTGGCCTGAAGACCTGTTCCCAGATCTATGCCAATATCACTTTGTAACTAATCATTAGGAGGTGCATGAGGACAGTCCAGTGTGATTGTCACTCTTTTCATGTGCAGATGGGTCAGCTCTAACGTGTCTCCCCAGAGTTGCACTGTAGAGATTGGGAATCATTGTGTGAGGAATAATGGGAGTAATTTACACCTTTACCCTTGGGTGGTAATGTGACTGAGTGGATTGCCCGCCCATTATAGAACCCGGAATAAATGGGATAAATATCAGGCAGGTACTACAACAAGTGGGTGATCCACTCAGCCAGATTACCACCCAGGAGGTAAAGGTCAAAATTAGCCCCACTGGTTCTAAATCTGTAGCCCACTCCAACATGCTGCTTTAAAGCTTCAACATGCTGTGTGACTCCCTTTGCTATTCTAAAATGCAAATTTAAAACATTGTCACTATTCCGCTTTGAATGGCAAATTAATTCTTCAATAACAGTGTCCCTTGAACTCTCCAGGACACAGTGTCAAAAATTATTCAAAAATCCTTGAAATTCCCTAGAAAGTAAGGTGGAAATTGTGAAGTTATATTATTGAATAATAAAATTACCAAGATGTAGTTGTTTAGTGTTTCTATCTGTCTTTACTGTAGTTGGTTTCTTGCTGATTGGGCACCACTAGAAATCAGAGATTAATGAACAGCAGTCTGCAGAAGCGCAAGTGATGTGACAAATGATACCTACAGATTGCGGGTATAGAAAGAGTTTTGTCTGTTTTTATTGAAACTGTGAGCTGCTTAATGTTGTGAGAATGAGACTGATGTGACAGGCAAAATAAATCATCTTTGCCTGAATACCAAGGACTTTATGTTTTAATCAGCAAGAAAATTCATTAAAATGATTGAGTCCTATTTCTTAAAAAAACCAAAGTAATTCATTGTTAAAATGGAAGGTGAAGGCAGATATTGTACCCATTTTAGGAATATTCACAAATAGAGGCTGAGAGACATTTGGCAGGACAGGGTAGTAAGGCTGCAGACTGTCACTGAACCCCAGGGTGAGGAGGTAGTAAACCTGCTGAAGTTCAGAGTCAAATGGAGAGCAGATCAATGGGCAGAAACTGGAGTCAGAATGATTGAGGTGGAATGATACTGAGGCCAAGTTCTCTGCAGTTCCACTGATGAGTATAACTCAATGATCAACATTTGTATTAGAATTCTTTTGTCAGAAAAAACATAAATGATTACATTTGTGCCATTGTTCATTTCTATTATGTTTTTTCCCTACTTTATTTCATGAAAGAAGATGGGCTGTAAATATTAACCTTTCAAACCCTGAAAATGAGGAAAATGCTATCTGGTTTCAAACTGGCCAGAACAGAAAGGGTCAGTCTTAAGTATAACAAATTCAGATGCTTTTACTCTATGCCAACTAATTAAGAAGAGTTGCTTCATACATTTTTTTTCTCTTTGAATGATATAGCCAAGTTCATGAAACAAAAAGCTACGAGATTTGTAATGGAGTATTCTTCTTCTTTCACAGTGTGAACGACCCATAACCAAGCAATGCAGGGGTGAATTGTGAAGGCTGTTCTCCTGAGTGAAAGAACATTTGGAACACACTGCCACCTGGTGCAATCTTCTAGGTTCCAAAGCTTTACAGAACGTAATGTGTAGTCCAGACTTTTAAGTGATTTTTCACTTGTAAGTAACATAATGCATTGTTATGCAACTGTAGGTTTTATTTTCACAGTACCAAAAGATTAGTTTTTACACCAATGAAAATAAAAATAGTATTACACACAAGTGAAAATAACATTCACCCCGTTCACAGTTTGCTAAGAATGCTGGTTGTCAGCTGGACTGTCAGAAACAGAGTTCAGATGAGGCACTGCACTGGGAAATGGAGGAAAGCTGCAGAGGGATTCTGTAGTGCACTCATCCAGACACCAGAGGGGGAACTGGAAGTTCTTGTAGTTGAGCAGGACATGCTTGCACTGTGTATCTAGCAAGAATCAAGGAGTATTCCTGTAAATAAATAATCAGCGTATATAAAGACAAACATACCATATTGGCAATTACTGTATTAATGAGAGCTTTGTGGATAATTCTGGTGAATTATGGATGAGATTAGGGGGTATGAATATGATTAATTAACTTCACTTAGCTGTAGGCAGTGAATGAGTCAATGACTATAAATCCAGTGTATCCCGGGTATCTATATCCATCCAAATAACAGTACAGTTCTACTAGTAATAAGGCCTAGGGATTGCTTCATATATCCCCATTTGACCTATACAATGACCCTACTTCAGTCCTCTCCGGATGGTGGAAATGGCTGAAACAGCTTGAGTGTGCTATGATGGGTTTTAATATCACCTACACTAGTCAAAAGAGATCTGAACAATTGGCATGCTACTTTTTACCCTTGTTAAGTTCACAAAGTTCGCACTGTAGGATCTCAGAGGCTTCAGGATAAACTATTATACATTGCTAAAACCTGGTCTGTCATTTCAAGATGATAGTTGCTTAGATCGCACAGCAGTTTGGCTGTGAATATATTGTACCATAATCTAAATACAGCTTAACTGGTCTGCTGTTGATTTCACTTAACAGCATGCATCTAGGTGATCACTAACAACATTCACCCGCTCTGCTTCTGACAACATTGTTACTGACTTAATGTTCTCTAGGTGTTGCTTGCTGTCCATGTTTGTATGCTATGAACTTGGATTTTTCTCTGGTTCTTGGTGTAACATTGTGATCCAAAATTATTGTTTTGAAATTCTTACGAAGTGAGCTATACACAGGATATTTGTGCTGATCATGCTCCTGCGCAAATTGCTTATAAATCTGTACCATTACTGGTGGCTGCTTAAGTACTAGTTTCTTAGGCAGTCTCATCCTATGATCTCACTTTCTGCTTTAGACCGTGAACCGATTAAATCCTCTATTGCTTATACACAATCTCTAGAGAATATTGTTACTCTGCATACTTGGAGACATTTTGTTAAGTCTAAGTCAGTTTCGCTAAAGAGCTTCTCTCTTAAAGGTGACTCTTGGAGTCTAAATTTAACATTGTCACCCATTTTGTGGGCCTAAAATGTGCGCAACAATATCCAATTTAGCAGTGCAGAAATCTGCATGGGAGTTCAGATCATTGCTTAATTAGTCAGGGCCTTTTTTTAGGCAGCCCTGGTGGCTGCCTGAAATGAGTGCAGGCACCTTATTTCAATATTGAAATGAGCCTCCTGAGGTCATTTCAGACCCAGACTCCTAAATTTGTTTGTCGTAGTTGGAGCTTGCTCTGACTGGCATTTCTGGGTCATGAACGGTCTAACCAACAATCATTAAAGGGACCGCTGGAGGCCACTCAAATAAACATAAGAACTTTGAAATAGGAACAGGAGTAGGCCATACGGCCCCTCGAGCCTGCTCCGCCATTCAATAAGATCATGGCTGATCTTCTACCTCAACGCCACTTTCTTGCCCTTTCCCCATATCCCTTGATTCCCTTAATGTCCAAAGGTCCCAAAACTTCAAAAAGGTAGTTTTTTTGTGAAGTTGGATGGAGCAGGGTTGCTCCTCCTGGCTCCACAAAATAACTGTGGGCTGCTACTGGCCCACGCTTATGCCCCCTCCCGATTGCCTGCCCACCCCCCACTCCCGAACTTACCTCCGGGCCTCGGTGTGGGCCGAAATTCTAAGGCCCCGACAGGTGAGCCGTGTCGAGGAGCCTGATTGGCGTTCGCAGCTTGCCTGATTTATTCTGCTGAGGCTCGAGGATGAATTTACTCCGGTACTCGAGCCTCTCTGTTTTGGGATACTGTCGCTGCGTGCTATTGGAATTGTGCCCCATTTAGGGCTCGAAGCAATTTAGGACCCTTTAATTCCACATTTGATCCCATCTCTGATCAAAGATTGTCCCTTGATGGCGAGGCTGGTTAAGGTAATGAGTACTGAGTCGTACAGTTGAAGAAGGTCTCAGGTTTGATCCCTGGTTTGCATTGAGTTAGCTGATCTCAGTGGGTGTGGTATTTGCTACAGCTGTCCTCAGTGCCCCTGGATTAGGGAAGAAAAAAATTGACCAGCATCCCCACTCTTGATAATTATACAGTGAACCCTGTTGGAATTGTATGGATTGCTCATGAGGATAGGATTGGACTTGGCTGTAGTGCTCCTTGTAATTGAACAGCCTGCTGACACACAGAGCCAGACTATACTCTGGTTTCTCGCATATGGGGTGGATTTGGAGTGGCCGGAAGAGGGAAGTGAGTAAGTGTGGCGTTCCATCGAATCCCCACTAACAACACCCGAAAGCCGTTTCCTCCAGAAGTGCAATAGGTAGCTGGAAGTACCCACACTGTCAGATGCAAACCCAATTTTAATGTTGCTGTGATGTCAGGCATCCAGTTTCCCTCCTTTGCTGCCTGAGGCCCACTTGAACACTGGTATAGAAGAGGCGATCAATGTTGCTAGGTGGCTGCCAGCACGTGGAACTGGAGTTGAAGAGGACTTTCCCAGGATATTGTAATTACTTTAACTTTGCTTCGGTGTAATCGGGAGTATTTTTTTTGAAAACTTTGCTGTTAGCTTCAGTGTTGCTCCTTGTGCTTTACTTTTTGAACCTTCATGCATTCACCACAGGAGGCAATGATGTCTCCCTTAGGAATTCCCCTCTACTTGCGTTATTTAGAGAAAGAAAAGAAGGGTGCAACGCAGGGAGGTCAGGCTATTCAGGCATCATAGGAGGACTTAGACACACATCTGCACCTGTTTTTACAAAACAAGGCACCTGTATTTTGGACTGAATAACAGGCAATGCATAAGAAGGCTGCACTTCCCTCGTGAGACTGTACAGGAGTTATGCCTTATGGTTGCCTGGACCTGAAGCCCACCTCCACCTGTGGCACCGCATTGCCAGTGTCTGTGAAAGTATCAGTCGCTCTCAACTTCTATGCCCTGGGTCCTTTCAGACTGCATCATGGGAACATAGGTAACCTGAGCCAACCAGCTGTCCTATGATGCATCCAACAAGTGACTAATGTTTGTCTGCTAAAGCTGACTAGGTCATAACATTTCCTATGAAACATAGCTCATCAGCACGATAAGGTTATCAAATTTGATAGAATGGCTGGATTTCCCGAAGCGCCAGGTGTCATTGACTACACGTATGTGCACCTTTCTAGAATTCTATGGACTTCCTGAATAAGATAGCTTTTCACTCTTGAGTGTTTAACTGGATTGCGGTAATAACAATAATAATGCTTGTGAATGCTCGCTACCCAGGCAGCTTCCATTATTCTTTAATTTTGAGGCACTCCACCATATCTCAGGTGGTTGCAGCTGAACGCAGGTATCTGAATGGCTACTCAGAGATCAAGGCTGCTCTCTATGGAGGTGGCAGATGATTGTGGTTCAGTGCCCTGGGACCTCTGGTGAACACTGATATGATGAGGCTCATGGTGTGATCAGAACTCTAATAGGCATATTTTATGTGCCTTGATAGACCTAGGGGAGCTCTACAGTAAAGTCCAGGCAGCGTGTATAGTATCTTTGTTGTTTGCTGCATGCGGTGTAATTTTGCAATTCACAGAGGACTCGATGAATTCCCTGGAGAAGGAAGGTGCACAAAGCCAGCAGGTGAACAGGCAGCTGAGGCCTCACTTCAGGAAGAGCTTGGACAGCAGAGCAGACATTTGGCTTTTATTCACAACTTCTATGGGTCCCATTTTCAAAACATTCAGCTGCTCATTCTACAAGGCATTCCTCCATCTTGCCCCAAAACAGTCTGCACATATATTATCAATGCTAACAAATTTTTGATGAACGGAAATCTGCGTGCCTTCCTAACATTTTCTGCCAACATGCTTTTCCTGGGTGCCTGCAATTGTGTCCCCTTTCAGCCTCAGTTTCCAACTTCTCCTTGGTACTCCCTCAGTGGCAGGAGGTTGTGAATTATCTGGCTGGTGCTTTCCTTCCATTTAGGACTGAGGTGGCCCTAATCCTAGGCCAGCTGAGGCATCAGAGGGACTTGTTGCAGGCTGCACCTCGTCTGCTGTGGCATCTTGAATCTGGCTTATTTCAGCCATCTGACACTATTCGAAGAAGAGGAGGGGAGTTCTCCCCAGTGTCCTGGCCAATATTTATCCTTCAACCAACATCACTAACACAGATTATATGGCCATTATCACATTGCTGATTGTGAGATCTTGCTGTGCATAAGTTGGCTGCCGTGGTTCCTTCATTATAACAGTGACTACACTTCAAAAAAGTACTTCATTGGCTGTAAAGCGTTTTGGGATGCCCTGAGGTTGTGAAAGGCGCTATATAAATCTTTTTCAGACATCTGAGCAGGCTAGTGGACTTGTACGCCTGTGGTATTATCCCGAGAAATGTCTTCTTTGTTATGAATTTTGGGTCTGCCCTAATATTCTATCAGGTTTGATTGTTATTAGACATGCCTGAAAGCAGATCTTACATCCCTCACAGTCAGCAGTTCACCTGTACTACCCACTATCCAGTTATATGATAGCATGATCCAGGAGGTGTAACAATGAGACCCCTTGCTTAATGGACTGATACCATGATCCTCTGCACAAGTCTTCATGTGTGCTTCTCCAATCTTGTGAAAGATGGACTGATTCACTCTTTAATGAGATGAGTCCAAACATGAATCCACAAATTAGTTTATTTCACAGTTGTTAAGTGAACAGATAGGGAAAAAATATGATTTGATCCTGTATCCCTTCTTGTAACAAATAAAAATATTTTTTAAACGCCACACTGACCCTTTTAGTGGGTTAAATACATCAATTTTTCTTGGGCGGTCCTATCGCTGAATCAGGCCAAGGCTTGCTCTGGGCCTGGTTGGCTCTCTTCCTAAGGAAGAGAGCCAACCAGGCTCATTCACATCGTTCTCTTTCACATCGTTCACCTGACGAAGGAGGAAGCCTCCGAAAGCTTGTGAATTTAAAATAAAATTGCTGGACTATAACTTGGTGTTGTAAAATTGTTTACAATAAGGAAAACTGGCCTAGGCTTTACCTGCCTCTCTTTCAGCAGAATTTACCGACTGACTGCAACATGTGTTTCTCTCTTATATAAAAGCCGCAAATGCTGGAAATACTCAGCGGGTCAGGCAGCATCTGTGGAGAGAGAAACAGAGTTAATGGGCGTCATTTTAGCACCCGCCAGCGGGTGCGTTCCTGGCGGGGGGGGCTCCGAAAATCGGAGAATCCCGGAGTGGGACCGGAGCCCGCCCCGAACCCGCGCACTTCCCGGTTCCCCGCTGACGCGCAGGCGTGCGCGTGCAGCCCCCGCTGGTGGGAATCCCGCAGGCAATTAAAGCCAGTGGGATGCCACTTGAAAGTATTTATTTAGGTATTTCAGGTCATCAACTGACCTGATTAAGGGATTATGTGAGGAGGGGTGGGATTTTAGAGCAACCTGGGACTGTTTCCCACACTATGGGAAACACTCCCAGGTCAAATGGACGTGTTGCAGCTGTCAGCCTGTGGCAGCTGCAAAGGTCCATTTGACAGGTGTGGGGGGGAGACCCTCACCCATTGTAGGAGGCCACTCTGTCACTTTGGACAAAGTTTGGCCTCCACCACCCTCCTCCTGACAGTCAAAGTCACCAACCTGCACACTTACCCCGGGGTCCGGAGACATGTACCTACCTTGCGGACCCCCTCAGATGTACATCTTCCGGATGGGGGCCGCCGTAGCTGCAGTCATGACCTCCTCGGAGGGCGAACAGCATCACCAGCCTCACCAGCCTCGCCATCCACGCCGTCCGCCTCTGACACGTGGAGCTCCACAACAGAGTGCTGTGACACATCCACCTGTGAGAATGTCTAACGAATGAGAATGTCTAAGTGGCAAAGTATGAGAATGTATAAGTGGCAAAGTATAGAATGAGAATGTCTAAGTGGCAAAGTAGAAAAGTAGAAATAGGACAAGCAAGGGTTAATTAGAAGCTGCCTAGGTTAGAACAATGGGCCCCTTCAAGGCTAATAGTGAGATGAGTAACTCGTTAGATGTTGGGGTCTGCTTATGCTCATCATTGACATGTTGCCATTAGGGAGTAGGGAGTTTGGTGTAGGTGTCTCTGTGCAGCTGGGTGATCAATAGAAATAATGAGCTTAGTGAAGCCAGAGACCATTCCAGGTTAGCTGATAAGGATGTGGGATGATTGGGGGAAAACATTCCAAGCTAGGAGATGAAGAGACATTCATCTATGTCTGTCACTGCGGCGTGATCAGCTAACTGTATTGTCCATGATTGGCCTGTAGTGAGGTAACCCCTCATGGCCAACCTATGCCAGGCTTATGATTGGTGTTGACCCTCATGCTAACAATGTTCCAACCCCTATTGAGCTGTATAAACGTGTGTATTTTCTGTATGTTCTTTGTCTTGCTTTGCCAGCATAGGTGGGACTCTATCGGGAGTCCAGATCAATGCTGCAGACCAAGTTCCAAGTTCGACTCTAATAAAGTTATTGTTGAACTGCAACGGTGTATTCGACTCAGAATTTGCTGAACCAGACTGAGGGGAAAGAATCAAGTTCATCACCTGTACAGCAGGAGGGAGGGCTACCGCAGAGAGAGATGCGTCGCAGAGGGCACTACCCTCGCCACAGGGTCCACAGACCGAGGCTCAGCCTCCTGGACCTTTCTGAGCAGCAGTGCACACGGAGGCTCAGATTCACCCGACATGTAGTCGTGGACATCTGCAGCCTCTTTCATGCCGAGCTGCTCCCGGCTGGCCCGAGCACCATCTTCTTACCTGTCGCTGTCAAAGTCACCACTGCCCTCAACAACTTCTCCTCCGCATCCTTCCAGGGTGCAACTGGGGACATCGCCGACGTCTCTCAGTCGTCTGCGCAAAAGAGCCCTGCAAATACACCTACACCCACTCTGCAGTGACACAATGGGTGGCATCAGTTGTGGGTCCTCATAGTGATCCTCAGGAGAGGGCATTATTGCACAAACCAGACAGGATTCGCGGAGACATGGCAGTGGTGGTGCCAATATAATATGTAATGTGAGTTGCTCAGAAATTCAATATAAGTAACACCCATGACAAACCCTCAAACACCCTTGTGCATCCCCTTCATGCTCATGACACGTTTGCCTTACGCTGCCTACTGCACATATGTGATGCATGCCCTGTGGCTGCAGCACAGGTAGTGGCAGGTTGAGTGAGGCTGGCCGTGAAAGAGATGCACGAGAGGGTGAGTATGAGATAGAGCCATGAGATTGTATGAGGATTGGGTTGAGTGGTAGTGGCGGGATGAGTACTGGCGAGGTGAGAAGGTGCAGGTAAGATGAGGATGAGGTTTGAATGGGTATGAGGGGTGATGTGACAGAGTAGTGTTGGCAGTGCTGAAGGAGATGTGGGGTGGGGGCAGTGATGTGGCAGACGGAGTGTAGGGGAAAGACTACGTGTACTCACTTTGGCTGACCTACTGAGGTCATTGGAGCGCCTCCTGCACTGTATGCAGGTGGGCGATATGTTGGTTGCGCAGGTGACCTCCTCTGCCACCTTGAGCCAGGCCTTCCTGGTGGCAGAGGCAGGCCGCTTCCTCTCGCACGCTGGGAGGAAGATCTCTGTCCTCCCCCTCCTCCTCACCCCATGTATTGATACCTGGGGCTCGAATTTAGCAGGCCTGCGGGTTCCCAGCGGGTGGTCCTCCGGGAGCGTGGTCAACACGCTCGGTGAAATTAGTGGGTTGCCCACGCGATCGTAGCAGGCAACCCACTAATAGGAATCAAATACTTGCTCCTCCGGGGTCCACGGCGCTGGCCTGCGCGTCGGGCGGGCTGCGCATGCGCAGTACGATCTGTCAGCTGGAGGCTCTCTAGTTAAAGGGGCAGTCCTCCACTGACAGATGCTGCAACCAATGGGACAAATTGCAGCATGGAGCAGCCCAGGGGGAAGGCTGCTCCCAGTTTAATGATGCCTCACCCCAGGTATCATCAGATGGGGTGAGGAGGAGGGGGAGGACACAGATCTTCCCCCCGGCGGGCGGGAGGAAGCGGTCTGCCTCTGCCACCAAGAAGGCCTGGCTCGAGGTGGCAGAGGGGGTCACCTGCGCCACCAACATATCGCCCACCTGCATACAGTGCAGGAGGCGCTGCAATGACCGCAGTAGGTCAGCCGCAGTGAGAACACAAAGTCTTTCCCCTACACTCCATCTGCCACAACACTGCCCCCACCCCACATCTCCTTCGGCACCGCCAACACTATTCTGTCACATCACCCTTCATACCCACTCACACCCCATCCTCATCTTACCTCCACCTACTCACCTCGCCAGTACTCACCCTGCCACTAACACGCAACCCAATCCTCATACAATCTCATTGCTCCATCCCATACTCACCCTCTCGTGCATCTCCCTCACGGCCAGCCTCACTCAACCTGCCACCACCTGTGCTGCAGCCACAGGGCATGCATCACATATGTGCAGTAGGCAGCGTAAGGCAAACGTCTCGTCAGCATGAAGGGGGTGCACAAGGGTGTCTGAGGGTTTGTCATGGGTGTTACCCATATTGAATTTCAGAGCAACAGCACACATTATATTGACACCACCACTGCCATGTCTCCGCGAATCCTGTCCGTTGTGTCCAATAATGCCCGCTCCTGGGTATCACTATGAGGACCCACCACTGATGCCACCCATCGTGTTACTGCAGAGTAGGTGCAGGTGTATTTGCAGGGCTCATCCGCGCAGACGACTGAGAGACATCGGCGGTGTAGCCGGCTGCACCCTGGAAGGATGCGGAGGAGAAGGTGTGGAGGGCAGTGGTGACTTTGCCAGCGACAGGTAAGCAGTTGGTGCTGGGGCCAGCCAGGAGCAGCTCGGCATGAAAGAGGCTGCAGATCTCCACGACCACATGTCGAGCGAATCTGCGCCTCCCTCTGCACTGCTGCTCGGAGAGGTCCGGGGAGCTGCGCCTCGGTCTGAGGACCCTGTGGCGAGGGTAGTGCCCTCTGCGACGCGTCTCTCTCTGCGGTAGCCCTCCCTCCTGCTGTGCAGGTGGGCGTGCAACAACACCATGTTGGGGGGATCCACGTCTCTGCGGCGGACGGCGTGGACTGCGAGGCTGCTGGTGCTGGTCATGCTCTTCGTCCTCCGAGGGTCTCCACACACCACCCAACTGGCAGGTGTTGGTCTGAGGGGTTGTTCAGGGTAGGTGTGTGGTTCCTCGGACTGGGGCTGCGGTTTCGTGTCGGTCTGTCCTCTGGCTTGACGGGGGGTGGTGGAGGGCAGGGGTTGCCCTATGTGACGCGGTGGCCTCCTGCGTGGGTGAGGGCTCTCCCCCATGGAGCGCACCTTGGCACCTGCCACAGGCTGATGGCTGCAACACGCCTGGTTGGAGGGAGACTGTTTCCCCCAGTGTGGGAAACTCACTGCCTTGAACCGAAAATCCCACACTTCCTCTTTTGACAGCTGCTTCAGCTCATTAACTGACCACAACGAGCAAGGTAAGTACTCTCAAGTGGAACCCCGCTGGCTTTAATTGCCTGCGGGATTCCCACCAGCGGGGCTTGCGCGCGCAGCCCCGCACGTCAGCACGGTACCCGGAAGTGGCCGGGATTTCGTCGCGATCCGGTCATGTGACCGGATATCGGGATTTTCGGGGCCACCCCGCTGGGAACCCGCCGGAAACACGATCCTAAAATCGAGCCCCTGGAATGAGGCATCATTAAACTGGGAGCAGCCTTCCCCCTGGGCTGCTCCATGCTGTAATTTTTTCTATTTGTTGCAGCATCTGTCAGTGGAGGACTGCCCCTTTAAATAGAGCTCCTCCAGCTGACAGATCTTACTGCGCATGCGCAGCCCGCCCGACGCGCAGATCAGCAGTGGGGAGTCCGGAGGAGCAGGTAAGTGGCTCCAATTAGTGGATTGGATGCTACGATCGCGCGGGAAGCTGACTAATTTCACCGGGCGCGTTACCCACGCGCCCGATAGCCCCCCCGCCGAGAACCCGCAGGCCTGCTAACATCAGGCCCAATGTTTCAGTTCGATGTCGTTTCGTGTTTCTCTCTTCCTTTGTTGCCCATGAGTACAGAAAGTTTAGGGTTTGACCTTTGATTCCTTTCCTGTTTAGGGGTTGGCCAGTAGAGTTACCAATTAAACTGATGACTGCACCCCTGTGGAGACCCCGTCAACTAACTCCAGCTATGAATGCATGGATTCATTTTCTCCCAACACATCAAGTGTGAATGTCTGTCGGAAGTATCTGAAACATAATAACAAGCTATTTACTGTCCCAAATTGATTAGGATAACAGTTTCATATTTGAGGGAGAAGGGAATCGAGGGATATTGAAGTTGGAGGAGGCTCATGTGGAGTATAAACACCAGCATGGACTAGTTAGCCAGATGGCCTGTTTCTGTGCTGTAGATTCTATATAATTCAATGGTTGGCTCATTAGCTTTTGGGCAGTCTTATTAACATCCCAATCACAGTTTGCCTTAGTGGCCCCAGCATGTAGCGGTACTGTGACGCTAATCCCCCTTGAGAGCAAGATTTTTTTTAAAAAGCACCACTTTAATATAAAATATACCAGGACCCCTTCCGTGGCAAACTGGTCAAAAATTCTGAAACACAAAATTGGCATTGAATTGTACACTGCCAGGCTCTAGTACTGGACCTTGGTTCTGGTTGGCCACTTATCAGAAGGAATGATACCAATCAGATAATTGAAGCCCTCAGAGATACATGTCTGGATTTCAGCCCTATTCAGCTGAAGGCCAGAAGACACACTTCCTCCACTTTGGCACTGAAGGCATCAATAACAGCAGTCATTGCTTCCATGCCAGAAGTTGTTTCTGTCGTTAGGTCCTTTGCTGGTGGTGGTGGGGGTGGCGGGGGGGGGGGGGGTGGGGGGGGGGGTGGGGGGGTGGTGGAGGTCTTTGCTGAAGAATGTTTTGGAGCTGTCTCACAAAGTTGTCTGCAGTGCTGAACACACATCCATTATGGTGCTGCAGATACAATTAATGACCTCTTCCAACTTCTTAGTACTTTTTGCCTTGAATGTGTTAGGTACCAAAATATTTTAACTATCATTTTCTCATCCGTATGAGTCATTGCAGGTTTCAATTATAACTGCAGTTGTTCTTTACAGTGCTTCTAGCCCTGTAGGAAGTCTTTTGCATTGGCCTCTAAATGTCCTGATACAACTCTAACGTTTATAACACTGATCGTTTAGATGGTATATAAACAAGGGTGGTCAAAAACTCTGTGGAATTTTTAATAATTTTTGACACGCTAAGTAGACAAAACTGTTGCAACATGATATTTTTGTATTGATAATTTAATATTTTACACTCCAAAATTTGTTCTAGACAAACCATTCTCCTTTCAGCTAAACTCGTTTCCCTTACTTGAGTGTATGCCTTGTGGCAATGTGTGCTACATCTCAGAAGATAAGAATTGATGTTTAACTTCACTCACAGGCTGAGGGAGATTTGCTTATGACAAAATAATAGATTTTGAAATAAAAAGAAATGAGATGAAGTAAAAGGAGAGAAAGATTTGGCTGAGCCTGACTACAATGCAATATGTACTCGGAATCTAGCTGAAGTTCTATTTAAAGTCAATGGAAGAGACCAAAATTGAATAGAACAAATTATATATGAGATTAAGCACTGTATCAATCCCCATCAGTTTATAATAAGAAGTCTGATTCTTTTGTCAGTGAAAATGCCATAGTTAATGGGTATCATGCTGATCACCTGGGGTATGAAATCCTATATCTGTTTCTTTATTTAATAATGATTCAAAGAAACATTTATGCTATTTATGGAAAACTGTCTCTACAAACTATATAGCATCCATTGAAAAGGACAGCATCAGGGCTATTTGCAACCTGGCAATGTATCATACCAGCGATGTTTGTTTGATATGAAGCTACCTAGAGATTAGCAGCATCCTGTAGCAATTTCACACGTTTGAACAAACAGAATACAACCTATTCATACAGAAACTTTCAACTCATGACTGACAGAACTCTATTGCTACTTTAGAGCTCATGGCTTACACGTCTATGTAATTTTGTGGTTTAATTTCCATATCCTATACATGAAATATTTACATTTTAGAACTGGGCTGTAAATGACTCTATGATTGCTGCCAATGCTTTTCCGTGATGGGGTGACAGAAGATGTACTGTCCATCTCAAGATGACTTGTAGCAGAGCTTCACTGATTGGTAGTGTTGGTCACATCATCAGGCACAGAACCCTGCATCCCAAATTCATGGTTTGCCAAATTTTGCAACAACATTTTTGTGTAAGTTATTTGAGACCTCGATGCTACGGTGTACGAGCCTTGTTATATCAGTTTCTATGGTAATACATGGCAATTGGTCCCACACAGGCTGTTCATGATTTTGGGAATGTTTTCTCTCCCCCAGCATTGCTCCCTTATATAAAATGAGCACATGACTGTTTTGATGGCCTTAGAGATGTATTATCCTTTTGACTTTTGCTTGCAAACATGGGATTTCTTTGACTATTAAATAGCTTCATTTGCACTTTGATTATTGCATTACTTATTTACTCTGCTGCCCATACCTAATTCGCACCAAGTTCCGTTCACCCATCACCCCTGTGCACACCAATCCGGCAACGCCTCGATTTTAAAATTCTCATCCTTGTGTTCAAGTCCCTCCATGGCCTCGCCCCTCCCTATCTCTGTAACCTCCTCCAGCCCTACAAACCTCCGAGATCTCTGCACTCCTCCAATTCTGACCTCTTGCGCATCCACGATTTTAATCGCCCCACCATTGCTGGCCGTTCCTTCAGCTGTCTAGGCCCTAAGCTCTGGAATTCTCTCCCTAAACCTCTCCGCCTCTCTACCTCCCTCTCCTCCTTTAAGTTGCTCCTTAAAACCTACCTCTTTGGCTAAGCTTTTGGT
This sequence comes from Heptranchias perlo, assembly GCF_035084215.1. NCBI lineage: Eukaryota > Metazoa > Chordata > Chondrichthyes > Hexanchiformes > Hexanchidae > Heptranchias > Heptranchias perlo. The sequence goes on from NC_090331.1 coordinate 58,800,119, forward strand.
CACATGCCCTAATATCTCTTTAAGTGGCTCGTGTCCAATTTTCTCTGATAACGCTCCTGTGAAGCGCCTTGAGATGTTTTTTCTACGTTAAAGGCAATATTTAAATGCAAGTTGTTGTTGTTGATGTTCATCCCTGAATTGTTTTTCTTGTAATTTAAACACAACAATGTTGCTTCAAGCTGCTATTTTATTTGCAGCAAGCAAAGTGGTCAGAATGGGAATTCCTTTTGGGATTCCGAGACTTGGAGGAGAACAATCAATTGATAAGAGAAGAAGCAGACAGGTGCAATTACACCTCAGTCTTTATGTACACAATCGTCCATGCTGAGGACCCAGACAGTCCTATCTGGTCATGCCAGGAGAGATCTGTCTTGGTCACCTCCGATTCACAACGTTATGCTATCTCCTTGAGAAAGATCTGCAGCCAATGCTGTCCACGGCTCCACAAAAATACTCGGGCCCACTGCCGGCCTGGGCTTTAAAATACCTTGGGCCTCATGCCGGTTACAATGGGTATTGTGCGCCTAAACCGAAAATCGGAACCATTAAACCGAGGCTCTGCCTGCCTGCTCAGGCGGATGTTTTTTTTTTATTCGTTCATTGGATGTGGGCGTCGTTGGCGAGGCCAGCATTTATTGCCCATCCCTAATTGCCCTTGAGAAGGTGGTGGTGAGCCGTCTTCTTGAACCGCTGCAGTCCGTGTGGTGAAGGTTCTCCTACAGTGCTGTTAGGAAGGGAGTTCCAAGATTTTGACCCAGCGAAGATGAAGGAACGGCGCTACATTTCCAAGTCGGGATGGTGTGTGACTTGGAGGGGAACGTGCAAGTGGTGTTGTTCCCATGTACCTGCTGCTCTTGTCCTTCTAGGTGTAGAGGTCGCGGGTTTGGGTGGTGCTGTTGAAGAAGCCTTGGCAAGTTGCTGCAGTGCATCCTGTGGATGGTACACACTGCAGCCACTGTGCGCCGGTGGTGAAGGGAGTGAATGTTTAGGGTGGTGGATGGGGTGCCAATCAAGCGGGCAGCTTTATCTTGGATGGTGTCGAGCATTTTGAGTGTTGTTGGAGCTGCACTCATCCAGACAAGTGGAGAGTATTCCATCACACTCCTGACTTGTGCCTTGTAGATGGTGGAAAGGCTTTGGGGAGTCAGGAGGTGAGTCACTCACCGCAGAATACCCAGCCTCTGACTTGCTCTTGTAGCCACAGTATTTATATGGCTGGTCCAGTTATGTTTCTGGTCAATGATGACCCCCAGGATGTTGATGGTGGGGGATTCAGCGATGGTACTGCCGTTGAATGTCAAGGGGAGGTGGTTAGACTCTCTCTTGTTGGAGATGGTCATTGCCTGGCACTTACCTGGTGCCAATGTTACTTGCCACTTATAAGCCCAAGCCTGGATGTTGTCCAGGCCTTGCTGCATGCGGGCACGGACTGCTTCATTATTTGAGGGGTTGCGAATGGAACTGAACACTGTGCAATCATCAGCGAACATCCCCATTTCTGACCTTATGATGGAGGGAAGGTCATTGATGAAGCAGCTGAAGATGGTTGGGCCTAGGACACTGCCCTGGGGAACTCCTGCAGCAATGTCCTGGGGCTGAGTTGATTGGCCTCCAACAACCACTACCATCTTCCTTTGTGCTAGGTATGACTCCAGCCACTGGAGAGTTTTCCCCCTGATTCCCATTGACTTCAATTTTACTAGGGCTCCTTGGTGCCACACTCGGTCAAATGCTGCCTTGATGTCAAGGGCAGTCACTCTCACCTCACCTCTGGAATTCAGCTCTTTTGTCCATGTTTGGACCAAGGCTGTAAGGAGGTCTGGAGCTGAGTGGTCCTTGCAGAACCCAAACTGAGCCTCAGTGAACAGGTTATTGGTGAGTAAGTGCCGCTTGATAGCACTGTCGACGACACCTTCCATCACTTTGCTGATGATTGAGAGTAGACTGATGGGGCGGTAATTGGCCGGATTGGATTTGTCCTGCTTTTTCTTCCCATGCAGAGCCTTGGTCAAGCTGTTAGGGTGCCCAGCAGCTCGAGCATGGCAATTAGGGATGGGCAATAAATGCCTCCGTCGCCAGCGACGCCCACATCCCATGAACGAATAAAAAAAAATGGGACATACGATGATAATACAGACTCTAATATGGGACATACAGTGATAATACAGACTCTAATATGGGACATACAGTGATAATACAGACTCTAATATGGGGCATACGATGATAATACGGACTCTAACATGGGACATACGATGATAATACAGACTCTAATATGGGACATACGATAATACAGACTCTAATATGGGATATACGATGATAATACAGAATCTAATATGGGACATACATTGATAATACAGAATCTAATATGGGACATAAATTGATAATACAGACTCTAATAAGGGGCATACAGTGATAATACAGACTCCAACATGGGACTTACAGTTATAGTACAGACTCTAATATGGGGCATACAGTGATAGTGACAGTCTCTAACATGGGACATACGATAATACAGACTCTAATATGGGAAATACAATGATAATACAGACTCCAATATGGGACACACAATGATAATACAGACTCTACCATGGGACATACAGTGATAATACAGACTCTAATATGGGACATACGATGATAATGCAGACTCTAACATGGGAGATACAGTGACAATACAGACTCTAACATGGGACATACAGTAATAGTACGGACTCTAACATGGGACATACGATAATAGTACAGACTCTAACATGAGACATATGATAATACAGGCTCGAAGATGGGACATACAGTGATAATACAAATTCTAACATTGGACATACAGCGACAATACAGACTCCAATATGGGACATACAGTGATAGTACAGACTCTAACATGGGACTTAGTTATAGTACAGGCTCTAATATGGGACATACGATGATAATACAGACTCTAAATGGGACATAGGATGATAATTCAGACTATAACATGGGACATTTGACAATACAGACTCTAACATGAGACATACAGTAATAGTACGGACTCTAACATGGGACATACGATAATAGTACAGACTCTAACAGAATTGCTGGATGAGCAAAAGGCCTTCACAAAGTCTTTTGAAAATGCGCACAACACTTCGCAGGTATCTGTAGGAACAACAAATGTGCAATAGTTGAGCACAGGTTCACAGATCTGCAGGTCCCAATAGAGAATATGGCAACTCTATGCAGGGGAGCCCCCAGAGACAGAGTTCCAAGGCCCACTCGCAGCTTCTCTCTTGGATGCTCCGACAAGGGCTATTGATACTTTAGCATCCGATTTCTAGGAGTCTCTCAGTTCTGGATCGGATTGAAGAAATCTTGATGGTTTTTTATTGGTGGCCAGCGATTCTTTTTTATATTTGTTCATGGGATGTGGGCGTCACTGGCGAGGCCAGCATTTATTGCCCATCCCTAATTACCCTTGAGATGGTGGTGATGAGCTGCCTTCTTGAACCCTGCAGTCCGATTGGTGAAGGTTCTCCCACAGTGCTGTTAGGAAGGGAGTTCCAGGATTTTGACCCAGCAACGATGAAGGAACGGTGATATATTTCCAAGTCAGGATGGTGTGTAACTTGGAGGGGAACGTGCAGGTGGTGTTGTTCCCATGTACCTGCTGCTCTTGTCCTTCTAGGTGGTAGAGGTCGCGGGTTTGTGAGGTGCTGTCGAAGAAGCCTTGGCGAGTTGCTGCAGTGCATCCTGTGGATGGGGTGCCAATCAAACGGGCTGCTTTGTCCTGGATGGCGTCGAGCTTCTTGAGTGTTGTTGGAGCTGCACTCATCCAGGCAAGTGGAGAGTGTTCCATCACACTCCCGACTTGTGCCTTGTAGATGGTGGATGGGCTTTAGGGAGTCAGGCGGTGAGTCACTCGCTGCAGAATACCCAGCCTCTGACCTGTTCTTGTAGCCATAGTATTTATATGGCTGGTCCAGTTAAGTTTCTGGTCGATGGTGACCCCCAGAATGTTGATGGTGGGGGATTCGGCGATGGTAATGCCGTTGAATGTCAAGGGGAGGTGGTTAGACTCTCTCTTGTTGGAGATGGTCATTGCCTGGCACTTGTCTGGTGCAAATGTTACTTGCCACTTATCAGCCCAAGCCTGGATGTTGTCCAGGTCTTGCTGCATGCGGGCTCGGACAGCTTCATTATTTGAGGGGTTGCGAATGGAACTGAAGACTGTACAATCATCAGCGAGCATCCTCATTTCTGACCTTATGATGGAGGGAAGGTCATTGATGAAGCAACTGAAGATGGTTGAGCCTAGGACACTGCCCTGAGGAACTCCTGCAGCAATGTCCTGGGGTTGAAATGATTGGCCTCCAACAACCACTACCATCTTCCTTTGTGCTAGGTATGACTCCAGCCACTGGAGAGTTTTCCCCCTGATTCCCATTGACTTCAATTTTACTAGGGCTCCTTGGTGCCACACTCGGTCAAATGCTGCCTTGATGTCAAGGGCAATCACTCTCACCTCACCTCTGGAATTCAGCTCTTTTGTCCATGTTTGGACCAAGGCTGTCATGAGGTCTGGAGCTGAGTGGTCCTGGCAGAACCCAAACTGAGCATCGGTGAGCAGGTTATTGGTGAGTGAGTGCCGCTTGATAGCACTGTCGACGACACCTTCCATCACTTTGCTGATGATTGAGAGTAGACTGATGGGGCGGTAATTACCTGGATTGGATTTGTCCTGCTTTTTGTGGACAGGACATACCTGGGCAATTTTCCACATTGTTGGGTAGATGCCAGTGTTGTAGCTGTACTGGAACAGCTTGGCTCGAGGCGCAGCTAGTTCTGGAGCACAAGTCTTCAGCACTACAGCCGGGATGTTATCGGGGCCCATAGCCTTTGCTGTATCCAGTGCACTCAGCCGTTTCTTGATATCACGTGGAGTAAATCGAATTGGCTGAAGACTGGCTTTTGTGATGGTGGGGATATCGGGAGGAGGACGAGATGGATCTTCCACTTGGCACTTCTGGCTGAAGATGCTTGCAAACGCTTCAGCCTTGTCTTTTGCACTCATGTGCTGGACTCCACCATCATTGAGGATCATAGAGTCTGTATTATCGTATGACCCATGTTAGAGTCTGTATTATCATTGTATGTCGCATGTTAGAGTCTGTATTATCGTATGTCCCATGTTAGAGTCTGTATTATCATCGTATGTCGCATGTTAGAGTCTGTATTATCAATGTTTGTCCCATATTAGAGTCTGCATTATCAATGTATGTCCCATATTAGAGTCTGCATTATCGTATGTCCCATGTTAGAGTCTGTACTATAACTGTATGCGCCATATTAGAGTCTGTATTATCACTGTATGTCCCATAATAGAGTCTGCATTATCAATGTGTGTCCCATATCAGAGTCTGTATTATCACTGCATGTCCCATGTTAGAGTCTGTATTATCGTATGTCCAATGTCAGAATCTGTATTAGCATCATATGTCCCATGTTAGAGTCTGTACTATCACTGTATGCCCCATATTAGAGTCTGTATTATCATCGTATCTCCCATGTTAGAGTCTGTATTATCGTATGTCCCATGTGTAAGAATTCTTGGAATTCCACCTTATCCCTGAGTTTGTAAAAAATTTGTGTAAGAATCCCATGTGTAAGAATTCTTGGAATTCCACCTTATCCCTGAGTTTGTAAAAAATTTTGGCCATTGACCAAAATTCTAAGATGGAAGGATAGGTGAGAGGACGAATCAACAACACACACAGTGGAATGTGGGAGAATTACGATCAGAGAGGCAGTAGGCCATTGAAAGAGGCAACTGCTCCAGACTTGGTGGGGCCATGACTTTGTTTTAAAGCAAAACCGATCAATACCTAGGACGTGCGATGAAAAGGAAGCCTTGTGTGGAATGTGCTCAACAAATCGGAATGAACAATGGCCCATCGAGAGACGCAATTGCAACATGATGAGAGACCATCAAAAGCCATCAAAGATTCTTAAGGACTTTGTAAGAACTGTTTAAACAGGCATGGAAGTGCCTCATTTAAGTGACGAAGACCATTGTAAGAGAGGGATATATAAGTGGAAGCTCGAAACCCCTCTCTCTTTTGTTCTGCCTTGCTCTTGCTTTGCAGTCTTGCTTTTGTTCCCTCTTGTTCTGCTCCTCTTGTTCTGCTCCTCTTGTTCTGCTCTCTTGTTTTGCAGTCTTGCTTTTGCTCCCTCTTGTTCTGCTCTCTTGTTCTGCTCCTCTTGTTCTGCTCTCTTGTTCTGCTCCTCTTGTTCTGCTCTCTTGTTTTGCAGTCTTGCTTTTGCTCCCTCTTGTTCTGCTCTCTCTTGTTTTGCTCTCTTGTTTTTCACCCGACCTCTCCAGGGGGGATAGCAGCTTCCAGCGAAACCAACGAACCCTACTTGAGAGAACCGGTCAGCCAGACCTGCAAGTGCAAAGGATTGGTGAGCCTCGACCATACATGTGTGTGTGTGATAGGTGTCTCCAGGGTCCCCACCAACCTATTAGTTTAGCGGGATAAAGTACAGTAGTGGGTGTGTGTAACTCAATGTACTGTGTAGGACAGTTTGTAACATTATTTTCTTTGTGTTGATGGTATAATAAAACCAACATTCCAATTCAATTCAAACACCGAGTTTGTGTGTTATCTGTGCTATTCGGCTATGTGATCCATCACCGGGTGCGTTAGCGTAAGTCCCGTTTTCCTGAACCCCCGATCCGTGAGGTATAAGTGTTCCTTGTCTCGACCGGGGACCAGATATCTGCACCGATCAATAGGATGAGAACAACCCCAAAATACCCTACAGGGAAATGGCGAGCCAGCCAGGAGAAACAGGCAGTGTGCCCATTGGATCACTGAGTCATAGCATAGTAGAATTGGAAGGGATGGAAAGGCGGATTAACGGCTGTGCCTACACGAAGATTAATGTGGCTAAGCAGTGGGTTCTGGACTTGGTACACTCCAGCTGCCCGCAACAGAGTGCGGCAGTGTGGACGGGGTCCAAAGACCATAAAAGGTCCAAAGAAAAGGCAATTTGGCTCTGTGCCTGCAGAAACAGGTCCAGCTGCTCATGGAGCAGGTTGGAAAGCTGCAGGCCGAGCTCAAGGAGTCAGAAGAAAAGTCAGACGAAAGGGGGATAGTGAGTAACAGGTTGGTAGAGGAATTGCACGAGGAAAGGCAGGAAAGACGTGCACAGGAAGAAACCTCCCGTAACACCAGGGAGTACCTGCAGTGCCAGGTCACCGAGGCCAATCTCAATGAGCAGGCTGTAAGGAAAGAAAATGCACATTTAACGGGTGAAGTTGACGGGTTAGAGGGTCAGCTGAAAGACATCAAAATAGCCTACAGGTTGGCCAGAAGCAGGGGTTATGAGGATTTAAACCACGGACCCTGCGAGGAAAAGATCCACAGTTTAAAACAGGCCCTGTCCAAAGCCAGAGGGATGGTTAGCTTAGTTACCCCGAGAGAAGCTCGGGTGGACTGGGAAAACGAGGGACCGGAGACTGAGGATTGGGTCCAGGATAGGGAGGCCCGACCGGCATCGGAAGTGCCACCGGGACCGATGTGTCCTCTGCGGCAGCAAAAGTACGGTCCACCCGCACCAGACTGTGCGCAGGGTCCGCTGCAGAGCGATTACGTGGTCCCATTCACCACCCCACAACTGCAGGCTATGATAGCGAGCGTGCCCAAGCTCAAGAAGGAAGGGGACCCCTCTGTTCACCTCATGGAAGTAGAGCAAGTTTGGGGGAATCAATGGGTGTCGTGAGGGAGAGGTTCACAAGCTGTTACTGTTTTCCCTGGACGGAAAGTTGTACCAGGCCCTGTCCGTAGCCACTAGGCTGGGACAGGGAACCACGGAAGGTTTAAAGGAAGAAATCCTGAGAGCCATGGGGCATACCCAGGGCAGTCCGTTCTCTCGAGTGGAGAGTACGCTGCAGCTGGTGGGCGAAGCACCACAGGCATTCGCAGACAGGCTATGGCCTGTATATGAAAAGGCCATGGGTCGGGTGCTGGACAGGCTACAGATGCAAGGGGAGCCCAGGAATCATTGGCTCAGGACCCTCATGGCAAACAGTTTGCCAAAAATAAGGGCTAAGGCAGAAGCCTGGTTTGACTCTGAGGACCTCGCGAATACGGAGGCCGGCGTGCTCCGTAAGATGAACCTGGCCTTTAAAGCCGGTTCCGAGGAGGAGGTCAAACCAAAGGGGAGGGTCCATGAAATGAAAGCCGGTGAGAGTAACAGGAAGGAATGGCGACAGGGAGGGGTTAGTATTGACAAGTCCAGGGCATGTTTCGGGTGTGGGGAGACGGGACACTGGAGGCGAGAGTGCCCGGCCCAGAAGAAAGGGCCAGGCCGAGGGGAACCTCCAATGCAGAGGCCACAAGCCGTCGAAGCGAAGGGGGCGACTGGGGAACCGTTTGACGTTCTGGTACCGCCCTTCGCACGGTTTTTGTGCAGGAGAAAGGGAAGGTAGACACTGCCGTGAGCAGTGTGATCCCCACCGCTCCCGTATGCTCATCACCCTGACTAGCGCACGCCCAGCCTGAGTACCTGTGTCCGCTCACGTACGATGAGTGGGGCAGACCTTGTGTGAAGATGGGGGTGGAAACGGTACAAGGGAAGTATTTGGTGGACACTGGAGCTTCGAGCGCGGTGATCCATGCAAGCGACCCGATCAGTTCACCATGGTCTAGCAAGGCCCCATTCAGTCTCGTGGGGTTCACGGGGAACGAGCAAGCTGGGACAATCTCAAAACCCCTGGCCATAGAGTTAGGATCCCTCCACACCAGGTGGAAATGCGTCCGAATAAAAAGGGAACAGCCAGAGTCAGCAGTCCTAGGGGCTGACTTCATGTTAGCCCACCGGATAATAGTGGATCTCCGGAACCACTGCTTGTGGGGAGCAGGGGGTTCCGAGAAGGTGGAGGAAGTGTTAGTTATCCCAGGAGCTAGGGATAGCGAGGGGAGCTGCTGCACCTTGCGGCAGAAGAGGAGCTACGACCTGGGGGATCTGGTCGCAAGCACCCCGGCCCCGTTCCAAGGGATTGTGCAGGCGAACCCAGCAGAGTTCGCCTCGCACAAGCATGATTGTGGCCGAATGACGGGAATGGAGGTCCGGGTCGAGGGGGACCCGATATCTCAGTCACAGAAGCAGTACGGCTTTCCGAAGGAAGCCGAGGCGGACCTGGAGACAGCACTGGGATCCCTTGTAGAGCAGGGGGTGTTGAGAACGATAGCAACCCACGTGAACTCGCCATTGTGGCCAGTTAAGAAACCGGACGGGTCGTGGCGAGCCACGGTGGACTATCGCGTACTCAACAAAAATATCCCAGCGTGCGCGCCCACGGTCGCAGCCGTAGCCGAGTTGATAGGGGGAGTTCCAGCCACCGCTACGGTGTTTACGGTGCTGGACATTTCCAACGGGTTCTGGTCCATACCCCTGAAAAGGGAGGACCAGTACAAGTTCACGTTCACGTTCAAGGGACAGCAGTACACGTGGACGTGCCTACCCCAGGGGTTTCACAATAGCCCCTCCATTTTCCACCAGAGCATGGCTGAAGCCCTGAAGGCGTTCAGCCAACCCCACCAGTTGGTACAGTATGTAGATGACCTCTTGCTCTTCTCAGAAGGGGAGGAGGAACATGGGGCCCTATTAGACGAGTTACTTGGGTTGCTCAGTGAGGCGGGGTTGAAGGTTAACCCCAAAATGGCCCAGATTGGTCAGGAGGAGGTCAAGTTCCTGGGTCTGACCATACGGGCAGGAGAGAGAGCGATAGATGAGGCAAGGAGGGAGGCGGTACTGGAGTTGCTGGAGCCAAGGGACATTACGAGGTAAGGTCTTTTCTGGGACTCACCGGGTACTGCCGAGACTTTACTGAGGGCTACGCTGCCAAAGCAGCCCCTCTACTTCAGCTCCTCCACAAGGGAGTCGAATGGGAGTGGGATTCCAACTGCAAGGCAGCATTTGAGCGCCTCAAAAGGGATCTCCTGACAGCACCAGCACTCGGGGCTGTGAATGGGTGGGAGGACTTCTCACTGGAGGTGGCTGCAGGTGAGGACAGCTTGGGGGCCGTGCTGCTGCAGGAGCGGCCTGGCAAGCTGAGGCCAGTAGTGTACGCCTCCCGAGTCCTCACGGACGTAGAGCGGGGGTACTCCAACTGCGAGCGGCACCTCTTGGCCACGCATTGGGCCGTGAAGATTTTCTGTGAAGGGGTTATCCCAGATAACTCTATTAACCCATCACACCCGCACTCAGATGCTGCTGGACGGCAGGATCAAGGACGGTACAGTGAGCCAGTGCTCGTATTGCGCGCTGGACCTTGCTTCTGTCTCAGCTAAATCTGAAAGTGCAGGGACTCATGGAGCCCCGCTTGGCGCTGAACCTCCTTTATATGGGACAGCCCCATAGGTGCTCAGTCGAGGGGGTTTGGGGCCAGGACATAGGTTTCAAGGCCAGTATTTGTCCTGGGATATCTATGTTGATGGGTCCAGTTCGGTGGTGAAGGGCGAGAGGCTCACAGGTTGCGGGATTTATGACCTGAGAACTAGATGGAAAGGGCGATTAAACTCCCGGCAAAGTTGAGCGCGCAACAAGCTGCACTCACAGTGGTAGCGTACGTGGTCACGCACCCTGCGCTGTTTCCCTCTCCTTACACCATTTGCTCAAACTCGATGTTCACGTGTAACTCGTGTACTGAGTATCTGGCGATCTGGAGCCGCCATGGTTTCAGAGCAGCGGATGGGAAACCCCTAGTAACAGCACCATTATTAAGGAGAATCCTGAGTGCAGTTGAGGGGAAGGATGGGTTTTATATCCATAAGGTTAAGGCCTACTGAAAGAATGAGCCCCGATGGAAGGGGAATTCTAGAGCAGACGAGCTGGCCAAGAAGGGGGCCAGAAAGGGAGAAGTATGGGACCCCTATCTAATAGGCACGGTAGGGGCGATTTGAGACAAAGGAGGGACACAGGGGTTAGTGTTAGCCCAAGACCTGCACCGGGTGCAGGAGCAGGACCCCGATATCAAGGCGGTCATAGGGGCATTGAAAGAAGGAAAGAATGTACAAGGGCCGTATGGAGCAGCCGATGTAACGTTGAAGCAAGGAATGCTCTTTAAGGGGGACAAATGGGTACTCCTGGAGCAGCACCGGGAGGATTTCCTCCAGCTGGCACACGGGGGACCAGGAGCGGGGCACTCCGGGCCAGAGACAACGTGGAAGCGGGTAGAAGAGGCTAGGTGGTGGCCTCAACTCAGAGGGGACGTACGGGAGTTCTGCACGCACTGTTTGGCGTGCACGGTGAACATCCCCGATCCCCAGCAAAGGAAGGCAGTTTTGGGCCACATTAGAAGGGTAGAGGGGCCATGGCGGTCCCTGCAAATCGATTACATCGGGCCGCTGCCGACCACGAGGTCGGAGAACAGGCATTGTCTAGTGGTGGTAGATGTGTTTTCGAAATGGTTCCCCTGCAGGTCGGCCACAGCATTGGTAACCGCGAGGTTCTGGTGAGGGAGGTGTTCTCCCGGTGGGGGTTGCCACATGTGGTGCAGTCCGACCAGGGGATCCACTTTACCGGAAGGGTAATGCAGGTCACGTTTCAGCTTTTGGGGATAGAGGGGAAATGGCATGTGTCCCACAATCCCCAGTCATCGGGAATTGTGGAACACATGAACCGGACCCTGAAGGAGAGATTAAGGAAGGACATTGGTGCTTTTCCCAGGCTGTGGGATGAGGCCCTTCCTACGATCCTCATGGGGGTACGGGCCAGCCCGTCCCGGAGCACTGGGTATTCCCCACACCAGTTAATGACGGGGAGAGAGATGAGGACCCCCACGCATTTGTTAGTGCCAGGCTTGAATGAGACGCAGCTCAGGGAGGTAACCTTCACGAGACGCTGCGGGTGATTTACCTGCAAGCTGCAGGTAATAGAGGGAGGCAGCACAGGCAGAATCAGTTACTGCTGGAGCCACAACGCTGCCAGGAATGGAAGGTCAGGGACCAGGTGAAGGTCCGTAACTACGCCCACGTAGGGGCATTCGAGCCACTGTACATGGGGCCATTTAACATCGTAAGGCTAGCCCCATGGTTTATGCAGTGAAGCTCCCCAGGAGGACGAGATGGCTGTACATCAATCAGTGCAAGCTATATAGTCCTAGGGAGGAGAGAAGGGCAGCCATGGTGAAGGATGTCATAGGTCAGATGTCCTTGTTGGCGAGCCGTGGTCTCCCACCGATCATGTGGGATGACGAGGATGAGGCCAGGGAGGGGTGAGAAGGAGCGACCAGGTGCGTCGGCCACCGGAACGGTGGACACCACCAAACTCACCCCCGCGGCGTTGCAAAAAACCCCGGCTAGTTTCCCTGTAGTCGTGGGTGGTTTTGTCGACAACCATGTATATAGTAGTTTCAGTTTGTGCTGTACAGTTTCACAATAATGTTTGTTTTATAATCACGGACCTGTGGAGTTAGTCGCCTCGCACCGAGGATTATGGTGGGGTTTGTTTGTTTTTTGGGTTTCAGAGAGCATGAAGGCCCAGCGGAAAAGGGCAGCACACGGCGCCATTATTGACAATGGCATTCATCCTGGGAATGCTCCAGACCGGGAGCGCGAAGAGGGGAGATACCGAAGCATCCTTCGTGTACGGATGTACTGGAGGACTCGGACCGACGGTGACTAAAGGGGGCGCAGGGACAGTGGACGGACAGGGGCAGTATTTCCATGTGGGGAGGTGGCCTGGGTGGGTAGGGTCGAATTCGACGCGCTACCTGAATGAGACTGGGTATACCTTTGGGGAAGCATCCGTGCCATGTCTCCGGACTCGGATAGTCGCCAACAGGGTCAGGGTAGCTGAAGGCAAGCGCTTCTGCCTCAGATGCGCGGGACACAATTCCCTGGGAAGATGGTGGTGGTTGAGGAAGTTAGATCAGGACAAGGGCAACGCCACAGCAGCCTAGGAGCGGCTAGGGAACGACACCTACCGGACTATCACAGGGAAACAAGGGGGTGTAGAAGTGTGTTGGAATAAGTGGTGGAAGGAGGAACAAGGGATTTATTTGTGTGTGTGGGGATCGTTGTGATTCTGTCCGAAGTGTGTGTCGATTGAGTTGCAGAGGCAATGGCAGGACGAAGGGACAGGTATGGGATGGTACAGGAGTCACATTTCCTGTGTGTCCCTGGATCCTTACAACACAATAAATGCCACTGAGATGGTAGTCATGATGTGGAGATGCCGGTGATGGACTGGGGTTGACAATTGTAAACAATTTTACAACACCAAGTTATAGTCCAGCAATTTTATTTTAAATTCACAAGCTTTCGGAGGCTACCTCCTTCCTCAGGTGAACGATGTGGAAAAATGACATCGTTTTCCACATCGTTCACCTGAGGAAGGAGGTAGCCTCCGAAAGCTTGTGAATTTAAAATAAAATTGCTGGACTATAACTTGGTGTTGTAAAATTGTTTACAACTGAGATGGTGACACAGGAAAAGAGGCCCCCGCCAACACCCCGACCGGTTAGGGAATATGAGATAGGTTGTCTGCACACCACACCAGGTCCCGGGAATGGGTTAGTGTTAGTCCCCACAGGAAGGGTATTATACCACGAGGTACACCATCAGATCGCCTCAGTGATTCTGAACCTCACGCGAGTCCAGTTACCATCATGGTGCCCGGTAGAGATGGAGCAATTGTACAAGACATTGCTCAAAACCATGTGCCATCAGTTCTATGAATTAAGCTACGGTGAGGATCACTCAAATGGTGAGAGAAGCGCCAGGGAAGGCATCGGTTCTAGTAGGTCCAAGCATGGACTGATAAACGATGCGGTGACTGCGTTCAGTACGGGAACGTCGGTGATTAACAGTCTGGATAATGCTGAGTTACAGGTGCAGATAAACACCCTCAGGAACCAGTTGCGAAAGGTCCTGGGGGACGGGAACGAGATTGTTACGAATGAGTTGCATGAGGACCAAGCAATGACCATCCCTTGCGTGAAGTGATCGCCCAGCTTGAGTCTCGTGCTAGTACCATAAACGCTTTAATGATGCAAGATAAGAATGCCTCCACTCAGGCGGCGCGGAACGACGCTTGCGTGTTTTACAGTGCTGGCTGTTAAATGAAGGACGCAGTAATTTGGAAGACCTTAGGGAAGGTCGCGTCCCTTCATGGGTCATGAACAGGCACCTCGCAGCGATCAGTCCGTACCACAATGAGCTGAGTTTGTGTCAGCTTCGGTCAGTCTCGGAAGCGTTCCCAGTTCCGATGGACTGCGGCCGGTCGAACCACACAATTATGGGGATAGTGTTACGGTTACCGGTCCTCAGCAGCGGTCAGAGGCCTGCGCCGGTATATCGAGTTGAGAACATTGGGGTAATAAGGAACGGTGTCCATGTGCGACACCGGGGGGTCCCAGCATATGTAATCCAATGGGAGCACGGTGTGGGTGCGAGTGACCTGCAGGCATGTCAGATGCATGGGGAACACCTTGTCTTGTGCCCTCAGCCTCTGAACCCGTTTGATCAACCGGTGTGCGGGTTTAATCAGAGGGAACTGAGCCATTGAGTTGTACCATGGAGGCAATGGATGGGATCACGTATCGCCTCAGGTGGCATACTCCGGGAACGGCACGTATTGTGTCACCACGGAGGTGGACAGGTACAGGGTTCTCGAGGACACGTGGTGTCCTCTGACCGAAAGCACCTTCTGCTTTAAGCCCAGCACCAAAGTACAGATTGGGAATGAGCAACTGCTTCCGATTGCAGGGAAGCAGTTACGGTTGGAAATCAATGTTTCTGTGGGGGACTTGCAGAGGTATCTGGCCACGTTTGGGTACGACATCCCTCCTCTGCCTGATCATCTCGCAGCCTTGATTAAAGCAGTGGAGCTGGTTCAGGTTCATTTTTACAAACTGGAACAGCACAGTAGAGAGATAGGGACAGTGATCCTGGATGTGGTATCGCCACTGTGGTGGGACTTTGGTTTAAATATAGAGATCCCACTGTGGATCCGAATAATTTCACATGTTCTAGTTGTGTTACAGCTTCTCATGGTTCTGCACCTGATACGAAAAGCTTGCGCGGGGAATCAAGACATTCTCCAGCACAGATGGGACCGGTTGCTGGAAAGACCCATCGGGGCTCTGATATACAGCCCATGAGATGCACGACAAGCTATAATGAGTTGTTTTAAACTCTGCAATTAAAGGTTTTTAGTTCTCTGTAATGAAAAGTCCAAAAGCTTGTACAATCCTCTGTGGACAAAAGTTTGACCAAAGGGCATCTTCTGTCACGTAAGGTCAGATGCCGGTGTTTGTGATGTAATGTTTCACATGTACAGTTAAGTTGATTTTGAAAATGTGTATATAACTGAGAGGGGGGAATGGACGAGGCAATGCCTCCCCGAGTTAGTGTAACAGGGGAGGGAGAGCTTGGTTGGCATCGCTGGAGGGGGCCGACTCACACACGTGCCGCACCAGGAAGCATCAACTAGGCAAAAGTACTTTTCGAGGAATCCACGTCCTTTAAGAGACTCGCTTCCTCTATGGGCGATTGCAAGAATTCTGGGAATTCCACCTTTTCCCTGAGTATGTAAAACTTTGGCCATTGACCAAAATCCT
Source organism: Heptranchias perlo (assembly GCF_035084215.1). Classification (NCBI taxonomy): domain Eukaryota; kingdom Metazoa; phylum Chordata; class Chondrichthyes; order Hexanchiformes; family Hexanchidae; genus Heptranchias; species Heptranchias perlo. The sequence continues at coordinate 58,815,714 of NC_090331.1, forward strand.
AAGATGGAAGGATAGGTGAGAGGTCACCAGACTAATCAACAACGCACACAGCGGTTTATACCCCTGAGGGGCAAGAACTCTACTTGCCAAAAAAAACAGCCATGGACAACTAAAGAGGTAAGGGACAGTATAAGACATAAGGAAAGGGCATACAAAAAGGCAAAAAATGGCACAGATCCTGGCGAATGGGAAAGATACAAAGATCAACAAAGGGTCACAAAACAGATAGTAAGAGCTACAAGAAACTCGCAAGGGATATCAAAACCAATACGAAGAACTTTGATAGTTACATTAGGAAAAAAGAGGGTGGTCAGGAGCAGTGTTGGCCCCTTCAAAACTGAAAGTGGGGATATTGTCATTGACAATGGGGAAATGGCGGACAAGTTGAAGAATTACTTTGCATCAGTATTTACAGTGGAAAAAGAGGATAGCATGCCGGAAATCCCAAGAAAACTAATATTGAATTGGGGACAGGGACTCGATAATATTAATATAAGTAAAGCAACAGTAATGAAGAAAATAATAGCACTAAAGAGTGACAAATCCCCAGGACCAGATGGTTTCCATCCCAGGGTTTTAAAGGAAGTAGGTGAGCACAAAGCAGATGCCCTAACTATAATCTTTCAAAGTTCTCTAGATTCAGGAACTGTCTCTCTGGATTGGAAAATTGCACATGTCACTTCGCTTTTTAAGAAAGGAAAGAGAGGGAAACCAGGGAATTATAGACCAGTTAGCCTAACATCTGTTGTGGGGAAAATGCTGGAGTCTATAGTTAAGGATAGGGTGACTGAACACCTCGAGAATTTTCAGTTAATCAGAGAGAGTCAGCATGGATTTGTGAAAGGTAGGTCGTGCCTGACAAATCTGATTGAATTTTTTGAAGAGGTGACTAAAGTAGTGGACAGGGGAATGTCAATGGATGTTATTTATATGGACTTCCAGAAGGCATTTGATAAGGTCCTACATAAAAGACTGTTAGCTGAGATAGAAGCCTATGGAATCGAGGGAAAAGTACGGATTTGGTTAGGAAGTTGGCTGAGCGAAAGGCGACAGAGAGTAGGGATAATGGGTAGGTACTCACATTGGCAGGATGTGACTAGTGGAGTCCCGCAAGGATTTGTCTTGGGGCCTCAATTATCCACAATATTTATTAATGACTTAGATGAAGGCATAGAAAGTCTCATATCTAAGTTTGCCGATGACACAAAGATTGGTGGCATTGTAAGCAGTGTAGATGAAAACATAAAATTACAAAGTGATATTGATAGATTAGTTGAATGGGCAAAACTGTAGCAAATGGAATTCAATGTAGACAAATGTGAGGTCATCCACTTTGGATCAAAAAAGGGTATTTTCTAAATAGTAAAAAGTTAAAAACAGTGGATGTCCAAAGGGATCTAAGGGTTCAGGTACATAGATCATTGAAGTGTCATGAACAGGTGCAGAAAGTAATCAAGAAGGCGAATGGAATGCTGGCCTTTATATCGAGAGGACTCGAGTACAGGGGGGCAGAAGTTATGCTGCAGCTATACAAAACCCTGGTTAGACTGCACCTGGAGTACTGTGAGCAGTTCTGGGCACCGCACCTTCGGAAGGGCATATTGGCCTTGGAGGGAGTGCAGCGTAGGTTTACTAGAATGATACCCGGACTTCAAGGGTTAAGTTATGAGGAGAGATTACGCAAATTGGGGTTGTATTCTCTGGAGTTTCGAAGGTTAAGGGGTGATCTGATCTAAGTTTATAAGATATTAAGGGGAACGGATAGGGTAGATAGAGAGAAACTATTTCCGCTGGTTGGGGATTCTAGGAGTAGGGGGCACAGTTTAAAAATTATACAAAGGGTGGTAGAAGTTTGGAACTCTCTTCTGCATACGGCAATTGATACTAGCTCAATTGCTAAATTTAAATCTGAGATAGATAGCTTTTTGGCAATCAAAGGTATTAAGGGATATGGGCCAAAGGCGGGTATATGGAGTTAGATCACAGATCAGCCATGAACTTATCAAATGGCGGAGCAGGCACGACGGGCTGAATGGCCTACGCCTATTCCTATGTTCCTACAATTACTGCTTCAGACATGTCTCTGTTTTAATGCAAAACCTACAGCAGGTGGTCAACGATCAGAGAGGCAGTAGGCCATTGAAAGAGGCAACTGCTCCAGACATGGTGGGGCCATGTCTTTGTTTTAAAGCAAAACTGATCAATACCTAGGACGTGGGATGAAAAGGAAGCCTTGTGTGGCAAGTGCTCAACAAATCGGAATGAACAATGGCCCATCGAGAGACGCAATTGCAACATGATGAGAGACCATCAAAAGCCATCAAAGATTCTTAAGGACTTTGTAAGAACTGTTTAAACAGGCATGGAAGTGCCTCATTTAAGCGATGAAGACCATTGTAAGAGAGGGATATATAAGTGGAAGCTCGAAACCCCTCTCTCTCTCTTGTTCTGCCTTGCTCTTGCTTTGCAGTTTTGCTTTTGCTCCCTCTTGTTCTGCTCCTCTTGTTCTGCTCTCTTGTTCTGCTCCTCTTGTTCTGCTCCTCTTGTTCTGCTCTCTTGTTTTGCAGTCTTGCTTTTGCTCCCTCTTGTTCTGCTCTCTTGTTCTGCTCCTCTTGTTCTGCTCTCTTGTTTTGCAGTCTTGCTTTTGCTCCCTCCTGTTCTGCTCTCTCTTGTTTTGCAGTCTTGCTTTTGCTCCCTCCTGTTCTGCTCTCTCTTGTTTTGCTCTCTTGCTTTTCACCAGACCTCTCCAGGGAGGAGAGCAGCTTCCAGCGAAACCAACGACCCCTACGTGAGAGAAGTGGTCAGCCAGACCTGCACGTGCAAAGGATTGGTGAGCCTCTACCATACGTGTGTGTGTGTGTGATAGGTGTCACCAGGGTCCCCACCAACCTATTAATTTAACGGGATAAAGTACAGTAGTGGGTGTGTGTAACTCAATGTACTGTGTACGACCGTTTGTATTGTTATTTTCTTCGTGTTGACGGTATAATAAAACCAACGTTCCAATTCAATTCAAACACCTAGTTTGTGTGTTCTCTGTGCTATTCGGCTACGTGATTCATCACCGGGTGCATTAGTGTAAGTCCCGTCTTCCTGAACCCCCGATCCGTGAGATATAAGTGTTCCTTGGCTAGACCAGGGACCAGATATCTGCACTGATCAATAGGGTGAGAACAACCTCAAAGCATACTACACATGTTAGAGTCTGTACTATCACTGTATGCCCCATATTAGAGTCTGTATTATCACTGTATCTCCCATATTAGAGTCTGTATTATCATATGTCCCATGTTAGAGAGACTATACCATAACTGTAAGTCCCATATTAGAGTCTGTATTATCACTGTATGCCCCATATTAGAGTCTATATTATCACTGTATGTCCCATATTAGAGTCTGTATTATCATATGTCCCATGTTAGAGTCTGTATTATTGTGTGTCGCATTTAGAGTCTGTACTATCACTGTATGTCCCATATTACAGTCTGTATTATCACTGTATATCCCATGTTAGAATCTGTATTATCATCATATTTCCCATATTAGAGTCTGTATTATCATCGTATGCCCCATATTAGAGTCTGCATTATCACTGTATCTCCCATATTAGAGTCTGTATTATCACTGTATATCCTATGTTAGAGTTTGTATTATCATCTTATGTCCTATGTTAGATTCTGTATTACCTCTGTATGCCTCATATTAGAGTCTGTATTATCATCGTATGTCCCATGTTAAAGTCTGTATTATCACTGTGTGCCCCATGTTAGAGTCTGTATTATCGTGTGTCCCATTTAGAGTCTGTACTATCACTGTATCTGCCATTTAGTGTCTGTATTATCACTGTATGCCCTATGTTAGACTCTGTATTATCACTGTATATCCCATGTTAGAGTCTGTACTATCACTGTATGCCCCATATTAGAGTCTGTATTATCGTATGTCCCATTTAGAGTCTGTACTATCACTGTATGCCCCATATTAGAGTCTGTATTATCGTATGTCCCATATTAGAGTCTGTATTATCACTGTAGGTCTCATGTTAGACCTATGGGGTAATAACAATAGCCTGAAGTGCATGTTAAGCTACAAGGGACTCAGGGAACAAGTTAAATAGCCTAGTACAAAATCCAGAACAATAAATGTTTTAGTTATCTTGCTCCTTGATAATGTAAATGTTCTTATTCATCAGCTGTTGATCTTTTTAAAAAAATGGAAGTAGATTATTCCCATTGAAATTATTTTCCTTCATGATACTGCATTTTCATATTTTTGTTGCATTTGTTTTGCTACATGTGGACAATTTATATTAATTTGAAAGTAATAGTCAAAATTTGAATTATGTGTTTCATCTACATAAATTATACCTGTCTGATCAAAAGATCAATTTGGCTCATTTCCCTGATCTAATTAGCATTGTTCCTTTGATTGAAAAACATTGGTTTGTCCATGGTGAAAATTTGAATGTGCAAATTATTCATATCACTCAGTCAACATCAGGCATTTTTGCAAACTTTTATATTCATACGTAATGGATTAAATACTGAAATAGCAGTGGAGTTTTCTTGAAAATGGTTGCTTTGAACTGACTAGTTCTGAGACAAAGATGTCTTGTCTGAGGGTGAATGAAGATTTAAACAGGAGAGGGTGAAAAAATATTGAGCGCTAAATTGTGCCACGTAGTGCCCGTTGTTTCAGCGCTACGCGGGCCTCCCGAAGTGTCAAGATGGCGCCTTGGCTGCGCACGCATGTTTCCAGCGTGCCTTGTGCTGGACGCTATCTTGATTTAGGAGTTAGTGCAGGCGCAGATAATGAATGCCGGAAGCAACGCTGATTTAAAGTGATAGACACCATTTTGGGACAATGCTCAACTCAGCACAATCTTAACCTCGACCATCTGAACATATCTTAGAGTGCTTGAAGGACTCCCCACCAGCGCTGTCGAAAGGGTCCATTTACGGGTTTGTGGCTGGATTATTGCTTCTGGCTGCCGAGACATTTGTAACTGTTTTTGAAGGTCTCCTATACTTGAGTACTAGGACTAGGGGTCATAGCTTAACATTTAGAGTCAGGACGTGCAAGATTGAAGTTAGGAAATGCTTCTACACGCAAAGGGAGGGAGAAGTTTGGAAAGCTCATCTACAAACGGCATTTGATGCCAGCTCACTTGTGAATTCTAAATCAGATTGATAGATTTCTGTGAACCAAGGGTATTAAGGGATATGGCGCTAAGGTGGGTATGTGGAGTTAGGTCACAGGTCTACCATGATCTCATTGAATGGCGGAACAGACTGGAGGGGCTGAATGCCACTGCCACTTGCTGCCTCCCGATATGCGCTATCTTCTCCTGCAAGAAAGCGGGACTTGTGTCTGGGTGATGTGCCTGTCATGGTTGAATAGCTGCCAGTGTATATGGCCTGTGAGTTGTGGGTGAGCAGCTTGCAACAGTGGTAATGTGTGAGGGTGAGAGGAAGCATCTGATCGGAAGAGTTGAATACTGATGGAAAGAGTTTATTGGTATGTGGGTGATGGGGGGTATAGTGCATGGAGCAGTGGATGTGGCTTGTGATGCAGTTGGTAGGAAATGCCACTTGACAGTTGACCTCACTCACCTTGACCACTGAAGTCAAAGCATTGAACTTCTTCCTGCACTGCATCCATGTTCATGATGCTGTGCGCCTGGCAATGACTTCATACCCTACTGCCTCCCTCTGCCTTTTGGGTATATGTCTGGAGAGCCTCTTGCCCCCACCACCCCCCCCGCCTTGCTGCGAACATAGGATGTCCCTCCTTCTGCCCACCTCTTGCACCAAAGCCTCTGGTGCATCAGCAGAGAACCTTGGTGCACGTACTCTCACAGGCCTGGTACAAACTCAGATCGGCAGATTGGTGAGGTCTGACATGCAGATGTCTTGTCCTGCCTGCGCAGGGGCCATTGGGCGCAGGATAACAGCGGATCATGCTACCCCCGCCCAAAAACAGGCCCTATCCAATTTCTCCCCCATTAAAGTTTCCATGCCATAACAAGAACTTTGAATTCAAGAGTCTCTGTTAAATCTGAGCAATCAAAAGCCAATCTTATTAAGGATAATTAACACATTATGGAGTCTCTGATTGTACGAATGTTTATATGTATTGTACTTTTTGAATTTGCTAATTATTGTGCTTCATGCTACTTTTTTATTTGTAAATAAAGATATTGGGTGTTTTGCTCGATCAACCTTTGGCCTGTGTGACAATATCTGTCTTTTTGAAGAGAATTTGGTCGTTTGGGTGAGTCTATCTTAAATAAAGTAAACAGGTTATTGTAAATGGGTAATTATTTGCCTCTCAGCTATGCATCTCTGCAAGGACATAGTACAGAAAGCGTACAGCTTCTAGATAATAGGGAACAAGGTTCACTTAAGGGATCCGCTTTTAGACTGTTGAGATGCAGTATAAAAAAAAATCTCAAAACTACAAAACAAAAATCTGAAAAATACAATGGGCCAGAATTTGCTGTCAAAATAACGGCAAGGCTAATGGCGTTCACTGTTATTTATGGGTAAATGGTACAGCAACTACAGGTGAGGAGCAGATGCGCGGTTAAATGTGAATATCCAAAAGTTGCTGCCCAAGTTGCGCTGCTCCGCCGTTAGCTTTGCGAAAACAGCATCTTGCCCTTAGCCCCCCGATTTTTTTAGGAACTTGCTATATTTTCCCATAAACTTGCCAAGAAAGTTAAGTCTTTAACGACGTGATAAATGTTAATGACTGCCAATCAACCTCTCTGGCACCAAAATTAACTATTACAAGTGTGGAGTCCAATTCCTTCAGGTTTTGAATTTTTTTGGGAAATTTAAGAATTGTCAAATTTTAAATTTACATTTTTTTTCTTACTTTTCCTTTCCGTCTCTTTTTTTTCTCTCTCTTAATCCAATCGTTCTTTCCCTCTCTTTATTTCTCTTTCTGTACCTGATTTGACATTGAATTCACCCCCTTTAATTTACCCTCTTTCTCAGTCCTTCCTGGATTTATTTCCCAATCCTTAAATCTCATTTTTTAAAATTATTCGTTCATGGGATGTGGATGTCGCTGGCGAGGCTGGCATCTATTGCCCATCCCTAATTGACCTTGAGAAGGTGGTGGTGAGCTGCCTTCTTGAACCGCTGCAGTCCATGTGGTGACGGTTCTCCCACAATGCTGTTAGGAAGGGAGTTCCAGGATTTTGATCCAGCGACGATGAAGGAATGGCGATATATTTCCAAGTTGGGATTGTGTGCGACTTGGAAGGGAACGTGCAGGTGGTGTTGTTCCCATGTGCCTGCTGCTCTTGTCCTTCTAGGTGGTAGAGGTCGTGGGTTTGGGAGGTGCTGTCGAAGAAGCCTTGGTGAATTGCTGCAGTGCATCCTGTGGATGGTACAAACTGCAGCCACTGTGCGCCGGTGGTGAAGGGAGTGAATGTTTAGGGTGGTGGATGGGGTGCCAATCAAGCGGGCTGCTTTATCTTGGATGGTGTCGAGCTTCTTGAGTGTTGTTGAAGCTGCACTCATCCAAGCAAGTGGAGAGTATTCCATCACACTCCTGACTTGTGCCTTGTAGATGGTGGAAAGGCTTTGGGGAGTCAGGAGGTGAGTCACTCGCCACAGAATTCCCAGCCTCTGACCTGTTCTCGTAGCCACAGTATTTATATGGTTGGTCCAGTTAAGTTTCTGGTCAATGGTGACCCCCAGGATGTTGATGGTGGGGGATTCGGCGATGGTAATGCTGTTGAATGTCAAGGGGAGGTGGTGAGACTCCCTCTTGTTGGAGATGGTCATTGCCTGGCACTTATCTGGCACGAATGTTACTTGCCACTTATCAGCCCAAGCCTGGATATTGTCCAGGTCTTGCTGCATGCGGGCTCGGACGGCTTCATTATTTGACGAGTTGGGAATGGAACTGAACACTGTGCAATCATCAACGAATATCCCCATTTCTGACCTTATAATGGAGGGAAGGTCATTGATGAGGCAGCTGAAGATGCTAAGGAGATACCCTGTTGGTTGCCCTATTCACTCAGGTCCCAGATGCCCTGTTTCCCTCGCTGCACCGTTATCAGCTCGCATTTTCAGCAACTATGTGGGCAAAAATTTTTTGAGCTGAAGGCTGCAGGGGCAAGTCTAATTAACAGCAGGCACTGTTAGCTGGCCTGCTGCAGCAAATTCTGGCCCATTACTTTCAATTAAAATGGTTTGTAAAGCCAAATCCAAATAGCTGAGGCTTATTATTTTCCATCATTTCAGCATATATATATTGATAGCTAATAAAAAGATTAAAATCCTACAGTGCTTTATAATTAAATGTTTCATGCAGGACTAAAGCAGCTTACTAACAAGGCGTCCTGGAGATTACAAAGTCTGGATGTAGACTTGTATTTTGTTGTGTGGTACAGGGAGCTAAAAGGTGGTGAAAAAAATGCCTTTAAAGTAGAGGAAAGCAAAAGCAGCTTATTTATAAACAGCATTCTTTATGTGATTATTTTTAAGATGTTATCATGTAATAATTAAGTTTAAGAACTGGAAGTGCATTTTTATACCTATTGTGCTAATCTCTTTCGTTTGCCCAGTTCCTGACTCTTTATTTGGCAGTAACTAGAATGGAAAGTAGAGGTCAGCATTGTAATGATCCAAAACCTATTTTTAAGTTCTCAGTTGCCATGATTAAAAAGCTAATACTTTCAGAGCTAATCACATTAGAAATACAAGGTCTTAGAAGCTAAACTGATTTAGTCAAGCCTCATGCATTGACAATATGTATCTGTGGGCACTATTACATTAAGTTTACTTTTTACCCTATTTTCCCAAACTTTTTTTTCTTCCAGGCCATTTATTACCAGGGGTGGGGGTGGGGGTGGGTGGTGGGTGGAGGGAGGTCTGGAATCTGGGAAATGTCCTCAATTACAATCAATGTCGCTCCAAATCACCCATCGTCACTCAGGAGGAGGCATGATTCAAAGGTAATGTGTGTGTTCTCCTTAAAAATTCAGATCTTCCTAAAATTAATTTGTAACAGATTTTTATTACAAACTGCCTATCCCTGACAAAACAAGTTCATCTCTGCAAGGCACTTCTGTCTTTTAACCTGACTATAGACTAACATTTTTCAGATGAGAGGCAGAAAAAAATCAAGTAACCCTGATCTCTGAGGCACAAAAAAGTAGTGATCATAAGACCATAATAAGAGATAGGAGCGGGAGTAGGCCATTCGGCCCCTTGAGCCTGCTCCGCCATTTAATGAGATCATGGCTGATCTGATTTTTAGCTCATCTCCACTTTCCCGCCCTTTCCCCTTATCCTTTGACTCCCTTGCTGATCAAAAATTTGTCTAACTCAGCCTTGAATGTATTCAATGACTCAGCTTCCACAGCTTTTTGGGGTAAACAATTCCAAAGATTCACGACCCTCTGGGAGAAGAAATTCCTCCTCATTTCCATCTTAAACGGTCGATCCCTTATTCTGAGACTATGCCCCCTAGTTTTCGATTCCCCCATGAGGGGTAACATCCTCAGCATCCACCCTATCGAGAGCCCTCAGAATCTTGTATGTTCCAATAAGATCTCCTCTCATTCTTCTAAACTCTAATGAGTATAGACCCAACCTGTTCAATCTTTCCTCATCAGACAACCCTTCCATACCCGGAATCAACCTAGTGAACCTTCTCTGGACTGCCTCCAATGCAAGTATATCCTTCCTTAAATAAGGGCACCAGAACTGTATGCAGTACTCCAGGTGAGGTCTCACCAGCACCCTGTACAGTTGTAGTATGATGTCCCTGCTTTTATACTCCATCCCCCTAGAAATAAAGGCCAATATTCCATTTGCCTTCCGGATTACCTGCTGCACCTATATGTTGACCTTTTGTGTTTCATGTACGAGGACACCCAGATTCCTCTGTACCGCAGCGTTTTGTAGTATTTCTCCATTCAAATAATATTTTGCTTTTTTATTTTTCCTCCCAAAGTGGATGACTTCACATTTTCCCACATTATATTCCATCTGCCAAATTTTTGCCCATTCGCTTAACCTGTCAATATCCCTTTGCAGACACTTTGTGTCCTCATCGCAACTTGCTTTTCCACCTATCTTTGTATCATCAGCAAATTTGGCCACAAGACACTCTGTTCCTTCATCCAAGTCATTGATATATACTGTAAATAGTTGAAGCCCCAGCACTGATCCCTGTGGCACCCCACTAGTTACAAATTGCCATTTTGAAAATTACCCTTTTATCCTGACTCTTTGTTTTCTGTTAGTTAGCCAATCCTCTATCCATGCCAGTATATTACCCCCAACACCATGAGCTCTTATCTTGTGCAGTAAACTTTTATGTGGCACCTTATCGAATGCCTTTTGGAAATCCAAATATACTGCATCCATTGGTTCCCCTTTATCCACCCTGCCCGTTACTTCCTCAAAGAACTCTAATAAATTTGTCAGACATGATTTCCCTTTCATAAAACGATGTTGACTCTCCTTGATTGTATTATGAGTCTCCAAATGTCCTGCTACTACTTCCTTAATAATGGATTCTAGCATTTTCCCAATGACAGATGTTAGGCTAACTGGTCTATAGTTACCTGCTTTCTGTCTCACTCCCTTCTTGAATAGGGGTGTTACGTTTGCAGTTTTCCAATCCGCTGGGACCTTTCCAGCATCTAGTGAATTCTGGAAGATTACAACCAATGCATCCACCATCCCTGTAGCCACTTCCTTTAAGACCCTTGGATGCAAGCCATCAGGTCCAGGGGACTTGTCAGCCTTTAGACCCATTAGTTTACCTAGCACTTTTTCTCTAGTGATAGTGATTGTTTTTAGTTCCTCCCTCCCCTTTGCCCCTTGATTTTCTACTATTATTAATATATTATTAGTGTCTCCTACTGTGAAGACAGATACAAAATATCTGTTCAATTCCTCGGCCATTTCCTTCTTTTCCATTATTATTTCCCCAGTCTCATCCTCTAAGAGACCAATGTTTACTTTAGCTACCCTCTTCCTTTTTATATACTTGTAGAAGTTATTACTGTCAGTTTTTATATTTCTTGCTAGTTTACCCTCATAATTTATTTTCTCCCTCTTTATTATTCTTTTAATTATCCTTTATTGGTTTTTAAAGTTTTCCCAATCTTCGGACTTACCAGTAATCTTTGCCATGTTGTATGCTTTTTCTTTTAACCTGATACCATCCTTGACTTCCTTAGTTAGCCATGGTTGGTTCACCCTTTTTGTGGAGTCTTTCCTCCTCACATGGATATATTTTTGTTGCGAGTCATAAAATATCTTTTTAAATGTTTGCCACTGCTTATCCATCATCATACCATCTAATCTGTTTACCCAGTCCACTTCAGCCAATTCCACCCTCATTCCTTTATAATTGCCCTTATTTAAGTTTAATACAGTAATTTCAGACCCAAGATGTGATGTGATTTTGAGTGAAGCACCAAATTAGACCCATTTCTGGACCACCCTGTATCTTCTTTTGTTGACTGCTCTACCAGGATACAGTTCCATGGGGAGGGGTACCTTGTGGCACCCTGCCCAAGTGAGCATTGATAGTGAGAGTGAGCAGGCTATCCATCTGCAGAGGCCATTCAGCTGAGCTCAATATTGTGCTGACCGAGTGTCCACATACACACATTCACCTCCAGTGGGGGTTCATGGACAATAGTTAGGAGGGGTAACTTAGCACAGATTGGTGAGCGAATCTGGAGCCCTTTGCCCTGGATGGTTCAGAGATACTTGGGCTGATTTCAACTGGCTGAAATTGGTTATAACTGGGAGGTAAAGGCTTCAAAATGGGGTCGGTAGACTTACTGCCCCGTTAATGCTGACACTCCGAACATCGCCATTTTGAAAGGAGCCATCCCTTGGGCGGCTGGAGCCGCCTTCTGATTCAAGCAGTAAGAACATAGGAACAGTGGCAGGCCATTCAGCCCCTTGAGCCTCTTCCACCTTTCAATTAGATCATGGCTGATCTGTACCTTAACTCCATTTACTCGCCTTTGTTCTATATCCAACAAAAATCTATCAATCTCAGTCTTGAAAATTTCAATTGTCCCAGCATCCACAGCCTTTTTGGGGAGCGATTCCAGATTTCCACTACCCTTTGTGTGAAAAGGTATATCCTGATTTCATTCCCAAATGGCCTAGCTCTAATTTTAAGATTATGCCCTTTTGTTCTGGATTCCCCACCAGAGCAAATAGTCTTTCTGGCCTAGAAATTTGATCGCGCCGAAAAGCACTGCACACACCTGTTGGTGTTGTCCCAGGCAGCAAATACTATTCGTGCTGCATGGTCATTATGAGTCAGGCATGCAGCCAACACTACCCACACTACTCATTGACTGCACGCCTGTTTGGGGGGCAGGAAATTGGGTGTCTCTAATGCCACTTAAAGGCAGTTAGCACCTCTTCAAGGGGAGGAACATTCTGGCTACAGACACCAGGGAAACACTTGTAAGGCGAGAAATGATTGCTAGACCTGCTGATCGGGCCCCCAGGCTCTCCGATGCTGCTTTGAAGGCCTTAGTCGAGGCAGTGGACTGGAGGAGGGAGATCCTGTTCCCCAAGGGGGCAGAAAGCCCTCTAGGCAACAACTCTGCCACCAGTGGGAATGCGTCACAAAGGAGGTCAATGCCAGGAGCTTAGCTCCCAGGACATGGCTGTAATGCCAAAAAAAGTTCTAAACCTCACCAGAGGTGTCAAGGTAACATAACAATACTGCTCTCTGACTCTCTGCTCACACCTCCAGCCTCACTACTCACATTACTCCCCTCTCCCGCTTCCCTTCACTCTCCTACAATCACTGCACCAGACTTCACTCCACCTCACCTTCTCCTCATAGTTACACACCATTATTGCAACCCTCACTTCCTCACACCTCACATCTGACATGCTGTATATCAGCTATTCCACCATGACAGGCACATTCTCTAATCACCTCACAAGATTGTCACTAACACATTCCCTTCTTTCTTGCAGGAGAAAGTTGCCCACAACTCCAGACAGCAGGCTGCCAGCGAAGAAGGGTCAGAGTCGTGGCTGTGGCATCTGGCAGTGCTGGAGGAGACATTACACAGAGTTTCTTCACTCCTTATCCTCTTTTTCCCTTCTTACTTTTATCTCACCCTACACACTCTGCATGATAAACTGCAGGTGCTTTCACCAGCCATTTTGCTTTCTGCTCTCCCTTCACACTAAAAGCTAACCCTTGTCCCTTTCTTTCATTTCAGGTGCTGATGATATGGAGATACCACTGCTACTTGAGGAAGAGGAGCCCAGTCTTCCCGATGATGCAGTGTCACATGATCTCAACCTCGCAAGCACCAGCTCAGATACTGGCACCACACGTACTTTAGAGGCGAGGCTAGAGGAGGGGTCTTCATGTGGTGAATCACTGAGCACAAATGTGCAGGAGCTAGGGTAGGGGTATAGAATGCCACAGGTGCCAGCTCTCCAAAGGTTGAGATCGCTTACAAGCTCTACTGATGAAGACTCAGATGCAGATTTCGAGGGCCCAGGCTACCAAAGGCTGATGGGCATATACCTTGAAATGCTAGGTGCACTGGGAAGCCTACCCGTGAGCTTGCGTACAATGTTGCAGAACATGGAGGAGTCCAGCTTCAACTTGTGTCAAGGCATCACGCAGAACATGGAGGTCAATATAGACCAAGCGATCAGCTCCATCAATACAACAGTGGTGCCCACCGTTATGGAACCTCTCCTGACAGCTCTCACAGCTGTAATGGAAGCTCAAATGGCTTCCATCTTGGCTTTAGGAGCCATTGTTGACAGGGGCCTCCAGAGCATCACGTCACTCCTGAGCAGAGCCATAGGTGTGCTGAGGTGCAGTCCCAGGAGTGTGGCCTTGACTCCATGGGAGAGGCATTTGCTGTCCTCTCTCAGGATGACAACATGCCTGCTCCCCTGTCACACACTCTGCCAGTGCCCTTGTTAGTGCCTCACAGCCAGCTGGGCCAGGCTGGTATGGCCCAGGCCGAGATGCTGCAGTCTGCAGCTGGGCTATCAAGACTGAGAGGTGCTCGAGGTCACCCACTATGGCCATCTGCAGTCCCCTCAATGGAAGCTCAGCAGCCTTCCACACCCCAAGCTGTAGCCACCGGGGAAACACTTCGTAGGTGCACTAGGATAGGTAATCGAGCACACAAGACAGGCTCTAAGGGTTGCACAACGGTGATTCATAATTATTTCTATTAATTGTTAGATACAGATGGAATTGAGTTGTTTGATAAATTTTATTGTTCTGGATTTGCTGTTGGTATTTATATTTGCAGTGAAGTTAGGGCAAGACCCATAAAGCTGGACTGAAGGAAGGCAATCGAATGGTGGTAATAAAGATGGTGATAAGGATTGTGAGGTTGTTGGTGTACTGAGGTTGGGAGGGATGGTTCATGTGAAATGCTCTCCCAGAGCTCTGACAGCTAGGGGCACTGGCAGTCGATGCCTCTCTTGTTCTTCTTCCTCTTCATGCCCGATCCTGCTGCGCTTCTTGCTGCCCAGGTGGTGGTAAGGGCTGGTCCCTCATGTTGGAAAAGGTATGGAGGATGCAGTAGATGACCACAAATCTAGATACCTGTCCAGGAGTGTACTGCAGTACTGCCAATACTCACTGTCTAGGCTCACCACCTTCAGGAGGAAAGGGGGGAAATTAGAAGAAAATAAAAAGACAGGCAGATGTAAATTATCTGGATTTGTTCAAAATTTCTATTTTCTTTAGATAGATTCAAATTGACTGAATTGACCAATCTTCTGGTCAGTTGTTTGAAACTCTTCCAGTAGGTCTACCTGGCACCATTAAACTTTCACACACAGGGTAAGCCTCAGTTCAGTTAGTTTTGCTCAGTCACACTCAAATCACATTCATTTCGTTTGTTTTCGCATGCTCTCCTCCCTAAAACTCTCCTTCAGCTGCAATGGTGGGTGAGTGAAATATTGCTTTGAAGGTCATGTTGATCTCCATCCAACCAACAGAAAGCAATGGTTATGCTAGGTATGAACGCAACTTCACGTATTTAATTTTTTTTTAACTGAACCTAAGCCAACTTTCTACTTTGCCATTACATTGAAAGAAAGGAGCTACAATTTTTATGGTTTGAATTTGGCTCGGATTCAATGTCAGACTGCTCACTCATCCCTGTTGTTTGATGCAGGTGCATACACTACATCAGACCTTCATTTTTGGGTACGCAGCACTCATATTCACATGCCACCTACCCACAAATCCAGGAGAAAACTGGCACACCTTATCTAAATGTGCCTGGTGGCATTTAAATGCTGGGTAATCTTGCAGCTCAAACCTTTAGCTACAAATCAGCTGTTACGAATCTGGGAATCTGCATTATTTAAATACAAGTTCAACTAAAGCTAAAGGTTTTTTTGTTGAAGAGTATTGAAATTCATTTGAGATCGATAAAGCGAGCCTAATTTTTTCACTTCATATTACCAGGACAGATCCATGCACATGCCTAAATTCTGGGGAAAAAAGTTATTTAGATAGAGTTTCCCAGCTCAAGCGCACAATGTATGGTGCAGAATTTAAGTTATGCTTCCTCCACCAACCAGTGAGGTGGATGTGCAATGAAATCCACTCCGTCAAATATAAGAAAAGCAAAAGCTTCCTGAGTTGTGCTTATCAATAATTAACAGTGCATCAGCAAAGTCCAAAGGGAGCTTATATTGCACATTTGAGTAGACTGCTAATAATATATAGTAGATGGATTGGTGTATTCAAATCCCAGGACACAAAGCCATTCAAGTCCAGCATCGCATTTTAAATTAGCCTGTGGATAAATGCCTGGCTATTGTGGAGTTGGGCTAGTGTACAATTAGCTCATTGGTTTGCACTGAAGGAACTATAGGATTGCAAGAGCAAAGGCAAACATGCTCCTGGATGTTTAATGAGGGAGTTACTCAGTACAGTAGATGCAGCGTAGAGGACCTTCATTCGCTAACTGGGAGACTTCCACACAAGCTGCTATTGCAGAACAATCCCTGTGTGTTTAAGGAGTGTGACAGTGGATAACAACAGTAGCTCATTTCTGCTTTCAGGATTGCCAGAGTCTCCTTTGCTACAGTATGGAGCCAAACAGTCCAAAGAAGATTCAATTTGCAATGCCGTTATTTCAAAGTCATCTAGACCCTGAGGCAGCTGAACAGGTAAAGCAGTAAGCAAACCTTTCACCAAATGTTTAAATAATGAAGACACTGATTTCAAACGTGTTTTTATGCATGTTGAAGCAAGTCTTATTGTAAATCCCTGTCCTTTTTCTGACCACTATATTGAAAAATTAAGAGGTACTTTTAACAAGTGAGGTGAATCTTAAAGTTTGAGTGTTTGTGGCTATAATAATTAGCTCTGTTTTGGTTGCTTTTCCACAGATCAGAAGGCGAAGACCCACTCCAGCATCACTGGTTATTCTTAACGAGTCGTCACCAGGTAATAGATAACAGTGATAGAAATCATATGAGCTAAGCATATCTGTACAATGACAAGTTAAACAATGGGTTTCTTTGTGACAGTGTGCTTGAGTTAATCATTGCTGATTTTTCTAAAATATTAGCACATAAGCACGAAGAAAGTAACATAATCGCTTTCATTAACACCCTCGGGAAATGTGGGATCAATTTCAAAATTTTGAGGAAAAACATTTTTGTTTGAAATGTGCCTCTTCAAAATCCACGAAATGTACAAACTAATAAGCTGTGATTTGCTGAAATTGCTTCCAAAGCTCTGCTATCTAAATGCTACTTTAATAATTCACCAGATCTGCTTAATTGTAAGGCTGGAGACCTTCGGCTGTCTTCTACCGCTAGTTACCAGTGACCTGATACCGCTGATAAAAGAGAAGCATACTGACAAAGGCAATCAATGCTAAAGATGTGTACACAAGATATCATTAATGAAGATTTCGACTAAATCTTACATGGTATCCTACCTACCACTGTCATTTTAAACCATCTCATTCAGCGGGTATACGGACTGGAAACCCAATGTGAACGCATGGGAATGTATTTGATTAGCAGGCAGAAAGCAGAATGCTCTTCGCTTTTCTGCAGCTGTTTCCCACAATTGTTCCAACGGGCAACTCTGGGCTCTGTCCTTGTGAAATGCAAACAGAGTATGAGATAAAGAAATCTGGCTCTGCAAAATGGCAATCACTGTTTTCTGAGGTCTGTACCGGCACTGTGTACATGTACCTTTTGCCCTTGAGTTTAAAAAAAATTGGCTGTATAACTTTATTACTGGAAAATGTCACGAGAATCTGTTTGCACATTGTTACCCCTTAGCCTTCCCTTGTCTGATTATATACGTGAATAGTTTCTTAGTTTGCTGAGAAAAAAAAATAGATCAGCACATTTATTTATTGAACACATTGAATGACATAAAGGTCTGTTCAAAAGTAAACTGAAAGATTCTGGAAGCATGCAGTTGTTAAACAACTCTCTCAGGAAATGAGTCATCAGCTAAAGTAATGCAAGTCATAGGGCAGCATTATAGTCTGTATGAAATGCAATATTAGTTTCCACAGAAGTTTATGCAACAAGCTTAGAGTTTGCTGTCTTGAACTCGCCGAAGAACTTTTAGTATCATGTGAAGTACTTATTGATGTGTTTAGATCAGATGATTAGTGGAATACAGGACTTCTACAGTAGTCTTCAGGTTTCAGCCTAATTATGGGCAGTGTGCTGAGGAAAGTGAAATCTGCTACGACTCCGAAGATTCAATGTCAATCTCTGGCCAGTTGTATTCTATATACTTGGAGCTGACATATCGATGAGCAATTTATCAGAGAATATTGGTAGTAACTGTAGTACCACAAGCCTGCAATTTGCAATGGTTTCATCCCAATAAAAATACAAGTGCAATTGTTGGAGAAGTTTAAACTATCTATTTGATCTTCTGTGGCGCTGCTCACAAACCAAAATAAAAATGCTGTCCATGTCTGTAACTATCTCTGTGTTCATCATTCTCTAATTCTTTTTGCCTTCCTCTCTTTCTATTTGTCTTCCACTCTTTCTTTCATTGTTTTTCACCCTTTCTCTCATACTTTCTGTTTCGCTCGTCATGTAATTCTCTCCTCTCTGTCCATTCTTACTTCTGCATGTTTATCATTGCATCTCTATACATCTTACATGTGTAGCTTTATTGATTTACTGAATTTGTATCTTTTTACATATTTTGAAGGCTAGGACATACAGGACGATGAGAAATAAAATGTACCTGGTTGAAAATAGGACTGTGGGGCAGGCAGAGAGAGGCCATCTGAGTGATGCTCTAGCACGCAAGAGTGTATGAGAAACTGGGCTATGGGCCTGGGCTGAAGGAAGTGGGGTTTAGGCTGCCAGAGAGTAGGGGCATGGGGCCTGGCCTGAGGGTGAGCTGTGGATGGTCGTTCTGCTGATATTGTGGTGGATCACTGCTATATTACTATCATGTTATATTACAGATGCACGGATACACTTTCCACTGCGTGTTACGATCTGGAATGCACTGCCTGAAAGGGTGGTAGAAGCAGATTGAATAATAACTTTCAAAGGGGAAATGGATAAATTCTTGAAGGGGAAAAATTTGCAGGGCTATGGGAAAAGAGCAGGGGAGTGGGACTAATTGGATGGCTCTTTCAAAGAGCCGGCACATACACGATGGGCCGAATGGTCTCTTCCTGTGCCGTATCATTCTATGATTCTATAATCGTGGTAGTGGGGCAAGCAGATGCAGAACATTCATTGGGGTAAGGCTGAATCCCTACCCACATTTACTCCTGACGTATTTGCCAACATCACTTCTGCTGGACAGGGACAGCACCTGCCCCAATATGAGCAGGTATATTAAAGTGAGATAGTAATAGCACTGTGACATCATATGCTGCATTTGGTGTCATTACTGGCTCAGTAATGCTGGGCATTTGGAATACCTATATAATACAGGCAGCCAGCATTGCTAGGCAATGTTTAATGTGTGAAAAAGTAAATAAAAGGTCACAGCAGGCAAACAAATGGATGGAAAGACAATTAATGAAGACTTCTGTATATTTTTATTAACAAATTCTTCAGCGGACGCAGCAAGATTTTTTTTCCCTGGAAGCTACCTGGCCCTTTAAGGGGTTACAGGCATTAAATCCTGCAACAAAAGACATTTCCCACCCTCTCTCCATGGAGAGCTCCAAATTTAAAATGGCAACATCCTTGGCAACCCAATTTAATTATGCAAATTAAGCTGACCCCCAAAACTTCACAAAGGTCAGTGCTAGGTCATTCAGGTGAGCCTGGCACACTACTGGCAGCAATATCATCAGAGAGGAAAATCTGGGCTAATATTTTTAATAATATAGATGAATGCTCCAAATAACAAGACAGGGGGACATAACAGTATTAAAAAATCATTGCACTATAGTAAGACTATTCTAAAAAAAATACAAAGGAGAGCTCTCTCCCACTTTAAGGCCCCATTCCCTTCCTATTCCAGCTTCAGCCTCTATGGCCCTCTTGTTTCTGTAGAAATCCATGCCCCTAGTTTCTCTGTCATTAATGCATGTTGTAGTAGCTTCCATGTACATCCGTACTGTGACTCCATATCCACTTCAACAGAAATAGGAAGACCACTCAGCCCAGTTTGTGGCTTCAAATACGCTGCTCTTTCCTAAGGTAGACCCTGCCTTCACTCCCATCCCCTCACACATCCATCTCCCTCCTGGGAGGGATTCTGGCACTCCCCCAGCTTCTGCCCAGCCTAGATTCCAACCTCTCCCACCCTGAGACCCTGCCTTCCCTCACACGAGGTTTCAACCCTCCGCTTCTCTTACACCTGTGCATGTTACACCATCTCCCAGATGACATGTCGCTGCCCAACCTGGGCTACTTCCCACTCCGCTGACCAGGTACCTTTTCTCTCATCTTGTGTGTCCCAGCCTTTAAAAACGTAAAAGAAATACAAATTCTGTGAATCAACAAAGAAACCTGTGTAAGATTATACAGACTCAGTGAGAAATGTGCCGTTTCTCTGTTTTTAATTTTTTTGCTGTTTTTAAATATATTGATTTTTAGAAGATTTTCTTTAGCAGATATTGAATGGAAGTAACAGACAAAGACAGATATCAGTTCAATAGTCCAACATCCGCCTTTGTCTGCTATTTCCTGGCTTTGTAATGGCAGAACTAGCAGAGCGGACACTGGAATCATTTGGAAATGAAATGCATCTGATCAAGCTGCCTGATGATTAATCATTGCATAGTGAGCTAATGAGCCATACAGACCAGGTTTGATCTTTGGTTTGTACTGAGCTGATGTCAGCTGCGGTGTGTTAAATCTGGACGTTGCACTTCTGAGCTAAACTGGGAAAAGTATTGTAGAATTTCACGGCAGAGAAGGAGGTCATTTAGCCCATCGTGTCTGTGCTGGTTCTCTGAAAGAGCTATCTACTTAGTCCCATTCCCCTGCCATTTTGCCATAACCTTTTAACTTTTTCTTTATCCACATTCTCTTTTAAAAGCTACTAAGGATTCTACTTCCAACACTTTCTGATAGAGTCTTCCAGGACCCAATAATCCTTTGAGTTTAAAAAAAAAATTACCCTAACTTCTCCCTTTTTCTTGCTAATGTACTTAATTTTATGCCCTCTACTTACTGTCCAGTGAAACTAGTTTCTCCTCATTTACATTACCAAAACCTGACATAATCTTGAACACCTCAGACTCATTTCAACATTTTCGCTAAAATTAGCTAGCATGGGAATTGCACCCCCTGGTATGGCAGAAATAGAAATATAATACCTCACCGTTTAAAAGCTAATAACATAATTATTTTAGGGTTGGTACAAAAGTTCCCCTTTTAGACAATGATTGAAATCTCAATGAAAGAGATTTGGTGAAGTTTTTTTTAAGAATCCGAAAAGTGAAAGGGTGACTACAAGTCTAAGTGTGAATAACACAAAAGGGAGTGGGCTCCGAGGGGAGGATCGGGCTCAGCTGTAATACTCTCTACAGCCGAATAGCCTGTCAACACTGGCTATCTAGGCTCTCACATTTAACAATGCCTCTCCAGCGAAGAACTGGACTGCTCTCAGTACCTGTGGAACTGTGTTCCAGGATGAATCAGTGCCTTCAGGAGAGGGAAAGGAAAATTGAAAAAGAAATTGCATCTGATCCTAAATCCCGTTATGAAAAGATAATTCATGAAACATATTTTGGCAAATGATTGAGTTTTCATCACGCTGTTTCCTCTGAAGAACAGAAATTGCAGCTTTAATATATTCTCAATATCAGAAATACATTTGTAATAAGCTGCAACAATCTCTACTAATATATATGCCCTCACCGAACACGTTTAGGAAAATCTCTGCCACACCATGTTCTGAGCATTGTAATTCATGGAGGGAGGAAGGGGGGAAATGGACTGACCAATCCCATCTTGCAGACATGTTGATCCTGCCACCTATTGACAGCGACCACGGAGAGGTCCCCGATTCAAACAATCCTGTTCTCCAAGCCAAAAATGGCAGACATTAGTGGGTTATAAAAAATCAGGAAAATACCCCCCAAAAAATCTGGTTGACAGAAAAATAAAACTCACTTTTCAAAATCTAACAAAATCATAGTATCATAGTAGGTACAGCACGGGAGGAGGCCATTCAGCCCATCGTGCCTGTGCTAGCTCTTTGAAAGTATGATATGAAATGACCCTGTTTACTAGCAAAAATAACCATGTGAATATTTAATGGGGGAGGAATTGGTCTGGCTGCTATGTGTAGTAAAATCGTAAATATGTTCTTTTTGAATGTGTGATCAGAGCAATTCTTTCCTCAATTTGTAAAAATGCTTGAGAATGCCAGTGTGCATAATACTAGTCGACTAGTATTTTGTGTTTTAGATTCACATTGCTTTAGAAAATTGACATAAGGTTAAGTAGTTGAAAACAGAATAATTTTTTTAAATTGCAACTACCTTAAAGAACAGAATGATGGAACCAAGTAAGATACTGGGTTAGAACCTCTGGTATCCAAGTGTTTATCCAACTTTGGAAAAAATTATCAAAATCCTTTCTTTTTGTTAGAACATAAGAACATAAGAAATAGGAGCAGGAGTAGGCCATACGGCCCCTCGAGCCTGCTCCGCCATTTAATAAGATCATGGCTGATCTTCTACCTCAACTCCACTTTCCCGCCTGATCCCCATATCCCTTGATTCCCTTAGGTGTAGAGTATCGTAAATGAAATTAGTTCAGGCCAATCTCTATCCAGTTTTCTTCCCTTTTCTCCCCATCTCTCCTGTTCAGGCACTCTTCATTTACTCAACCTTTGATAAAAGTCTATGACACAAAACTTTTCCCATATCCAGCATATTTAACACTAATTTGGGATCTTTATAAGAGTCATGAAGATAAGCAATTTGAGAAATGATAATGTTACAATGAGGTTTTAGACTTTGTCTGTACAATGAGTTCTGGATTTTGTCTGACCTGGGAGTATTTGACATTGAGACTGGGTTCAAAATGGAAGAATTTTCTGTTCCTTAACAAATTTATTGTCCTTCACCTTGAGCAAACATTTCTAAAAGCTTGACGACAAGCTTATGCTTCATCTGGGAAACAAATGTAAAACTGAATGAATTATAACCGGTACAGACCTCAGTAAATCACTGATCTATTTGCACAGTTTTATAACCTCAGTGGAATGCACAATTAAATTGTACAGGATTAGAGTGTATAAGAGAATTAGAATGAAAAAGGGCTATTCAGCCCTGTCATTAAGATTCACATTCAGAATGTAGTCGATTCGGGAAGCTAACAACTTGAAGGATAAAGGAATTACTTAAATTATGCTTCATTAACTGGTTTTAATCATGTCGACTGGTTTCCCTCTCCTGGTTCAGTGCAAAGCTTGAATTCTCTTCCTGATTTGAACAATTTGGATCAGGTCCCTAGTGTGTTTTAAATCATTACATAAACTACAGTGCTTTCCTTGATCACATGATCTTTCATGATAGCCACAAATCTTTTATAATGGAACTTATTCAGTATTTGCTGAAAGTCAAATTTAATAATGCAAACTGCATTACCTTCAATCATGAGTTCTGTTACATCAACGAGAAATGCCTAAGATTTTGTTTTCTTCATCAATTTTCTCCATTCCCCTCCTTTCCATGAAGACACTGACTTCTTGCTGTGGTACAGTTCTTTTGCCATCAGTTGCTTTCTGGTACCTAGTCCAAGTGGCCATTACTCATGTGTGAGTCTTGACTTGTGAGCGTTGGCAGGCTATTCAACTACTGGAGTCACCACGGCTGAACTCATTCCTGTCTTTGACCAATACCCCCCCCCCCACCCACACACACACACACACTTTCTAAAGTGGTTGCTGCATAGCATTCTACAAAAGAAACCACAACTGATTTCCTTTCTCTAACCCAAGGATGCTAGGGCCAATTATAGTTTTACAGTGCCATTCTGGCTGAGATCAGCTAACCCAGCAAAGACTAGAGATTAAGCCTGGCCCTTCATGTTACGCACTAGATAAACTCACTGAGCCATCAAGGGAGAATCTTTTAGTTGCTATTTGCCTTTGATAAACAATGTGGTTTGGAATTATTGCCTTTATTCTTGCTAGATGTCCTTTAATTACTTACTAGCCTCTAATATTTTTCCATCATAGCTGCCAATCCAAAAGGATGTGATTCTCATCCTTCTGATCTTTAAAAAAAACCTCTGAAATTACATTAGCTCTTTCTCTGTCCACTGTCATCATCACTTCTATTTTCAAAGAGCTTTACATTACAATAGCATATACATTTACACTCATTTCTGTTTGTGTGTCTAAAGGATTCCATCTCAACCTGATGCTTTATAAATCCTCAAGTACTACATTTTCTTAAAAAACATTTTATTGGAGATCACTTTATTCTCCATGAACTCAGATGCAACTTCTACTGCTTTAGTTATTAGATTAGCAATCCACCGAATGCAAACTATTCTTTGTTTTTTTTTAGTGTGACAATTGGTAAAATAAACCAAAATCCTTGAGCAATCCTTTGGATTGCCAACTAGAAAGGCAAGAGTTAGAATCTCTCAATCTAATTTGCCCGGGTCAGTTTGGTGAACTTCATGACTTCTTTGCCAGAATGGAATGGGAGAGGGTTCCTTTGAGCAGAAGTAAACCTATTCCAGACCAGCTGACCTTTCCCTGAATTGTGCCTCCTGTCCGTTAATGACAGAGCAACATTAACAATGGCTGTGGGAAGAGAATTTCATGGCCCAGACTATCCTATCCTGACCTGAAACAGGACATATGATGGCAAGTACCACAAATTGAAAGAAATTGGAAAAGCACATTTTTACAAAATGTAATGATTAATGGTTTAGGCTTGAAGTTGAAACAGCATAGCTGAAAAGATCTTGATTTTTGAGAAGAAGCAAATCGATTGAAATGAACAGCAGTGGTTCATAGTCATTAAATAATCCATAATCTTCATGCTGGCAGTGATTATTTAAGAAACGGGATTGGAGCAGGGATTAAGAGGAAATTTTTAAACTGTCCTGTTAATTACTTGCAGAGTTGACAAAAGATAACGTGCCTGCCATTGCAGTTTAATTCATGTGTCACATTATCCATTCTGAAGCTAGATTGCTTTCCCCAGGGTGCGAGAGCGTAGCAAAGTACACGTAATTCTTACTGCTGTTGATGCAATCTGCTTTTTATTGTGTTTCTAAGACATTTATATGCCATTAAGCAGAAGTAAGCTGAACTTTGCATTGAAGGGTTGTGAACAGCAGCAAAACATAGAGTGCAAAGAAAACTACCCGTTTTACAAATCACATGTATGCGGTCCTTTAATGAATTACTTTCTCTTTTTAAAGATTGACCTTTTACTGTTATCCTAAGCTCTTAATTGTAGAAACTACAAAAATGCAGGCTACACATACTATGCCACAAATCTCCTGATCCAGAGATAATCCTGTTGGGGGGCGGGGAGCAGCGATGGTGATATTATAAATGTGATTGATGGAAACATTCAACCTAAAAAGTGAAATAATTAGTTAAGATCCTTTTATCTCCATGCCTAGTATCTGTACCTTTGTTGAAAGAATGTTTCTTGATGCAATGAGGAACTTACCTGATACAGAGGGGGTAATTTGAATCTAACTCACTGGGCTGGAAACCCACGGGATTGGGAGGAATGCCGGTTTTATACCCCGCCCAACATTATTCACCATTGATTTCAGTGGAGAGTAAAATCGAGCGGGATGTAAAACCAACGATGCACCTGATCCCATCACTTTCCCGACAGGTGGTTCAGGTTAAAATCCCCCAAATTATTTCAGTTTTTACACTTTCTTTACAACACCAAGCAAAAATCAAGCTAGAAAACCAATTTATGATAGGAACCAGTAGATCATTCATTGCTCATGGATAGTATGAGAGCTCTGAGGGATTTTCCTCTTTGATGGAATCCCAACCTATCTGCAAAAGTGCAGACTTTGTATCCACCTGCTGATCCCAATGGATTTTCTGGGGTCGGCCTCGTTTAAATCATTTTGGTAGCCTCCTGGCAGGATTCCCACATCCTCGAGGGGTGGGAGTGTGTAAAATCAGTGCAGCAGACCTTGGGTACCTGTAGCAGTTGAGTGGGATCACGTCAAGGCATCTTTTATAACTTTTAAATTCCAGGGCTGCAGAAGTATAATTAACCATCCTATAATTGATTGGAAGGAATTTAAGTTTTAAATTTCCCTCAGACTGCCATAGCAATACTGGACACCAGTAACATACTGTAACTTCATGCACCACCCTCCCCAATTGCTAGTAATGCTAATTTCTGAGGAAGGCAGAATATCAGAGAAAAAAAAACTGAGGCCAATTTCAGGAAAAATTCTGGAAAATTCCTTCCTAACTCCCTGAAACAATCATGGAAGCTTCAGGAGACCATGGTTATCCAGCATGCATCACTAAATATACTTGAGCTAACCTGTTGTAGCACCAACCATTTCTCACCTCCCCCTCTACACAATGTGTCCCAATTTCCTTAAGAGCATGAGACTATACAGGACTGGAAATAACCATCTCCATTCTTTGGGGCATTCACATGCAGTCGATCGGAATATGATTGGTAATATAGTAGATTGATTTTAGCCAATTACAGTTTTTTGCCCAATGAACACATGATGCTTTGGCGGTGAAATTTATTCAGGTGATATGCCTCTGAAGCCGCACATTCAGGTGTGACACCCTCAAGAGACATGACACAATAAAAAGAACGACTTGCATTTATATCGTGCCTTTCAGGGCCTCAGGACGATCCAAAGCTCTTTACAGCCAATGAAGTACTTTTTGAAACATAGTCATTGTTGTAATGTAGGAAACACGGCAACTAATTGCGCATAGCAAGGTCCCACAAACAGCAATCGATGTGGTATACATGTGAATTTGCTATCTGCATAGGGAGGGAGGCCACTAGTGTGATGGTGAGCAACTTATCCCTATGTTATTGGGTGCAGAGGCTTGAGGCCTAAAAACATACCCAGGCCCTAGTGCACTCCAATATTAGCAACAAGTGCAAGGGGGACCGAGAATTTGTGCACAAGCTATATGGCAGGCTCATTGCTTAAATTAAGCAGCTTTCCCGCAATGTGACTGAAAGGTCTGAGCAGTGCTCAAGCCACACAACACCCATTTGGAGCAGCCACTGAAGGGGAGGCCGTTGTTATTACAGAAAAATAAATTCCTGGCCACCCCTTCCCCAGCACCCCTGGCCTGGTTCCACCCTCTTGGGTTCCTCTGATCCCTTATCTCATGACTGGTGCCCCTCTTCTCATTGTAATAAATTGTCTGACGTAGAATAGAAGGCTAGCAGCCCTTCCCTGACTGCTGGTGCCTAACTTTCCAGCCATAGTATTTCCAGCATGTCATGAGCGATGTGTCACAGAGTGATATAAAATAGGCAAATGAGCTGGACTCACAAGTCAACAAACTTGTGCACAAATAATATCTGCACTGGAGGTGCTGGTGGTGCTCTGCCAGGCACATTATTGGCCCCATTATTCCGTACAAATAGATAGCTAAAACTTAATATTCTAAATCACAACACCACGGTGATTTATTCCTTCTGGTATTTATTTTACCGTAAGCAATATAAATATCAAAAGTATTTCTTATCTCCAATTAAAAGCTCAACTACTCTTCTCTGATTACAAACTCAACTATTCTATGACAGAGAGCATGTCCCTCATATAGGACATTATACAAACCACATCCCTCACAAACTGCATAAATTTAATCCCTCCATACCAGACAACTCTTGGACGGGCTATGGTCAGAAAGACACCTTGCTTCATATATTCTGGTCATGAGCCCCACATCCAGCCATTCTGGATAGCAGTCCAGGAGACTACTAGGACCATGACCAATCTTGCATTCCGAGAAGACACATCTCACTAGGGTATGAGGGCTGCTGCAATAAGCAGGCTATCACAATTCTTGCTACTAGCTGCAAGAAGGTGAACCCCTCCCCCCCACAACTCACTGTGGCAAAGTGCAGCCCTCCCTACAACAAAATTGTAGCTGAAGGTTATGTGAGACATCTGCCAATCAGACTGAGTGATGTTCAGCCTCTCTTTGTAACTGGAGAAATATTAAGCAGTTTGGTTTCCATCCTTGGAAGCGGACGCAGCACAAACTGTCAGCTTCACAGCACAGCAACCCCCCCACCCCACCCCACTGACCATGAATGGCAACTGTAACCAATATGACCACTAGTATGCAGGGCCTTTCCCTGTCCCCAAACCTAACCAATCCCCAAAACCCAAGACCAAACATGCTGCCTCAGCTCTTTGACTTGCTCCCAGTGCAAGCACAGTCATGCCAACAAACCTTAAAACAAATTAATGGGACTGAAAGTCAATAAATCCCAAGGACCTGATGATCTACATTCCAGGGTTTTGAAAGAGATGGCTATCGAGATGGAGGATGCATTGGTTGTCATCTTCAAAAATTCTATAGATTCTGGAATGGTTCCTGCAGATTGGCGGGTAGCAAATGTAACTCCACTATTTAAGAAAGGAGGGAGAGAGAAAACAGGAAACTACAGACCGGTTAGTCTGACATCAGTAGTAGGGAAAATGCTAGAATCTATTATAAAGGATGTGATAACAAGACACTTAGAAAATAATCATAGGATTTGGCAGAGTCAACATAGATTTATAAAAGGGAAACCATGTTTGACAAACCAATTGGAGTTCTTTGAGGATGTAACTGGTAGAATAGATAAAGGGGGAACCAGTGGATGTGGTGTATTTGGATTTTCAGAAGGCTTTCGATATGGTCCCACACAGGAGGTTGGTGAACAAAGTTAGAGCACGTGGAATTGGGGGTAATAGATTGAGAATTGGTTAACAGACGGAAAACAGAGAGTAGGAATAAACGGGTCTTTTTCAGGTTGGCAGACTGTGACTAGTGGGGTACTGTAGGAATCGGTGCTTGGGCCCCAGCTATTCACAATCTATATCAATGATTTGGATGAGGGGACCAAATGTAATATTTCCAAGTTTGCTGATGACACAAAACTAGGTGGGAATGTGAGTTGTGAGGAGGATGCAAAGAGGCTTCAAGGGGTTATGGACAGGCTAAGTGAGTGGGCAAGAACATGACAGATGGAATATAATGTGGATAAATGTGAAGTTATCCACTTTGGTAGGAAAAGCAGAAATGCAGAGTATTTTTTAAATGGTGAGAGATTGGGAAATGTTAATGTTCTAAGGGACCTGGGTGTCCTTGTACATGAGTCATTGAAAACTAACATGCAGATGCACCAAGCAATTAGGAAGGCATATGTTGGTCTTTATTACAAGAGGATTTGAGTACAGGAGTAAAGATGTCTTACTGCAATTATATAGGGCCTTGGTGAGACCGCACCTAGACTATTGTGAACAATTTTGGACTCCTTACCTAAGAAAGGATATACTTGTCATAGAGGGAGTGCAACGAAGGCTCACCAGACTGATTCCTGGGATGGCAGGATTGTCGTATGAGGAGAGATTCAGTAGACTAGGCCTGTATTCTCTAGCGTTTAGAAGAATGAGAGGTGATCTCATTGAAACGTACAAAATTCTTACAGGGCTCGACAGGGTAGATGCAGGGAGGATGTTTCCCCCGGCTGGGGAGTTTAGAACCAGGGGTCATAGTCTCAGAATAAAGGGTAGTCCATTTAGGACTGAGATGAGGAGAAATTTCTTCACTCAGAAGGTGGTGAATCTTTGAAATTCTCTACCCCAGAGGGCTGTGGAGGCTCCGTCATTGAGTACATTCAAAACAGAGATCGATAGGTTTCTGGATATTAACGGCATCTAGGGATATGGGGATAGTGCAGGAAAATGGCGTTGAGGTAGAAGATCAGCCATGATCTTGTTGAATGACAGAGCAGGCTCGAGGGGCTGGATGGCCTACTCCTGCTCCTATTTCTTATGTTCTTATGTAAACCTAGATGTATCAATACATTCCTCCCACAAGCACCAAACAATTAAAATGTATAATAGCTTCAATAATATGTGTGAATGTACGTTTTAGAGAATTCAATTAAAAACTTTAAAAAAGATATATGTTGCTTGCCAGATCATATTCAAAATATGATTTAATTACTGACATCACCTTCATTTTTGATTACAGATACAGGTCTCAGGCAACTATCTGTGTGGTGACATTTTCAATTCATAAATGTGGGTTATGCTGCTAATTGGGCCTAACACTGAACTTAATGACAAAGGAACTCTGCACGTAGGAACAGATGTTGGCCTTTCAGCTGCTCGAGCCTGTTCCACTACTCTATTATATCATGGCTGATCTGTATCTCAGCTTCATTTATCCACCTTTGATCCATATCCCTTGATACCCTTACCTAACAAAAATCTGTCGATCTCAGTCTTGAAAATTTTCTGCTCACATCTACATTACTTACTGTTCCTCCTAACTTAGTCTCATCTGCAAACTTGGATATTCAATTCTCTATTCTTTCATCCAAGTCATTGATATACATGGTGAAAATCTGAGACCCCAGTACAGATCCCTGGGGAACACCATTTATCACATCCTGCCAATCAAAGTACATTTCCTTTATCCCTACTCTCTGTTTCCACCTCCCGTCCAATTACCAACCCATGTCACATGTGTGCTTGGATGCTTGAGCAGAGCTACATTCCCCGGGCGTCTAATTTTCAGTGTTATGAGAGAGCAGGAGGAAGCATTTGCTTTCTCAGAACAATAAAAGAAAATGAAAAGTTTATAATTAACCACTCCTAATGGTGGTGAGACTGAATATTTGCTAGATGGCATTGTTCTGTAAGGAGTGGGAGAAATAATTTAAATTCTTGTCCAAAAGATGGAATTCCTTGTTGTCGTTTTGCCTGCGTCTACAATCAAATGAAACAAAGACATTATTTATTTTATGAGGGCTTGTTTTCCCTCCCAGTTTAAACACAAATGCCATTCAATATATCTCTGTTTTAAGGTTGGAAATGCTACAAAGTAAGTATTTGTGGCTTTGTCAAAATTAAGCAGCAGAGCAGCTTTTTCTTTTAATTGTTGCTGGCTCCTGATAGGAATTTGTTTGTTTTGTACTTTTAAAGTTGCCCAGAATATATTGTGTAAGTTTGATTTTTGAATCATGTTCACTTCTATTCATCCAGACCAGCAACAGTAATTTATCCATTTTTCTGTGCTGACTCAGGATGATGTTCTGAAGTCCTCTTGGCATCATTTAATCATCAGCAGTATTCAGATTATCTGTTTTGTTCTTTCATCGAACTGGATTATGTGAGATGTTGCAGTTTGAGAAAAGGACATGAATTGCACAATGTCTCTGTTGCTTGAATATTCAGACGGTTTAATATTCAAACGTTATCTCTACACTCTAGTTTTACTTTTAAGAGAGAGAATAGCAAGATGTATAAACTTAAGATCTGAACTTGAAACATTTACATTTATGAATGCATTTGTTTGCTCAATCAATGTTCCTTCGTATGCAACACTCCAAGATAAGTAGCTGAGAGTTTTTGCAGTTTACAGTAGGAATATTTTTGTCTGATTACGCTCATGTGAAGCGCCTTGGGACGTTTTCCTATCTTTTTTTATTATTCATTCATGGGATGTGGGCGTCGCTGGCAAGGCCAGCATTTATTGCCCATCCCTAATTGCCCTTGAGAAGGTGGTGGTGAGCTGCCTTCTTGAACCGCTGCAGTCCGTGTGGTGAAGGTTCTCCCACAGTGCTGTTAGGTAGGGAGTGCCAGGATTTTGACCCAGTGACGATGAAGGAACAGCAATATATTTCGAGGTTAGGATGGTGTGTGACTTGGAGGGGAACGTGCAGGTGGTGGTGTTCCCATGCGCCTGCTGCCCTTGTCCTTCTAGGTGGTAGATGTTGCAGGTTTGGGAGGTGCTGTCGAAGAAGCCTTGGCGAGTTGCTGCAGTGCATCTTGTAAATGGTATACACTGCAGCTACGGTGCATTGATGGTGGAAGGAGTGAATGTTTAAGGTGGTGGATGGGGTGCCAATCAAGCGGGCTGCTTTGACATGGATGGTGTCGAGCTTCTTGAGTGTTGTTGGAGCTGCACTCTTCCAGGCAAGTGGAGAGTATTCCATCACACTCCTGACTTGTGCCTTGTAGGTGGTGGAAAGACTTTGGGGAGTCAGGAGGTGAGTCATTCGCTGCAGAATACCCAGCCTCTGACCTGCTCTTGTAGCCACAGTATTTATGTAGCTGGTCCAGTTAAGTTTCTGGTCAATGGCGACCCCCAGGATGTTGATGGTGGAGGATTCGGCAATGGTAATACCATTGAATGTCAAGGGGAGGTAGTTAGACTCTCTCTTATTGGAGATGGTCATTGCCTGGCACTTATCTGGCACAAATGTTACTTGCCACTTAAGCCTGGATGTTGTCTAGGTCTTGCTGCGTGCGGGCACGGACTGCTTCATTATCTGAGGGGTTGTGGATGGAACTGAACACTGTGCAATCATCAGCGAACATCCCCATTTCTAAACTTATGATGGAGGGAAGGTCATTGATGAAGCAGCTGAAGATGGTTGGGCCTAGGACACTGCCCTGAGGAACTCCTGCAGCAATGTCCTGGGGCTGAGATGATTGGCCTCCAACAACCACTACCATCTTCCTTTGTGCTAGGTATGACTCCAGCCACTGGAGAGTTTTCCCCCTGATTCCCATTGACTTCAATTTTATTAGGGCTCCTTGATACCACACTTGGTCAAATGCTGCCTTGATGTCAAGGGCAGTCACTCTCACCTCACCTCTGGAATTCAGCTCTTTTGTCCATTTTGGACCAAGGCTGTAATGAAGTCTAGAGTCGAGTGGTCCCGGCGGAACCCAAACTGAGCATCGGTGAGCAGGTTATTGGTGAGTAACTGCCGCTTGATAGCACTGTTGATTAAAGGCGCTATATAAATGAAAATTGATGTCGTTGAATAGGTTACATCCAACATCTTGATGTACTGTTAATGTACTATTTCTCCTGCTCTGAGAATATTACTGGAGTGGCTTCAGAACCTACATCATCCTTGGAATTTCAGGATAGTGGTCTAGCCAGGTGATATGACATAAACAGGTGCGTGAAGTAAACTGGAAAACTCATAATTGACAAAGTCATGAGTAGAGTTAATTATCACGTTATGTGGATGGCCATTACATATTCTGTTTATAGGATGTTTAGGTTTTTGGTTATTTACAGCAAACAAGCACGTGACAGTCAATACAACTCACTCTCATATATAATGTGGACAAGATAGGCAGATGATACGACTTGATGATTCACTTTTTGTAATAAGCATCTTCCCAACTTGTATTCTGTCTTTAAAGACATACTGGAAAAATGTTTTTATAATTGCTCACCACTTGGTAAGTACAATTGTTTCAAATTGTTTAAATTAACTTTAGAGTGGTTTTATATTTACTAGATTTAAAAACAGAGAGATGCACAATCACCCAGTTGGTGATTTGCCTATATAATTGATCATGTTTGCCACTGAATTTTCATAAAAACTAACATGAAAAAGCAAAATTCATAATAGTTCAAATTGTAGCTGAGATAATATACTTAGCATCACCAGCATTCTGAGGCAGCCAGCACTTCGGAGCAACATGCTTTGAGAATTGAACCACCTGGAAAACTGAACACAATAGCAATAACTCTCCAAACGCTGTTACTTGAACTTAAAGGCATGCACAGAGTTCCCCTTCTGACCATTCAATTTTAAATGTTTTGAGAATGAGAGTGTAGAGGCTACACTCTCTAAGCACTTCAACCAACTCTGGATAAGTTTCAAAAGTGCTCTGGAGGTCCAAAGAATTGTACCAATACCTTTTAAGCCAGGCTTGGTAAGGTCTTGGAGTTATACTCTATGCAATGTCATAGCCAGCATTATGAGATTGCCTCTTCCATGGAGTTTGACACTGTTCCTTTCTGAAGTCAGGTTGAAGTTGACTCTGGGGTCATATTGCAACTTTAGTTTTGGGGTGAGGTGGAATGAGTTGTATTCTTTATTTGCTTAGGCCTTTGGTGCAGGAGCAGAACAGATGCTAGTGGACTGGAAAATCTGGCTTGGATCCATGTAGCTGGATCTTCATGACTTTAATGCTGAGTGAGATTTTCTTGCAGGTCTTTTAGATCGGTCTCAATGAAAAGGGGTCATAGATTCATTTAAGTGTAATGGATTTAAAGCTGAGTAAAACTTTCCATCTGCTTGGAATGGGATTGGACTGGAATGGGCCGAAGGAAAGCTCCATGAGTAATAGAGCTCTTAAGGTGTTTAAGGCCGTTGTAATCTTTATTGTTATTTTCCATCACATTTTATACTCACTTCTGTCATTTATTTTTGCAGGCATTTTTATTACTATTTTAAAAAAATTATTTTTTGAATTTTTTTCCTTTCTCCTAACAGAATGTAATGTTTATGTAGAACCTAAAATAGCTGAGTATTGTCCGCTAATTCATGAGGAAGCCAGGTGTAATTGAAGCAGTTCCAAAATCAGGAGTACAGGAAGACGAAAAAAATGGGCCTGAGAAAGGAGCTTTTACAATATAAACCTGATGGGAGCTAAGGGAATGATGAGGCATCTGAAGTGAAGAGCCCCATGGCTTTCAGCAAGGCAAGTTAAAATGAATGATGGTGGTTGAAGCACTAATAATAGTGTTATGCAGCCCATTCTGCAAGATGATAGAAAGTATTCCAGAGAGATCATCAACCACCAGAGCAGGACTGCTGGTATCTGCCTTTATGTCACCAACCATACCTGGAGGCCTTGGTACAGCCATCGAGTAATGACCATGGGAACTAGCTCCTCAGGCTCCAGGCTAGCACAGAATCAACTGAAAGGACACACAGTTAACCTGCACCATAGGGATGGTACTGACAATGGCACTATGCCTGCTCTCAGGCTGGCATAGAGATCATATGCTATATCAGCCAATGTGCTTCCCACACATGTATCAGAAAGGTGGCTGGCATGAATGATCAGCATGACTTTCCTCACCATTTCCATTGAACAGCAACAGCAGCACGACATGGCTGCCCAGTGTCACTACACTGCTGCATTTCCTGAAGCAGAGGCTCACTGACTGCAGTCATATGACCATCCTACTGCCCATCCTGTGTGTCAGTAAGTGACCATTCGTCATGCGACTGGTTTGTGTTACAATAATTTTACAGTGACATCATTTGAAGATGCGAAGGTGTCAGTTGTATGTTGCAACTTGAATGTGTGCCCTGCTGGATTGTTAAACAAAGGAAGAGCTATAAGATTATACGAGGGTTTGGCATCAGCCAGAAGTAAATGTGGAACAATTAGACAGACACTTTGTAACATACATTTTTTTTATTCATTCATGGGATGTGGGTGTCGCTGGCGAGGCCAGCATTTATTGCCCATCCCTAATTGCCCTTGAGAAGGTGGTGGTGAGCCGCCTTCTTGAATCGCTGCAGTCCGTGTGGCGAAGGTTCTCCCACAGTGCTATTAGGAAGGGAGTTCCAGGATTTTGACCCAGTGACGATGAAGGAATGGCGATATATTTCCAAGTCGGGATGGGTGTGACTTGGAGGGGAACGTGCAGGTGGTGTTGTTCCCATGTGCCTGCTGCTCTTGTCCTTCTAGGTGGTAGAGGTCGCGGGTTCGGGAGGTGCTGTCGAAGAAGCCTTGGTGAGTTGCTGCAGTGCATCCTGTGGATGGTACACACTGCAGCCATTGTGCCCTGGTGGTGAAGGGAGTGAATGTTTAGGGTGGTGAATGGAGTGCCAATCAAGCGGGCAGCTTTGTCCTGGATGGTGTCGAGCTTTTTGAGTGTTGTTGGAGCTGCACTCATCCAGGCAAGTGGAGAGTATTCCATCACACTCCTGACTTGTGCCTTGTAGATGGTAGAAAGGCTTTGGGGAGTCAGGAGGTGAGTCACTCGCCGCAGAATACCCAACCTCTGACCTGCTCTTGTAGCCACAGTATTTATATGGCTGGTCCAGTTAAGTTTCTGGTCAATACATACTTGGGATATCAACCTGGTATGTTTTACTGTTGGGTACTCTTTTATAAGCACATGTTGTCTTGTTCTACATCCATTTGCAGGGCTTGTGAGTACGTACACAATATCAACCCTTGCCACCAACTCCTGCCAGGCATACCGCAGTGCTGCCCTCTGGGGAGGATTTGTTGCAATATCAAAAATGTCAATCTATAGTATCTCTGCTTCACCAGCCATCAAATAAGGGGTTCAAGTACAGAGCTTTTCCATCATTTGCACAAAGATTCTGTTTTCTGCCTCCATAGATATTTTGCCAGCCAATTTTTTTTGACCACGTATATACTTATAAGTGGTGACAACTCTTTAAATTTTAGCTGCCATTGTTTGAGGGCTGCTGACACATCTCTTCTTTGGCGAGCTCTAAGTACCAGGCCCAATCTGGGTCATGAACATAAGAACATAAGAAATAGGAGCAGGAGTAGGCCTGCTCCGCCATTCAATAACATTATGGCTGATATTCTACCTCAACTCCACTTTCCTGCCCTATTCCCATATCCCTTGATTCCCTTAGTGTCCAAAAATCTATCAATCTCAGTACTGAATATACTCAACGACTGAGCATCCACATCCGTCTGGAGTAGAGAATTCCAAAGATTCACAACCCTCTGAGTGAAGAAATTTTTCCTTGATATGGAATTAGGTCACAGATCAGCCATGATCTCATTGAATGGCGTTGGTACAGGCTGGAGGGGCTAAATGGCCTACTCCTGTTTCTGTGTTCCTCATCTCGGTCCTAAATGGCCGACCCCTTATCTTGACACTATTACCAATAGTTCTGGACTCTCCAGCCAGGGAAACGGCCTCTCAGCATCTACCCTGTCAAGCCCTCTCAGAATCTTAACTGTTCCAATGGGATCACCTCTCATTTTTCTAAACTCCAGAGAGTATAGGTCCATTCTACTCAATTTCTCTTCATAGGACAACCCTCTTATCCCAGGAATCAATTTAATGAACCTTTCTTGCACCCTCTCTAAGGCAAGTATGTCCTTCCTTAGATAAGGAGACCAAAAGTAAGTCCTCATCCTCCTTTGACGGCATAGATAAGGAGGTAACTACAGGTTCCAAATGCTCCAAATCACACACCATCCCGACTTGGAAATATATCGCCGTTCCTTCATCGTCGCTGGGTCAAAATCCTGGAACTCCCTTCCTAACAGCACTGTGGGAGAACCTTCACCACACGGACTGCAGCGGTTCAAGAAGGCGGCTCACCACCACCTTCTCAAGGGCAATGAGGAATGGGCAATAAATGCCAGCCTCGCCAGCGACGCCCACATCCCATGAACGAATTTTAAAAAATAGACTCCTCTGGTTCCGCAAGTACCAGGCACTCCATTCCCTTACCCATGTTGCCATCTTTACATGTGAGTCGAGACAGTGGTTAGCAACTGTCTCAACCATAGAAGCATCACAGCTGAGCCCTGTCCTCTCCGGATGTCCACAAACTTGCACTTTAAGCAGGGGTCGCTGAACAGTGATCAGGGGCTCGATTTTAGGGTCGGGTTTCCGGCGGGTTCCCAGCGGGGTGGCCCCGAAAATCCCGATCTCCGGTCACGTGACCGGATCGCGACGAAATCCCGGCCATTTCCGGGTACTGCGCTGACGTGCGGGGCTGCGCGCGCAAGCCCCGCTGGTGGGAATCCCGCAGGCAATTAAAGCCAGCGGGGTTCCACTTGAGAGTACTTACCTTGCTCGTTGTGGTCAGTTAATGAGCTGAAGCAGCTGTCAAAAGAGGAAGTGTGGGATTTTAGGTTCAAGGCAGTCAGTTTCCCACACTGGGGGAAAAAGTACCTTTCAAACCAGGCGTGTTGCAGCCAGCAGCCTGTGGCAGGTGCCAAGGTGCGCTCCACGGGGGAGAGCCCTCACCCACGCAGGAGGCCACCGCGTCACATAGGGCAACCCCTGCCCTCCACCACCCCCCGCCAAGCCAGAGGACAGACCGACACGAAACCGCAGCCCCAGTCCGAGGACCCACACACCTACCCTGCACAACCCCTCAGACCAACACCTGCCAGTTGGGTGGTGTGTGGACACCCTCGGAGGACAAAGAGCATGACCAGCACCAGCAGCCTCGCAGTCCACGCCGTCCGCCGCAGAGACGTGGATCCCCCCAACACGGTGTTGTTGCACGCCCACCTGCACAGCAGGAGGGAGGGCTACCGCAGAGAGAGACGCGTCGCAGAGGGCACTACCCTCGCCACAGGGTCCACAGACCGAGGCGCAGCTCCCCGGACCTCTCCGAGCAGCAGTGCACAGGGAGGCGCAGATTCGCTCGACATGTAGTCGTGGAGATCTGCAGCCTCTTTCATGCCGAGCTGCTCCTGGCTGGCCCCAGCACCAACTGCTTACCTGTCGCTGGCAAAGTCACCACTGCCCTCCACACCTTCTCCTCCGCATCCTTCCAGGGTGCAGCCGGCTACACCGCCGATGTCTCTCAGTCGTCTGCGCGGACGAGCCCTGCAAATACACCTGCACCTACTCTGCAGTAACACAATGGGTGGCATCAGTGGTGGGTCCTCATAGTGATACCCAGGAGCGGCCATTATTGGACACAACGGACAGGATTTGCGGAGACATGGCAGTGGTGGTGTCAATATAATGTGTGCTGTTTGTTGCTCTGAAATTCAATATGGGTAACACCCATGACAAACCCTCAGACACCCTTGTGCACCCCCTTCATGCTGACGAGACGTTTGCCTTACCCTGCCTACTGCACATATGTGATGCATGCCCTGTGGCTGCAGCACAGGTGGTGGCAGGTTGAGTGAGGCTGGCCGTGAGGGAGATGCACGAGAGGGTGAGTATGGGATGGAGCCATGAGATTGTATGAGGATTGGGTCGCGTGTTAGTGGCAGGATGAGTACTGGCGAGGTGAGTAGGTGGAGGTAAGATGAGGATGGGGTGTGAGTGGGTATGAAGGGTGATGTGACAGAATAGTGTTGGCGGTGCCGAAGGAGATTTGGGGTGGGGGCAGTGTTGTGGCAGACGGAGTGTAGGGGAAAGACTTCGTGTTCTCACTGTGGCGGACCTACTGCGGTCATTGCAGCGCCTCCTGCACTGTATGCAGGTGGGCCATATGTTGGTGGCGCAGGTGACCCCCTCTGCCACCTCGAGCCAGGCCTTCTTGGTGGCAGAGGCAGGCAGCTTCCTCCCGCCCGCCGGGGGGAAGATCTGTGTCCTCCCCCTCCTCCTCACCCCATCTGATGATACCTGGGGTGAGGCATCATTAAACTGGGAGCAGCCTTCCCCCTGGGCTGCTCCATGCTGCAATTTGTTCTATTGGTTGCAGCATCTGTCAGTGGAGGACTGCCCCTTTAACTAGAGAGCCTCCAGCTGACAGATCGTACTGCGCATGCGCAGCCCGACCGACGCGCAGGCCAGCGCCGTGGACCCCGGAGGAGCAGGTAATTGATTCCTATTAGTGTGTTGCCTGCTACGATCGCGTGGGCAACCCACTAATTTCGCCGTTCGCGTTTTCGACGCTCCCGGAGGACCACCCGCTGGGAACCCGCAGGCCTGCTAAATTCGAGCCCCAGGACTCTGCCTGATCTTTTGTTCCCTCACCAGGGCTGTAGAGACCAATTGTATCAACCTTACCACTGCCCTAGTTGAGGTCAGCTAACCCAGCACAGCCAAGAGGTCAAACCTGGGTCCTTCCTCGGTCTATGTGGCTGTTGCCAGTTGAGCCACCAGGAGAGCACATTTTCAACTTTGTAACTGATCTGACCTGCACACTTCAGATGTGATGTATTAATCAGTATAAGTAACACTACTAAATATCATTTAAATTGCAGAGGATTCTAATGATGATCCATTTTGATTTTCTATTTGGCATTGTTACAAGTGTTAATATGACTGTCCAATATTTTGGCTTTAGAGGAACTTTGGTGAGGATCTTTCTGGATCTGTAGCGGGGCTGGCTTTGTGCCCACGTATCTCACTGAAGCCTGACCCTAGCGCATCTTGTGGGGTCAAATAATTGCAATATTTGTAGCAGGCTTCTTGCAGTATTTCCAGTCCTGCTGGGTCATCAGCCTTTGTGGGGAGAGGGTAATAAATTGTTTAGCACTTATCATTGTTGTATGGCCTGTGATGCTAGTTTGCTATCTGTAACTGTAAATTTTGCTTTTGTTTCTTTTGGTGTAAATGGCTCCTGTAATGCAATTGATTGTTCTGCAATTGATTGCACTACTCTTGTAGGCCTTTAAATGTTTAATGTCCCCTCCACTGCCTTAGCGACCCTGGGTGCCAGGAATGCTGCATCAATCCTGATGCCCAGTGTTGCTAAGGCTTTATGACAAGAAAATACATCGGATACATATTTTCTGTAATTAACATTTTATTTGAATATGCCCACCCAAATATCGCCGGGTGTATTCAGCATTTGCAATCGCTTCTGGCCGGAAGGTGGTGATGGAGTGGCCATTTGAGTGGTTCCACTTCAAGCACCTGCCCTCCCAGAAACGGCCCAAAACGGGCGTAAATATATTGGAAGATCTGGGCCATTATGCCAGACGTTTCACAGAACACTCAGAACTGAATGACTTCATAATGTACAAATGAATTATTGTCATTCCGAATAAGATGAAAAGTTAATTATCATTTTTAATACCAGTTTGTGTTTAATTGACAACATCACATTGAGTGCAAGTATGATTTAGCTGGAAAGCTAATTACTGTTGAACTGCTGATGTCCTGTACACTTGGTCACAGATGTACAGAATTTGATTACAATAACAGTCTTTACTTCCCACAGCCTGATTCATTGCATCATTGCTCATTTTAGTGAAACCAATAGATTCCTTTCTACGCTGTTGACCCACTCTGACCAGG
Organism: Heptranchias perlo; assembly: GCF_035084215.1. Taxonomy (NCBI): domain Eukaryota; kingdom Metazoa; phylum Chordata; class Chondrichthyes; order Hexanchiformes; family Hexanchidae; genus Heptranchias; species Heptranchias perlo. The sequence continues at coordinate 58,856,139 of NC_090331.1, forward strand.
ATCAATGTATTGTTTGAGTGTCGAGCGTTTGCCATCCTCTCCTGACCAGCTCTCTGTTTCTGGTTAGATGGTTGACGATCCTGTTCCTATTAATCACTTCCTGTTCAGTAATCTTCTTGCCCCGCATTTAGGAATTTACCCATCATTTGGAACCTGTGGTTACCTCCTTATCTATCACACTGCCACTCCTGACCGCTGATTCACCTCCCCCACCTCTTGTCATCAATTCTGCCAATATTATTCACTGAAATCTACTGCTGACTGTAAGGGTGTAGTTACAGAGCAATTCATATTTGCTCAAATTGTAGACCAATTTCTTGGTAAAAGGGCTTTCACTAAATTGCAAAGGAGTCCCATGACTCGGCCAAACCTGCTGCTCTTGACTAATGGTTTCAGCTCCAGCCTGGTTGTCTGTGTGGATAGACACCTTCTTATTGGCAAGTACTGTTTGCTTAGATTTATCATTAAGGAAAATGGACCCATGTCTACCTAATAGTCCATACTCATCTCCCCTTTTAGGGCCATCTGCTCAAAAAGCTTGTATGGTCCGAACACATTTAAAAAAAAAACAAAGCTCGACACAGGATTAATTGCAAATCCTGTGGGATTTTGCTATTTTTGTAGGAACCCAATAGATCCTATGAGAACACATTTTGAAACCTATAGGATTTTTAGTAATGGATTGCCCTTTCTGAAACTCAGCAAATAAGGCAGCAGCTTGTGTCTCTTAGCACTGCCATTTATATTTTCAATCTCAGCTCATCTTTCCAGGCTAAAAGCCATTAGAAAGCACGCTTTCTGCTTCATTGTTTCCTTTAATCTACCTGAAATGAGACCAAAAGGCAAATCAATGACCAGATGATCCAGAATGCATTTTTCTGGAGCCCAGTTAAATTACTTTTGTCAACTATAATCACAGGTCACATTTGTGCACTTTATTTATTTGTTTCATTAGCATGGGACTGTGTGGGCAGTGATTTGATTTAATGTCCATGGAGAACTGGGCTGAAAGTGCCCAATTTCATCATCTGAGAGCAGAAACCCATCTGCTGAGCATGATTTGAACCAAACACCAGAGGTGAAAACAAATGCCCGTGCCACACAGTCCAACACAGTCCATAATATAACATCTATCATGGAGAAGCAAAAATTATGGTAGGATTGTTTTGCTTTGAAATTACATTTTGTTTCTAGTGAAACTGGCTTTGTTAAGGAAGTAGAACTGGGCTCTTCACTGGGCAGCATTAGTCTAATTCTCTGGAGAGTAGAACATGACATTTCATGCACAGATGTGCCACTGGAATTTTAGACATCCAGGGAGCTCAATTGGGCCGTGTTGCACCTGTTTTGTAGGCGATAAGTGGACACCTAAGCCCCGAAAATGGCGTCCGAGATGCTGATTTGAAGCAGCTGGTGACATTTTCGAACTCCCCACTCCAGCCAATGCACTGTCTTAACCTCGCACAGTTGCACAGGAGTTAAAGGGCATGAAGGACCCCCACCAGAGCTGTTTAAAGGGATCATGCAGGAGTTACAGGTTAGTTATTCTGGCTGTTATTACAATTGTGGGTGTTTGTAGAAGTTTCTTATACTTGGAGAAAGTAGCAATATTCTATAGAGAGTGGTCTGGATGGTCTTGCAGTTCTGTTAATGGCATTTAAAATAGTGCATTGATCAAAATTGCTTCCAGACATGGATGGCTCGCTAGGGGTTCCTCTGGGAATTGAACATGACAGAGCATTCAGGGAGGCCACGCAGAGCAGGACAAGCTGCCAGAAGTGGGAGGAAGAGATGGAAGAGGAAGCGCAGGAGGAGGAGGAGGAGGAAGTGGTGGAGAAGGAGGAGGAGAAAGTGGAGGAGAAGGAGGAGGAAGAGGCAATGAGGCAACAAAGTAGGCAAACCCTATCTGCCAAGGCTCTGTGCGATCAGATGATTAATGAGCGATACTGAAAACCTCAACGACACCTCCCCATTCACCAGCAATCCCACACTCCTCACCTTTCTTCTCCCAAATGACCATTAAATCATCCTCCTTATGATTACACATTGTTTCCTCCCTCAGCTCATCGCAGAAATGAAAACCAACACCAAATACAATTTCAAAACCACATTTAGAGATTTACACATGAAATGATTCAAACAAACTGATACTATTCACTCTTGTGCATTCCCTTAGTGCCTGTCATTCATGTGCCTTTATCTTTCCTCGTGCTCCTACGAGGTGCATCCTCAGTGGTTGGAGCATGGGTGGTGGAAGACTGCTGGCTTTCAACTGAGGAGCGTGCAGATGGCCTTGGAGAACGACCTCGAGCAGCAAGGCCTGGCTTTGGACTGCACCATCTCAGCCTGGGCTGCAGCAGTCTGGGCTGGCTAGCGGACAGGCAACAGCAAGGACACTGACGGAGTGGCAGGGGTGGGAGGAGAAATGCTGTCACCCTGAGAGAGGACAGTGGATTCGTCTTCCACGGCACCACTGCCACTCTCTCAGGGTGGCACTTCAGCAATCCGGTGATCTACTGGAGAAAAGATTGCTGGACTGCTGTGATGCCCTGGAAGCCAGAGTCACGATAGCAGCAGTCTGAGCTTCCAAAGCAGCAGGCAGACCCTGGATGGCAGCTGTTTGTGTTGCAGTGGAAGCTGTGACATTGGTCATCAGACGCTGCATCATGGTAGGTTTCACAGGTGTGCTGATGGAGGTAACCACCATGTGGGAAAGGATGGGCTCCAAGCTCTGCGCAAAGCCCTGTGCCAAGTTGGAGCTGGACTCCTTCATGTCCCGTGACATTGCGTGCAGGCTTTCTGGCAGGTTTTTGAGTGCACCAAGCATTTGGTTGTGTACACCCATCAGCCTTCTGTAGCCTGCCCATCAAAGTCATCATCTGACTCCTCTGCAGTAGAACTAGTGTGTGACCTTGCCCTCCGGTGAGCTTGCATCTGCGGTATCCGTTCCCCCCACCCCAGCTCCTGCGCCCTTGTGCCCGGTGTCTCACCACTTGCAGATCCCTCCTCCATCCTAGCCTCTAAAGTACATGCAGTGTACTGACCTGGTGGCTGCAAGTATAAGATCGAGTGACGGTGTGTCTGCATCATCATTGTCATCTGCCTCTGCCTCCTCTGACTGTGCAGGTTCCAGTTATTGGGTATCTGAAATGACATAGGGACACGGGTTGAGTTGTGGTGCAGGGAGAGGAGACAGTAAGACGTGCGTGCTTACACCATCTGCAACACATGAGTTAGAAAAGATTGTGAGCTAAGGGAGATGTGGGAAGTGAGAAGGAGGATTAGGTATGCAGAGACTCTCATCATCGATACCTCCAGCACCGTCAGTGGTCACGGCCTCAGCCACGGCTCGTCCAATGATGGACAGCACTGTCTCCTCCATGGGGGCGAGGACGTGTAGGTGGGCCTGTCCTCCATCCGTTCTTTCCTGCTGCCTGCTGCAAGAAAGAAGAAAGTGTGTCAGTGAGTATCCTGCAAGATATTTGGGTGACATAGCTGTCATGGTTGAATAGTTGTGGGTGTGTGGCTTGCCAGAGTGTTAATGTGTGAGGGTGAGATGCAGCATGTGATTTGAAGGGTTGAGTAGAGATTGAAAGAGTTTGTTGGTAGGTGGGTGTTGGGGGGTGTAGTGCGTGGAGCAGTGGATGAGGCTAGCGGTGCAGTTGGTAGGAGTTACCACTTGAAACTTGAACTCACTCACCTTGGCCACTCGAGTCAAATCATTGAACTTCTTCCTGCACTGCATCCATGTGCATGGTGCGAAATTCCGGGCATTGACTTTGTCCGCCACAGCCTCCCACTGCCTCTTCAGCATCTTTCTTGAGGGTCTCCTGCCCCCCTGCAGATATAGGATGGCCCTCTGTCTGTCCACCTCTTCCACCAAGGCCTTTAGTGCACCGTCCGAGAACCTTGGTGCATGCCCTCTCCCAGACACAGCCATTGTTCAGTATATTCCACCAGAGATTCATTTCCCAAAGCACTTCCTGCAGCCACAGGTCACCTCCCCTTTAAGAGGTGCAGGGTGCCTTTAAGTAGTGCCAGCCACTCCCGATATCGGGGCCCCCTGCTGGTGCATGTAGCCACTCAACAAAGCAGGTAGTGCTGGCTGCACGCAGCAATCATTCAAATCATCAGGCAGCACCAATGTCACATGCTGCCTGAATCACAACCAACAGGTGCGGGTTGATCGGCACTGCGATCCCAGTGCCTGAAAACGGGGGTTAACTAATTTAACTCCCCCCACCTCCCCTCATTTTCCACGAGTTAGAATGAATCGAGTCCATCATTACTGCCATCTCTCCTCCATTTGTTCAAATGAATAACTTTCACACTGCCTGGAGTTTTAAATTTAAACAATTCATTTCAGCTCATTCAATGAAACATCTCACATGGACTCTGCTGCAAGCATTATGGCATTCCACAGAGAAGTTCAAAGAAAGTCTTCCTGTTCAAAAAATAACAACATCAAACATGATTGATCTATGTGTTAGTTCAATTTATTGTGGATGAGGTTGAGGGCTGCCTTATTAATTAGCTAATTAAAATATCAGTGAGTATGTTTCACATCTGTGACAAGGTTTCATGGCATCAAAGCTTGATATTACAACGCCGGCATCATTAAAGTCCGCTATTAATACTCTTCAGTGAGTTATCCTGACAGAACCACAAAACAGTAATCTGACTGCGGATTTTTCATCTCAAATATTCTTCATGTTCATGTTTCTAAGTTGCAGTAAAGTACTTGTAGTCTGGTATGTGCTCAACTGTCTAGTGCGTATGGAGCCTCTGAGATGCATTAGAGATATATATGAAAGAATTAGTATCTGTATTATAGTGTTCCTTGTATTTCTGTAAAATTACAAGATGCTATACAGAGTTGTTGATCCGTGCCATTTATTAAATCGAGCATTTACTGATATAATAAATTGTTGAAATCCTAATTTCCACTCATTTTCATTTTAGCCTCTCTGGAAGAGAGAAATTCCAATTATTTAATTTTAAAAAGTTAGCCTGAGTGCAAAATGGGACTTCCTGGAAAAAGAACAAAGCCATTTGATTTTACATCTGAATATTGGGGGAGGGGGGCTGGATAATTTTAAGATAATCCACCCAGTGAGAAACTGATGGGATGGAATCGGCTGTGCGTTTTACACCCCGCCCGATTTCACTCTCCGTTGACGTCAGTCGAAAGTAATATCGTGCGGGGTGAAAACGGGCAGCTGATCGATCCCGTCAGTCTTCTGCTGAGTGGGTAAGGTTAAAATTACCCCTCATTCTTATCTTGATTTTTAATAATCTTGGGGTACAATTTCCACGGGGGCTCCCTGCTCTGACACCGTAACTCTGGCAGAAGATTGGCAGAAGCCCCAGGGAAATGGCATAAATAGCTTGAGATTTGGAGAACCCCCAATGGAATTACTGGCGCTTAATTCTAATTTCTGCTTTTTAATGATGCCTTTGGTCTTTGAGGCAACTGTTACACTGAGATAATAACTGAAAATGCTGGAAACACTCAGCAGGTCACTCAGTATCTGTGGAGAGAGAAACAGAGTTAACGTTTCAGGTCAATGACCTTTCATCACTGGAAGATGTTAGAATTAAACAGCTTTCAAGCAAATAAAGGCCGGGGAAAAGGGATGGGTGGGGGTCGGAGGGTGCAAAGAACATAAGAAAATAAGAATTAGGAGCAGGAGTAGGCTATACAGCCCCTCGAGCCTGCTCCACCATTTAATAAAATCATGGCTGATCTTCAACCTCAATTCCACTTTCCCACCCGATCCCCATATTCCTTGATTCCCTTAGAGTCCAAAAATCTATCGATCTCAGCTTTGATTATACTCAACGATTGAGCATCCACAACCATCTGGGGTAGACAATTCCAAAGATTCACAACTCTCTGAATGAAGAAATTTCTCCTCATCTCAGTCCTAAACCCCTTATCCTAAGACTGTTCTCCCTATTTCTAGACTCTCCAGCCAGGGGAAACAGCCTCTCAGCATCTACCCTGTCAAGCCTCCTCAAAATCTTCTGTTTCAATGAGATCACCTATCATTCTTCTAAACTCCAGAGAGTATAGGCTCAGTCTACTCAATCTCTCCTCATAGGACAACCCTCCCATCCTGGGAATCAATCTAGTGAACCTTCGTTGCACCGCCTCTAAGGCAAGTGTATCCTTCCTTAAATAAGGAGACCAAAACTGTACACAATACTAGAGGTGTGATCTCACCAAAGCCCTGTACAATTGCAGCAAAACTTCCTTACTCTTGTACGCCAACCCCCTTGCAATAAAGGTCAACATACCATTTGCCTTCCTAATTGCTTGCTGTACCTGCTTGTTAACTTTCTGTGTTTCGTGTACAAGGACACCCAAATCCTTCTGAACACCAACATTTAATAGTTTCTCACCATTTAAAAATATTCTGTTTTTCTATTCTTCCTAACAAAGTGAATAACCTCACATTTCCCCAAATGATACTCCATCTGCCATCTTCTTGCCCACTCAATTAACCTGTCTATTGCTTTGCAGATTCATTGTATCCTCCTCACAGCTTATTTTCCCACCTAGCTTTGTATCATCAGCAAACTTGGATACATTACACTCGGTCCCTTGATCTAAGTCATTAATATAGATTGTAAATAGCTGAGGCCCAACCACTGATCCTTGCGGCACCCCACTAGTTACAGCCTGCCAACCTGGAAATGACCTGTTTATTCCTACTCTCTGTTTTCTGTCTTTTTTTATTCATTCATGGGATGTGGGGGTCACTAGCGAGGCCAGCATTTATTGCCCATCCCTAATTGCCCTTGAGAAAGTGGTGGTGAGCCGCCTTCTTGAACCGCTGCAGTCCGTGTGGTGAAGGTTCTCCCATAGTGCTGTTAGGTAGGGAGTTCCAGGATTTTGACCCAGCGACAATGAAGGAACGGCGATATATTTCCAAGTCGGGATGGTGTGTGACTTGGAGGGGAATATGCAGGTGGTGTTGGTCCCATGTGCCTGCTGCCCTTGTCCTTCTAGGTGGTAGATGTTGCGGGTTCGGGAGGTGCTGTCGAAGAAGCCTTGGCGAGTTGCTGCAGTGCATCCTGTGGATGGTACACACTGCAGCCACGGTGCGCTGGTGATGAAGGGAGTGAATGTTTAGGGTGGTGGATGGGGTGCCAATCAAGCGGGCTGCTTTGTCCTGGATGGTGTCGAGCTTCTTGAGTGTTGTTGGAGCTGCACTCATCCAGGCAAGTGGAGAGTATTCCATCACACTCCTGACTTGTGCCTTGTAGATGGTGGAAAGGCTTTGGGGAGTCAGGAGGTGAGTCACTCGCCACAGAATACCCAGCCTCTGACCTGCTCTTGTAGCCACAGTATTTATATGGCTGGTCCAGTTAAGTTTCTGGTCAATGGTGACCCCCCAGGATGGCGATGGTAATGCCGTTGAATGTCAAAGGGAGGTGGTAGACTCTTGTTGGAGATGTTCAGTGCCTGGCACGAATGTTACTTGCCACTTCTCAGCCCAAGCCTGGATGTTGTCCAGGTCTTGCTGCATGCGGGCATGGACTGCTTCATTATCTGAGGGGTTGCGAATGGAACTGAACACTATGCACTCATCAGCGAACATGCCTATTTCTGAGCTTTTGATAGAGGGAAGGTCATTGATGAAGCAGCTGAAGATGGTTGGGCCTAGAGACACTGCCCTGAGGAACTCCTGCAGCAATGTCCTGTGGCTGAGATGATTGGCATCCAACAACCACTACCATCATTCCATTGTGCTAGGTATGACTCCAGCCACTGGAGAGTTTTCCCCCTGATTCCCATTGACGTCAATTATTACTAGGGCTCCTTGGTGCCACACTCGGTCAAATGCTACCTTGATGTCAAGGGCAGTCACTCTCACCTCACCTCTGGAATTCAGCTCTTTTGCCCATGTTTGGGCCAAGGCTGTAATGAGGTCTGGAGCCGGGTGGCCCTAGTAGAACCTAAACTGAGCAGGTTATTGGTAAGTAAGTGCTGCTTGATAGCCTGTCAACGACACCTTCCATCACTTTGCTGATGATTGAGAGCAGACTGATGGGGCGGTAATTGGCCGGATTGGATTTGTCCTGCTTATTGTGGACAGGACATACCTGGGCAATTTTCCACATTGTCAGGTAGATGCCAGTGTTGTAGCTGTACTGGAACAGTTTGGCTCGAGGCGCAGCTAGTTCAGGAGCACAAGTCTTCAGCACTACAGCCGGGATGTTGTCGGGGCCCATTGCCTTTGCTGTATCCAGTGCACTCAGCCATCCCTTGATATCACGTGGAGTGAATAGAATTGGCTGAAGACTGGCTTGCTAGGCCATTTCGGAGGGCAATTAAGAATGAACCACATTGCTGTGGGTCTGGTGGTCACATATCGGCCAGACCAGGTAAGGACAGCAAGTTTCCTTCCCTAAAGGGCATTAGTGAACCAGATGGGTTTTTACAACAATCCAGTAGTTTTATGGTCATCATTACTGATACTAGTTTTTTAATTCCATATTTTATTTAATTAATTGAATTTAAATTCCCCAGCTGCTATGGCAGAGATTTGAACTTATGACTCCAGATTATTAGTCCAGGCCGCTGGATTGCTAGTCCAGTAACATAACCTCTATGCTACCATACCCGTGTTAACCAACCCTCTATCCATGCTAAAATATTACCCCCAACCCCATGAGCCCTTATCTTGTGTAACAACCTTTTGTGTAACACCTTATCGAATGCCTTTTTAAAATCCAAAGATATTACATCCACCTATTCCCCTTTATCTACCCTGCCAGTAGCATCCTCAAAATACTCTAAGAAATTGTCAAATACAATTTCCCTTTCATAAAACCACGTTGACTCTGCCTAATCATATTATGATTTTCTAAGTGCCCTGTTATCACTTCCTTAATAATGGATTCCAGCACTTTCTCAACGACCGATGTCAGGCTAACTGGCCTGTAGTTACCTGTTTTCTCTCTCCCTCCTTTCTTGAATAGCGATGTTACATTTGCTGCCTTCCAATCCGGTGGGACCATTCTAGAATCTAGGGAATTTTGGAAGACCATAACCAATGTATCCACTATCTCTGCAGCAACCTCTTGTAGAACCCTAGGATGTAGGCCATCAGGTCCAGGGGATTTGTTGGCTTTTAGTCCCATTAATTTCTCCAGTACTTTTTCTTTACTAATAATTATTACTTTAAGTTCCTCACTCTCATTAGATCCTTGGTTCTCCACTATTGCTGGTATGTTTTTTGTGCTTCTACTGTGAAAACAGATACAAAATATTTGTTTGACGTCTCTGCCATTTCCTTATTCCCCATTATAATTTCTCCTGTCTCGGCCTCTAAGGGACCAATGTTTACTTTCGCTACTCTCTTCATTTTTACATACTCGTAGAAGCTCTTACAATCTTGCTAGTTTACTCTCATATTCTATTTTCTCCCTCTTTATCAATTTTTTGGTCATCCTTTGCTGGTTTCTAAAACTCTCCCAATCCTCAGGCTTACTACTCTTCTTAGCAACATTATAAGCCTTTTCTTTTAATCTAATATTATCCTTAACTTCTTTAGTTAACCACGAATGGATCACTTTTCCCGTGGAGTTTTTATTCCTCAATGGAATGTATATTAGTTGAGAATTATGAAATATTTCTTTAAATGTTCGCCATTACTTATCTACCCTCATATCTTTTAATCTAATTTTCCAAACAACCTTAGCCAACTCGCCCCCTCATACCTATGTAATTGGATGTGTTTAAGTTTAAGACTCTGGTTTCATACTTAAGTATGTCACTCTCGAACTCAATGTGAAATTCTATCGTATAATGATCACTCTTCCCCAGTGGATCCCTTACTATGAGATTACTAATTAACCCTGTCTCATTACGCAAGGCGAGATCTATAATAGCCTGTTCCCTGGTTGGTTCCACATTGTATCGTTCTAGAAATGCATTCCATGAACTCATCCTCCAAACTACTTTTGCCAATTTGATTTGCCCACTCTATATGAAAATTAAAGTCTCCCACGATTATTTCATTACCTTTTTTACGAGCTCCTCTTATTTCTTGATTAATATTCTGTTCAACTGTATAATTACTGTTAGGGGGCCGAAAAACTACTCCCACCAGTGTTTTCTGCCCCATGTTATTTCTTATCTCCACCCATACTGATTGTACTTCCTGATCTTCCGAGCCAAGATCCTTTCTCACCACTGTCTTTATCTCATCCTTTATTATCAGAGCTACCCCCACCCCCCATTTTCCATTTTATCTGTCTTTTTGAAAAGTCAAATACCCTGGAATATTTAGTTTGCAACCTTGGTCACCTTGCAACCACGTCTCAGTAATGGATCAAACCCATTTATCTCTATTTGTACCATTAATTCATCTATCTTGTTATGACTGCTTTGTGCATTCAGGTCAAGTGCCTTTAATTTTAACTTCTTCCAATCTTTCCTTGATTTGACCTTATTAACGGTTGCACTATTACCATTAAACTCTCTGTCCCTTCCTGTCACAATCTGCTTATCTTTACCCAAATCGTTACATTGCTCTATGGCCTTGACTTTTCTCTTTAGATTTATAAATTTACCTTTACCCCCTCTCCTGCCCCCTTTTTAGTTTAAAGCCCTATCTATCGCCCTAGTTATTTGATTTGTCAGTACACTGGTCCCAGCCTGGTTTAAATGGAGCCCATCCCAACAGAACAGCTCCCTCTTTTCCCAGTACTGGTGCCAAAGAACAAAAGGGAAGGTCTGTGACAGGATGGAGGGCAGGAGTGATTAAATGACAAAGTGGTGATGGTGCAAGGCAAAAGGGGGTGATAATAGGATAAGTATAGAAACAAAACATGGGTCCAGAGAAGGTTTAAATGGTTACCGCAGAATAGCAGAGGGGGTGGGAGCATGGAAAATCTGACAAAACGGAGAGGGTTGCCATGGCCCAGGATTGTGATGGAGAATGGCATGTAGACCCCAGGAGTGTGGACCGCCCCACTGGCTATGTACCGATAGGAGATGATACTATCAGCACACGGCTGGCCGAGTGGTTCACCATTCTTTCTTCCGCCATGTAGCAACAATGACAACACTTCAAAAGTAATTTATTGGCTGGAAGGTGTTTTGGGTCTTTCTGAGGGCATGAAAGGCACTATATAAATGCATGTTCTTTCTTTTTATAATCTTGTGACTATGAGAGGATAAAAAAACTAATCAGTGAAAAGAAACTAATAGTTAGTTTGAATAGCTAACAGCCTTTTTTTTAATCAAGAAATGGAGTCCTCCAGCACTGCTGCTTTTTAATTATATGTGCTGATGTTTAGTGGTGCCAGTTTCAATGCTACAGTTACAGAATTTCTTTGTTGATGTTATCAAAGGTTTGTAAGCACTATCAATTCTCAGAAACACCTCACAGTGCCTCATGTACAATGAATGACCTTGAAATGCAGTGTATATTGTTACGTGGGCAAATTCAACATCCATTTTGAACACGATGAAATGCCACAAGGAGCAATGAGATGAATGACCAGGTAATCTGCTTTTGGCCTGAAGAAGAAATGTTGCCCTGGTCACCAGAACTTCTTCTGTTGCTGTCATGGGATCTTTAACATCCACTGGAACTGGTAAATGGGTCGCAGTTTAATGCCTTGTCTAAAGCATGGTATCTCTGACAGTGCAGGACCTTAATACTCCCTTAATACTGGGTATTAGGTTATCTGCTTAAAGTCCTGAAGTAGGGCTTGAAACTCCAACCTTCTTATTCAGAGGTGAAAATTCTACCAACTGAGCCAAACTGACACATATAATAGTCAAAGCAAATAAGATTTTTGTTACATATTATATCTCATAGTGAGGGTGGTGTATTTGGTTGCGTTTATTCTCAGTTATTGGAAGAACATATTTAAGTAATCGGTGTTATGGTGTTCAGCCTGTATACTTTCCTTGTGACCTACATATTACTAGTTAACTGGAGGGAGGACACAGTCACATTCTTTATGGAGCTACTGGTACATATGGAACTGTGATAGATACAAGGGCAGAAACCGGAATTTTAATTCACACTTTAACTGGGAAAAAAACTAGTGCAATAAAGCGGAGTTGTAACTGCAGCATTGACATGTTGTTCCACTGGGATCCAATTAAACTGCCACTGTATTGCTGGTTTATCTGTTTTGCAGCAATATTGTGACATTGTGAGTTTTTATGCAGTGCTGTATTATTTTATTCAAAGGAAAGTTGTATGCTGAAAAAATAATTGATATAGACAATAAATACAAATGAAAAATGAATATCTAAATGTAAAGTGAAGCTTCTTACACTTCAGAAAAGAAAGTTTGTAATGCAGTTTCCATTGGCTGCTTATGTTATGGAAATCCAAGTGAATTATTTGATTTAAAAAGTTAACAACAGCCACATCCTTAGTTCTGTTATTATTATTGCTGCTTAAAAACAGAGAAATTCATAACTGAGCAAAATATATTTTAAATGTTAACATTTTTACATGTAATGCTAGTCTTGTTTGATATTCCATCCCAAGCTATGTATGAATTGCAGTGATAACAATTAATGACAATCCAACATTTTAGCATTAGTGTAATCTAGATATTGCAGCCAGTAAGACAGTGAGATATTATTGAAAGATGCACATATTGGCCCAGATTTTGCTGCCAAAATAACAATGAGTTTTTCTCTCTCTCTTAATCCAATCTTTCTTTTCCTCTCTTTATTTCTCTTTCTGAACCTGATTTGACTCTAATTCACCCTATTTCCTTCTCCATTGTTCCTCTGTTTCTTTCTCAATCTTTAAATCTCATTGGTTAAGGAGATAGACTGTTGGTCCCGTCGTTCACCAAGGTCCCAGATGCCCTGTTCCCCTTCCCACCGTTATCAGCTCGTACTTCCAGCTATTTGCAGGGCAAAAAATATTCGAGCTGAATGGTGAGGGAAAAAGTCTAACTAATGGGGCAGGCTGCGAGATTTTCCACTCCAGCAAATTCTGGGCTATTATAACTGTTGCTGGGGAGTAGCAGAGATTAAAGGTTAATACCAGCAATGTACTTTGTGTTACTCTCCATTATTTGTGTACTCTGCAGACTTTTAACAGTGTTGCAAAGTATCCTGTTTGTTTGGTCCCCGCTCTGGTATGGGAAAAGACAGTAACACACCTAGTTTATTTTCTCAGCATTGTGTACATTTTTTATTCTATTCATTTTCTGTCTTTGTGTTCGACATAATTAATTTTAATATAGTACCTATTCTTATTGCAGACTTCAGGATGGTCACAGAAAAAACAGCTTTAGCTGTGACATGCCTGAATAAGTCTAATATCATAGATAATTAATTTAGCTTATTTCTTTTTATTTCATGTTATCTTAATCTTTTTTTCTACATCATCAAGTATACCATTAATAGTACATAATTTACAGAATACTGTACATTTACTTGGAGTTCAGTTTGTAGTAAAGGCATACAGTTATGATGTTTTAAACTGTCATGACCAATGAAATATAAATCAGGGAATACACGAACTAACATCAGTTTAGGTAAGTGTCAAAGATAAAGACATGTTCTAATTAGGTCCTTTTGAATACACTGATACACATCTGATGCACCTTCAATGTAAGAATTCCCCAAATGTAAATCTGCTTGAAATTGTGTCAATTTAAGGTTATTTTGTGAGATTAAAATTACTGATAGCTGTTTTCATCCTTGTTTTTTTAAATATACTTAAAAGCATTTTGCATTGATCAACTAAATGTAAAATTTATATTTTTATAAAGTGTAAACTTAATCAAGTTCTTCAATAAGTGGATCTGACCTGCACAAAATGAATTTCAGAAGTTAACATAACACAGACTGCAGGTTCAATCTGCAATCTTCATGGTCTGCGAGAGCTGGCTACTCACTGGACAAACTTACTGGGGGTAATAATCACCTTCACCAGCTGGGCAGTAACCTGGCAGAGCGGATCGCCTACCCATAATAAAACTCGACCTATTTTCATCCCATTCATTTCGATGGGCAGGTTCTACAATGGGCGGGCAGTCCGCTCCGCTAGATTATCGCCCAGTCGATGAAGGTGGAAATTAACCCCATTGTGCCAATGGAGCATTTCTTGATACACTTTTTTTAATGCCATCTACCTATTGTTAAAACACCCTAACACAAATTCTCACTGTGATTGTGTGCTCCTAGCAAACAGCAGAGGTTAATTTTGTGAGATACCTGTACTTGTCATGGTTGTTTCCAGCTGCTTGGTTTTGCTATCCCATTAAAAAACATTTAATACACGAACTAACATAACAAAGTTCAAAGTCAGGAATGCGTCGGTGTCCCTTGTGCCCAGTGTTGCTAAGGAACGAAAAACGGAAAATAGTATTGATATAAGTATTGATTTTATTATTTCAGCTTTCAAGGGCATAAGATTCACATATCTATGAATCTTCATGTAAGACGGTGTAATAGGTCGCCCAAACACAGGAATTTCTGTGTAGGTGGGCACAGGATACAATGGGCTTTTGCAGAATCCCTGCACATCTTAGTTGGGATGGCTGCGCTTCCTGCCACATGGATGTGTCCCTTGCCCAGACTGATTTTCAATTCCTGGCCTTTGCTCGTAGGGGTTGGAGATTGGTTGTGGCAGAGCTTGGCGATCTGCTACAGCATAATATGAACAGTTACATTTTTTATAAACAAAAGTGCGTGGTCTGTTCAATTGATTGTCCTGCAATTGAATGCATAGACTTTCTGACCCTTTAAAATTTAAATTCCCCCTCCGCCTCCCATAACAAAGTTCAAAGTCAGGAATGCGTCGGCGTCCCTTGTGCCCAGTGTTGCTAAGGAACGAAAAACGGAAAATATGTTGTATAATGCATTCCCATCATTGGCATGTATTTATAATACGTTTGCCCATAATTGGGCTTGTGCCCAACATCATTTCTGGCAGAAAATGCCAGAGGTGGCAGGGGCCAGCGGAGAGCTGGTCCAGCAGTTCCTGTAGAATTTTCCGCCACATTTCACCTAACTTACACTGGGGAGCTGGAATAATTAGAACCACAAATTCTGCTCTATATGTACGACAGATCTAACTGCACACAGCACACGCATAAGTTCCAAATATTTCGATATAGAACGTAATTCATTAATTTGGTGTTTAGAATTACGCAGATATTGTGTTAACTGCTCCAGTTTCCCTAAAATTGTTTGTCAATGTACTTCATTTAAAATACAAAACTGACAAGTAAACGCTCTGTTTAGCACTGTTGTTGGATGTAATATTTGTATTACATGCTGCAGTTTTTTGAACATGCAAACAGAATATTACCAAAAGTTGTCTTCCTGCCAACTTCTACCCCCAAATTAAAGACTCATTCCATTGAGCAGACTGCTTTTTGAACTGCCTGCCCTTTTTGCCAATATGTTAAATTAAATTGCATGCTACTTTTTGAAGCAGAAACTGAGCAACTTATTTGCTTGCTAAATTGATAAATCATTGAAAATCTTTTTTCTGTGTATATTAGGTCATGTCTCTGTGCCTTCCCCATATCTTTTATGCCTTTGAAAGATGAATTTCAGTTTGTTTCTAGTAAGGCTTCCTGTGGCTTGGTTGGTAAATTGAGTATCTGTTAACCATTTTCCAAAGAATATCTGTATTGTAACATAATTCTTACAGGTGGTTAAGTTTGGGTAGGGCACTGCTTCTTTTCTTAGATTGAGAAACTTGGGTATAAGAGTCAAAGCTTACAGTACAGAACACCAACAATTTTGAAAATAGTCAGAGTACAGATAAAATAAATCAAGAACAAGCAGTCAGGAGATGCCAGGCTTGAGCTTTAAAAGGTAAATTATAGGAACGAGGAAAGACTGAAGAAGGTAAAAGGTTCCACCATTTTGATTTTGAGATTTTGGTTGAATTTAGATGTTCTTGTATTTAGAAGATCATCCAAATGATTTGATTTTTTCTAATACACTCTTCACATTGAACTAAGGTGCATGAAGTATCAGCCTTTGGTAATACTGCATGCTAACATAACAGACCATTTACACAGCAGACACTTGGCATAAGATTTGTCTTTCCATTTTGTGTTAAGTTGCTGACCATTAGAACTGTTGAACACTGTGCAGTTTCAGGGAACTATTTTGGCTAAAATATTAGCTCGATCAATCCTGAACTTTATTTGATGGGTTGTGAAGCAGAAATTGTCTTCAACATCACATGACTGACAACAACGATGAAGAGAAACAGGCCCCTAAGATATCTCCCTAAAGGATGCAATTGAAGCTTCAAACTATCTGGTGAAATGAGGGCTGCTTGATCTAAATGCTGATTAAGTGCTTCAGTTTTCCTGAGTACACAGCAAGACAGCTTAATGCATTTCACAGGAATTCATTTTATTTTTCTGTTTCACTTATGACTTTCTCCAAAGAATCATACTTTTGTTCTCAGGTTCACAAACTGTAGCTAAATACCTTTGTTCATCCTTGGATCTGACAATAAAAGTTTCTAGCTGTATTTCTTACATGGGCTTTCACCTCTGATGTAGAGGTTGAGCCTAAAATTGAGGCAAACGATTCTATGATCAGAGTCAAATTCAACGTGTTGCATGACAGTTTCTAGTTCAGCCATTTTCCACTTACATGATCAGCAGAGATGCTATTTTTGGTTCCATCTGGGCTTTTCCCCTTTTTTTGAAAAGAAAATTGATTATTAATTGGCCAAGTCACTGAATGGAGCTAGATAGATTTCTAGACACAAAAGACATCAAGGGGTATGAGGAGAGAGCGGGAACATGATATTGAGATAGAGGATCAGCCATGATCATATTGAATGGCGGAGCAGGCTCGAAGCGCGGAATGGCCTACTCCTGCTCCTATTTTCTATGTTTCTATGTTTCTAATACAGTTAAAATAGTAATTGTAGTACTTTCTAAGTAATTGAGAAATGTACCTAACAGTCAACAATTGAACCAAATATACATCTACTAACCATAATATAATCTCGTAGGAGAAAACCTGTGCACTCTCAAAGCCAATAATAAAACACATGTTTGCCTATTGTTGCTTTTGTAGGGGCCCAGGTCTTTATGGGAAGTGTTAACCCTCCTTCCTTCCCAATAAAATGCACTGTACAAACCTGAACACATTTATTGGTAAATTGGGGATTTTCTTAATTCTTGTTGAGCCATTTTGCATAGAAATCATGTACTCCAAAGCTGGATTAATGTACTTTCTGACATTTATGTCAGTTAGGTGGCTTCTTAGCTTTTCGAGAAATATTAGAGAATCATGATTACAACTGGTTTGTGATTGACTGCTATAATTTTGTTATTCATTCTCGCAGAACTCATGTTTCAAAACCGTGCATTCCCGCTATTTCATTAGCAATTGTAAATTGCAATGAAAATGGGCATTTCTCCTGATTGTCAATAAAAAAGGGAAGTATGGTATAAATCCCCAAAATTTAGCTCTTGCCAACCTATGGCTAATTTCTCTGGTCTTGGGTTAGTGGGGAGTCCTTACAGGGAGACAATACGCACTCCGTATCGAGCAAACTGAAACTTTCCCTGTGTGGATTTCTCAGTAGCTTGGTTTGGAGATTTGTAAACACACTGAAGGGTTTGTCTGTGTGTTAGACATCCTGCTGAATAAAAAAAGTTGGTGGTTTGGCCTAATGGTCTAGTGGAAGGGGGCAGGGAGGGGAGAAATTACTATCATTTTCCCTTGGCCAGATTTTCATGCTGATCAGCCTGCGGATGTAAACCTGTGGCAGGAGAGAGTCATGTGAAGAATTGCAGTTGTTTTCTTTGTTGACTTAGCAAATCTTGCAAATTGATATGAAGGATCTGGATTCAACTTTGACCTTGCAAGTTCTAAATTTTACGGGCTCTGATGTGCAATTAAAATGCAATTTGCCAACTCATCCTGATTAATTATTTGTTGACTGTTCTGTGCTAAATACACTTTTAAAAATAAAATTAGTTCCGGTCTGCATTAATGGTCCTTCAAAGTAGGAAATATCAGGCAGTTTTTAATTTTTTTTGAGTATATTTAGCAGAGTGAACAAGAAAACTGCTTTTGTAATGAACAATCTGATTGGCTGCCTAGAAGGGGCTCATTCATAGTGGTGTCCCATGTAGATATTTAAGCAATAACACCTCATGTATCTATGTGCAGAAAATTTAAGCGCAGGTTGGCAAGAGCTAAGGCAAGCAACAGTGCTTTTAAGAGCTGACGTAAAATGCAAATCAGCACTACATTCCAACTCATCAATCAACTAATAGCGACATGTGGGAGCACAGAGCTCTTTTTCTGGAATAGGTATCAGTGAACTGATGAAAGCATACAGCAATACAAAACATCCAGCCTCTGCCTGCAAATGCAATTTCATTTAACTTGACAATTTTATGTCCTGTGAATTGAGTAAATGAGATTATCGCAGATCAGAACCTGTCCCTTCCTCAATTTGCGTGTCATGGTAACATTTCAAAATTGTCACTTCATTTTTGATCTGCATTAATACGATTAATCTAAACCTCATTTTGTTACAGAATGAAACATACGTCAGTTTTGACAGACAGCAGAATACAATAATATAGTCATTATTCCACAGTGTCACTCACAATAATCTAGTCAGTTCCCCTACCCCTTCTGTTTGTTCTGGTTGTATATTGTTATAGGCCATAGCTTACTGCAGAAGCTATATTGAATAAAATATTAATTAAAATGTACAATATTATAAATCTGCTGATTGTAAAAGAATATGTCTGCATTTTACAAATTATATTTTCTATTTTCTTATTCAGAAGTAGATGAAAAGAGGGAGAACAATCCACAAGGCGAGGTAAGTTGAACAATGCATTTACTATCTCCTTCACACGTTACTAAAAATAGGTTGATCAATGTGGCTACACTATTAAACGAGATGCTAAAAGAGCCTCCTAGAGCCACATGAACATTTTTATAGTTATTTTAAGATCTCTTTCACAGTGCTGTTCACTGACCAGATCTGTATATGTTCATTTAAAGCAGAGTGACATCTTATTCTAAAGCAATTATTTACCAGCCAAACTTTAAACTCATAGGTCTGAAAAATTAGGAAGAAAAAGATTTTAAAGTTGAACATGCTGTTATGATAAAAAGAGAATTTGAGACATGGGCCGAGAAATTGGGTTATCGCTGAACTGGCGCAAAATTGATGATGCGTTGAAAATGAACGGCCAGTGATGTCAATGAGAAGCACATGCAAAATTGGAGCACACGCCTCATTTTAACAGGGATGGCGAGTTGCCCATACTGTTGATTGGCAGTGTGGGAATTTAAAGGCAGCCTGCACTTCTTAAAGGAGAGACGCACTTTGGCTGCTGTAAGCTGATTTACCTGTAGACAGATGAAAATGGCAAGCAGAGGTGCTGGAGCAAGGGTCCCTAACTTCCCTTCCCAGTTCCAGCAGAAATAGAGGGTCCTCATGGTTCAGAGGAAGAGGATAGCCTTCTGGAGCACACATGTTACTCAACCGTACTCTTGCAGGCAGCAGCTCAGAAACTGGCACCCCATGTATTTTAAAGGGTCAGGTAGAGGGGTCTGCACTGGGAGATTCACCAAACACAAGAGTACAGAAACAAGGGCAGGGGAATAGGATGGCACATGAACCAACTCGCTGGAGAGCGAACTTGGATCCTAGGCTTGCTGCAGAGGGCACAGATGATGATTTCCAGAGCCCAGCCTATAGAAGGACACTGATAGCTGTGCACGACAAACTACTTACTGAACTGGACTGCCTACCAGCAAGCCTGTGTACAATGTCGGAGAGCATAGAGGAGTCCAACTCCATCTTGTGCACAGTATTCCAGACGGGCATAGAGACGACACAGTCAACCATGGAACATGTGGTCAGCTCTATGAATATTGCAGCAGTGCCCACAGTGTTGGAGCCTCTGGGAACTGTTCTGACTGCTTCAGTGGAAGCTCAGACTGCTACCATCTTAGCACTACACTTCAAAGCATGATCAGTTCCATTCGCAACCCCTCAGATAATGAAGCAGTCCGTGCCCGCATGCAGCAAGACCTGGACAACATCCAGGCTTGGGCTGATGTGGCAAGTAACAGTTGGCCAGACAAGTGCCAGGCAATGACCATCTCCAACAAGAGAGAATCTAACCACTTCCCCTTGACATTCAACGACATTACCATCGCTGAATCCCCCAACATCAAACATCCTGGGGGTCACCATCGACCAGAAACTTAACTGAACCATCCACATAAATACTGTGGCTACAAGAGCTGGTCAGAGGTTGGGTATTCTGTGGCGAGTGATTCACCTCCTGATTCCCCAAAGCCTTTCCACCATCTACAAGGCACAAGTCAGGAGTGTGATGGAATACTCTCCCCTTGCCTGGATGAGTGCAGCTCCAACAACACTCAAGAAGCTCGACAACACTCAGGACAAAGCAGCCCGCTTGATTGGTACCCCATCCACCACCCTAAACATTCACTCCCTTCACCACTGGCGCACATGGCTGCAGTGTGCACCATCCACAGGATGCACTGCAGCAACTCACGAAGGCTTCTTCGACAATACCTCCCAAACCCGCGACCTCTAGCACCTAGAAGGACAAGGGCAGCAGGCACGTAGGAACAACACCACCTGCACGTTCCCCTCCAAGTCACACACCATTCCGACTTGGAAATATATCGCCGTTCCTTCATCGTCGCTGGGTCAAAATCCTGGCACTCCCTACCTAACAGCACCATGGGAGAACCTTCACCACACGGACTGCAGCAGTTTAAGAAGGCGACTCATCACCACCTTCTCAAGGGCAATTAGGGATGGGCAATAAATGCTGGCCTTGCCAGTGAAGCCTACACCCCATGAACGAATAAAAAAAAATGATGTAAACTATGGAAAGAGGCTTCCAAAGCATCATCTCAATCCTGGACTATCTTCTCACGCAATGCAGTGCGAGTGCTGAGGCGCAGTCCCATAACAGTGGCATTGACACCAAGGGAGAGGCACATGCTGTCCTCTCTCGGAGGTCGGCATGCTTCCTCCCCCTGCCAGCCTCTGAACCAGTACCCGTGTTAGTGTCAGATAGCCAGCTGAGGCAGCCAGTGCCGGGTGCCGCTGAGATGCTGTAGTCTGCAGCTGGCCCCTCTAAGGCCAGAGCTCCTTGGCCATCTCAAGTGTTCTCCAGCCTTTTACCTCCAATGCTGTTGCCAGTGGAGAAGCACCTTGTAGAAGCACCAGAATAGGCAAACGAGTACAGAAAACAGGCACTAGGGGTTTGGACAAGGGTGATTTTTAGTTCGCAAGCATCACTATAAACAAATGAACCATGATCAACCAGTTTGCTACTGTGGTTCATTTTATTTTGCAACGATGTTCATGTTCAAGATCAGGGTATTCATCAGTTGGGTATAAGAATTGCTTGTGAAGGTTGGAGGGACTGTTGGTGCATTGAGGGGGAAGGGATGATTCAACAGATCCTAACATTGATTAGTTGTTGACACAGAGCTATGGCAGCATTGCTGATCCTTGCTCTTCCTCTTCAACTTGCTTCTCCATGTCTTCTTTGTGAGGTGGCTCCAAGGCCTACCCCCTCTGCAGAGTGAAGTTGTGGAGAAAGAGGCAGACCAGAACGATTCTAGTTACCCCCTCGGAGCTGTACTGAAGGACTGTTGATTGCAGAGTTGCTGAGTCTCTGTGCTCAGGTTTCTCACAGGAGACATGGGCCAGGTTATCAGGGGATAGCCCTTGTCCCCAAGCAGCCAGTCTCTGACCCAATGGTCCGGGTGGAAGAGAGGGGAGATTGAGGACTGGCGTAGGATAAAGACATCATGACAACTGCCAGGAAATGGGGCACAGACCTGCATTATTCGCTGCCTGTGGTCACACACCAGCAGCACATTCATAGAGTGGAAGCCCTTCCTGTTCATGAATACTCCAGGGTCTTCATTTGGAGCATGCAGGGCAATATGTGTGCAGTCAATTATTCCCTGGGCTTCTGGGAAGTCAGCAATTCAGGCAAGTCCCAGAGCTCCCTCTTGTTGCTTGGTAGCCTCCATAGGGAAGGTGATGAAATTGTTCCTCTTGTTAAAGAGTGCATCTAGTACCTGCAAATGGACTGACATTGCTGATGTTACCTGATACAGCCTGGAATTAAACTGTTGATTAAAAATTGAGGGCCACAGTTACCTTAAGAGCCACAGGCAGTGCTGTGCATGCCCTGCTGTTGGGAGCCAGTAGTTGTTGCAACAGATGACGCAGCGTGCTTGGTGATGCGAAGGTTCTGGACACACTGCTCCACACTCAAGTTGATATAGTAGACCTGGGTGCTGAAAGGCCTCGGGCCCTCCTTCACCCTCTTGTGCCAGCAGCTGCAGGTCTCCGCTGACTTGCCTACTGCTTCTCCTTCTGCAGCCCCAAAACATCCATTTTAAAAGTAACAAACCGCAGAAGTCCTTGTACAGGCAAAGGGAAAAAGCTGCAAAAAGCCACTGTCCAGAACTTTGTCACCAAAATATCTCAGCCACAGAAGCGAAAACAACTCCTCCAAGCCCACTACCAGTCTAAAACGACTAATCATAATTCTACCTGAGTGCAACTGAGGATCTCTTTAAATATCGATATCACTGAGACAGACAGCCTGCTGACTGTTGGCGCCAAAAATGACTGGGCAGGCCTAGGAACCCATGAATCCGCTGTTCTCACAATCCAATTTCGCAAATGGCGAAGGACCCTTATTTACATATTTCAATTGGCTCAGTGTCCATTCAGGAGGCCACCAAGGATGACTTAAAGCCGCTCGGAACAATATGGCTGATGTCAAACTTCCAGGGAAGATCGGGCCTGAAATTCGTCTCCTCTGCCCTCATTGGGCGCGATGCAGCCCAATTTTTCCCCCATGGTTCCAAATCTAGGCTCAGAAATAAAGGATTGCAATCTACAATGTATCAGCTAAAATATTGATTTCCCACGGGTAAGTGTTGTGCTGAGCTCTATTAATTCTGGGAACTTCAGTGATTGTGAGAGCAGAATTCTAATTTGATTATTACCTAGAAACACTAACTGCATTTCTAGGAAGTATTCATGCACTAAATGTTGCTAAATGTATTTATTAGAAAGTTTCAAACTAAAGGTTTTTTTAAATTTTAGTGGATGAGGAGGAAGTTCAGATTAGTAGCAACATGTATGATCGCTAATAAAGCTGAAGTTTTTTTTTTAACAGAACTGCTAAGGTGAAATATTCACTGCTTCTGTTATTGATAATATATTGTCAAATTAAGTACATTTCTGCAATTTTGAACAGCTCATAATTTAAAAAAAATGTTTAGCAATATGCTAATACAATACATCAATTTCTAAAACTTCTCTTAGTGTATTCCTCAGGAACTGTTCAGGAAGTGTGTGTTCCCATCGATTTAATGCTATTGATGTGTTTTTTTTATTCCTAGAATGCTGAGATGTCACCTCAACAGAGAAAGAAGAGTGTATACACACCTCCAACTATGAAAGGTACTGTTCAGGTACTGTTCCAAATTCTGCTTGTGCATGTGTAAAGCTGACTGGAGTCCTTCTGACCCAGTTTGTCACATCTCTATTGTGAACTGGGTTGAAGTAGTTCTCATCCAAAAAATGCAGTGAGTAAATGAAATGACTTGCGATGAATTGATCTGTTTCATCAACCTGCTGGTTTTACACTGGAGCGAATCAATTTCACAATGATAGCTGTGACATCATTATTTTGGCACTTTAACCTAGAATCAAAAGGGGATCTAAATTAACTCAGTAATTATTTCTGACTGACTTGAAATCCTTTATCTCACTTAATTCCTTGTGAAAAGCAGGGCACAGGTCAAAAGCCCTAGAGATAATTTGGTTTCTCCATCTTCAGCACCTATCTGAATTTAGAATGGAAAGGTTAAATTAAAATGGATATTGAAAGTTCCTGCTGCCATTAATGCCATCGCATTGAGTGCATAATTGTTTCCTAACCATCTTTCACATAGCCCTGCACTGGATACACATTCACAAGCCTGGCCTGTACAGGCCAACACGAAGCTTCATTCCACTCATTACAATAATATATTTACAACAAGGGATTTAGAACAATCCCGATTACGGAGAAAAAACTTTTCTTTGGCACCACGTTTGGATAATAAAGGCAAAATTATTTGCAATACATGCAGGAAATCAAGCAATGGTTGGCCAAACAGGTGCTTTTATCAATGTAAAACAAATTTGAAAGATTTGAACACATCCCTTACTTAGTTCATAAACACTGCTATTTCAGACAACAGTGATTATTGTCACATAGATAATTATCAATAAAGCAAATAGTAAAAGTTTAGTACAGACTTTTAATGAAACAGAAAATAGGAAAAATAGCTGTTTTAATATTTCATTACTAATTGGGCTGAATCTCATTTAAAAATGCAATGATTCCAATTTAATATTACTGATCTAAGTAAACCTTTAATGAGTTTACTTTCATTCATGATTTCAATGGTCAGTATTGCTAATATCATTGCCACATTACTACTCATGTATAATTCAGATATACTATTTTACCCTGGTATGAAAATGATATAGATTGTCTAAAGAATAGGCCTGTGATGAACTTCAATTCTTAATCTGATCTGCACTGAGCCTCATATCCCATCAGTCAGTGTTTAAGCTGTGGCTATGGAGACACTGCTTTAGCCACATGCACCATTTTTGGTAGAAAACACCATACACACACTCATACAATACCGCTAAATGTACTTCATAAGTGTATATTTACTTAACAAACATCTACCACCATGCAGTAACCAAGGAAGTAAAGCGCTCGCAAAGCTCAAAAAATACTCGCACACTTTGCTTTTCATCTTACCGTATAACCAACAAACGTACAAAAGGTTAAACATGCATTTGTTGTGTGAATATGACTATTGAGATCACATTCCATACTCATTTTATAATTAATAATCAGAAATGCAATTATCCACATCTGGATTCCCAATTAGCTACATGTGGCTAGTGCCTAACATGTTGGACAACACTGCTGTGAGTTACTTGGGTCAATAATATCCTTGTTTTTCAGTTATTTCTATGGCAAAGTTATGTCCCTAGTAGAGCACACATAGTGCAAAAATCATAGGGATGGACTTCAGTGGAATAGCTGCGGAAACCCTGGAAAAATGTGTTAATGGCATTTATGCCGTTTATTAAGGTTTCCGGGGCACTTCCATCAAAGTTACGAAAGATGAGTGGAAGAACCCCCACGTAAATTCATCCCCATTGTTTACAGTTGAAAAAACCCAAAGCATCATGTCTGCATAACCTATGACTCAGATCTACCCAAGAGGCTGGTCTGGTGGTGGAGTAACACTGTGTTGGCTCCTGGGTAACAGCCAAAGATGACACAATGCGGGTAGTTTTAACTTTTGGTGATAGTGTAAACAGGGCGATATTGGATCAGCCGCATGTTATACACCACTCCCGATTTTAGTTTCCATTGACATCAATAAAAACGAATATTGGGGAGGTGTATAACGGGCGGCTGATCCAATATCTCCCCATTTACACTATCGCCAAAATTTCAAATTACCCCAATGTCCCAGAATTCAGTGCACATCACGAGGTCTCACTGCATGTTGAAACCATCAAATAACCTTGTGCCAACTAAGTCCAAAGCCTAAGGCCAGTAAACTTGTGCCAGTGAGCAGATATAACATGCACAACCTGATTATATCATGACATAATGACATCACAGGTTACATATCACCAAGTTCATTCAAAAACTGCCCCAAAATTAATCAGTTAGATTAAACATGCAACAGATAGAGGTTCTAGTTCAGAACAAACTTACCCACAAAGTGCTCTCCATTGCACAGTTTTTATTGCAGACATTTCCTGGATATTCCAAGAATTGAATCTATCTAATATCTTATCAAACAGGTCATAGTTTATTTGTTCAACAATCAGCAAATACAGAACTATGTAAGAGCAAAGTTAACAAAGATATGAGTGCAGTTGAGTTAAAGGGACTCTTGCTAATTTGATGTACTCCCACTACTTTTTTTCTTTTGCCACCTGTTACCCTTAGTACGTCAACCAAGCCCAGTCGACCCTGCAAAGTCCTCCTCACCAACATCTGGGGACTTGTGCCAAAATTGGGAGAGCTGTCCCACAGACTAGTCAAGCAACAGCCTGACATAGCCATACTCACAAAATCATACCTTTCAGCCAATGTCCCAGACTCTTCCATCACCATCCCTGGGTATGTCCTGTCCCACCGGCAGGACAGACCCACCAGAGGTGGCGGTACAGTGATATACAGTCAGGAGGGAGTGGCCCTGGGAGTCCTCAACATTGACTCTGGACCTCATGAAATCTCATGTCATCAGGTCAAACATGGGCAAGGAAACCTCCTGCTGATTATCACCTACCGCCCTCCCTCAGCTGAAGAACCAGTCCTCCTCCATGTTGAACACCACTTGGAGGAAGCACAGAGGGTAGCAAGGGCACAGAATGTACTCTGGGTTGGGGGACTTCAATGTCCATCACCAAGAGTGGCTCGGTAGCACCACTACTGACCGAGCTGGCCGAGTCCTGAAGGACATAGCTGCCAGACTGGGCCTGCGGCAGGTGGTGAGGGAACCAACACGAGGGAAAAACTTACTTGACCTCGTCCTCACCAATCTACCCGTCGCAGATGCATCTGTCCATGACAGTATTGGTAGGAGTGACCACCGCACAGTCCTCGTGGAGATGATGTCCTGTCTTCGCACTGAGGACATCATCCAACGTGTTGTGTGGCACTGACACCGTGCTAAATGGGATAGATTCAGAACAGATCTAGCAGCTCAAAACTGGGCATCCATGAGGTGCTGTGGGTCATCAGCAGCAGCAGAATTGTATTCCAGCGCAATATGTAACCTCATGGCCTGGCATATTCCTCACTCTACCATTACCAACAAGCCAGGGGATCAACCCTGGTTCAATGAGGAGTGTAGAAGAGCATGCCAGGAGCTGCACCAGGCGTACCTACAAATGAGGTGCCAACCTGATGAAGCTACAACTCAGGTCTACATGCATGCTAAACAGCGGAAGCAACATGCTAGAGACAGAGCTAAGCGATTCCACAACCAACGGATCAGATCAAAGCTCTGCAGTCCTGCCACATCCAGTTGTGAATGGTGGTGGACAATTAAACAACTAACGGGAGGAGGAGGCTCGGCTCTGTAAACATCCCCATCCTCAACAATGGCAGAGTCCAGCACGTGAGTGCAAAAGACAAGGCTGAAGCGTTTGCAACCATCTTCAGCCAGAAGTGCCGAGTGGATGATCCATCTCGGCCGCCTCCCGATATCCCCACCATCACAGAAGCCAGTCTTCAGCCGATTCGATTCACTCCACGTGATATCAAGAAACGGCTGAGTGCACTGGATACAGCAAAGGCAATGGGCCCTGACAACATCCCGGCTGTAGTGCTGAAGACTTGTGCTCCAGAACTAGCTGCGCCTCTAGCCAAGCTGTTCTAGTACAGCTACAACACTGGCATCTACCCGACAATGTGGAAAATTGCCCAGGTATCTCCTGTCCACAAAAAGCAGGACAAATCCAATCTAGCCAATTACCGCCCCATCAGTCTACTGACAATCATCAGCAAAGTGATGGAAGGTGTCATTGACAGTGCTATCAAGCGGCACTTACTCACCAATAACCTGCTCACCGATGCTCAGTTTGGGTTCCGCCAGGACCACTCGGCTCCAGACCTCATTACAGCCTTGGTCCAAACATGGACAAAAGAGCTGAATTCCAGAGGTGAGGTGAGAGTGACTGCCCTTGACATCAAGGCAGCACTTGACCGAGTGTGGCACCAAGGAGCCCTAGTAAAATTGAAGTCAATGGGAATCAGGGGGAAAACTCTCCAGTGGCTGGAGTCATACCTAGCACAAAGGAAGATGGTAGTAGTTGTTGGTGGCCAATCTTCTCAGCCCCAGGACATTGCTGCAGGAGTTCCTCAAGGCAGTGTCATAGGCCCAACCATCTTCAGCTGCTTCATCAATGACCTTTCCTCCATCATAAGGTCAGAAATGGGGATGTTCGCTGATAACCCCTCAAATAATGAAGCCGTCCGTGCCCGCATGCAGCAAGACCTGGACAACAGGCTTGGGCTGATAAGTGGCAAGTATCATTCGCGCCAGACAAGTGCCAGGCAATGACCATCTCCAACAAGAGAGAGTCGAACCACCTCCCCTTGACATTCAACGGCATTACCATCGCCGAATCCCCCACCATCAACATCCTGGGGGTCACCATTGACCAGAAACTTAACTGGACCAGCCATGTAAATACTGTGGCTACAAGAGCAGGTCAGAGGCTGGGTATTCTGCGGCGAGTGACTCTCCTCCTGACTCCCCAAAGCCTTTCCACCATCTACAAGGCACAAGTCAGGAGTGTGATGGAATACTCTCCACTTGCCTGGATGAGTGCAGCTCCAACAACACTCAAGAAGCTTGACACCATCCAGGACAAAGCAGTCCGCTTGTTTGGCACCCCATCCACCACCCTAAACATTCACTCCCTTCACCACCGGCGCACTGTGGCTGCAGTGTGTACCATCCGCAGGATGCACTGCAGCAACTTGCCAAGGCTTCTTCGACAGCACCTCCCAAACCCGTGACCTCTACCACCTCGAAGGACAAGAGCAGCAGGCACATGGGAACAACACCACCTACGCGTTCCCCTCCAAGTCACACACCATCCCGACTTGGAAATATATCGCCATTCCTTCATCGTCGCTGGGTCAAAATCCTGGAACTCCCTTCCTAACCACACTGTGGGAGAACGTTCACCAGACGGACTGCAGCGGTTCAAGAAGGTGGCTCACCATCACCTTCTCAAGGGCAATTAGGGATGGGCAATAAATGCTGGCCTCGCCAGCGAATAAAAAAAAACCCAAAAGAGTAGGATGTTCTAGGTTCAACCTTCTCTCTGATGACCTTCACTGGCACTCTATGATCGGTTGGTACGTGTGTTTCTGTGGGTTACATTGATCCAACGAGCTTTTTCTCCTCTTTGAAGCTGAGCACTGGCGATACTCCCTCTGGTGTCTCAGCTGACAGTTAGCAAATTCTCCACATTGGGAGACTGAAAGTCCAATGATTGGGATTAAAATTGAAAACTTCTAAATGAATATAGGAAGGGTCCAACATTCTTTGTTCCTAAAGCTGCCAAATTCACCAGATCATACAACATTTGAAAAATATACATAACCAGACTAACCAGTGTACTTAACAATCTAATGTATAATAAATAATAAACATGTATTTTCTTTGTCTTATGAATACAATGACAAAAACAATAACCAGACAATAAATATGGCTGCAAGACAAACCTTTGAAATCTGTAAAACAGCTATAAAACACTGCAACATTGTTTACACTTTGTTTTCCATATCTGACAAATGTCCTGAACAATATGAAAGACACAGGAGCTTCTCCCCACCTTGATCCATATGATACAGTTGTATCATATGGATCAAGGCATTTCCAGGTTCAATATCCAGTCTGTGCTGAGTTAGCTAATCCCAGCCTGGGATATGACAATTGCTGCAGATTCCCTAAGGCTATGGGTGGGGTGGGGGGGGTGGGCGCGGTGGAGGGGAGGGAACCAGCCTGGGTTCTTCCTCCTGAATAATATCCACTGAAAAATATGTGCGCATAGAAATCAGATGAGGATTGGACTGGACTGTGATGATGCCATGGCTACGAAGTCTGTCAACATTCAAATATTGAAGAAAATGTTCACTTGTGGGAAGTGTTGCTTCAGTAAGATACCAGAGGACACCTGGTGCCTAGCATGAGTCAGCACATTCAAGAGAGGAGAGGACAATATTGGAGAAAAAAATTCCCACCCCTAAGTAACACTGCTTGATGGCTTTGTGTGATTTGCTAACAATTTCAAATATTTTTGGCATAGTGTAATTTTTGAAAATATATTTGAATAATGGTTAGAAGGATCAGATTTCTGTGATAAATACATTCGTGTATGATCCATATTTTATACACAGTTTTCCCTTCAAAGCTTCCTTATACCATTAGATGACTTTCAGCATTATAATGTTATTGCAGATTTTTATACTCCTGCTCGTTTTTAGCTCTATAATCGAGATAATGGGAAATGCAACATTCGGAAATATCTAGTGAAAATGAGATGGCAGTAGTGCATTAAAGCAACATTTTCACTGATATATGACATAAAAGCTGAATGAAGCAGTTTGAATAATATTCATGTAAATAAAAAAAGCATGAATCAGCAAAGTTCAGCCAATCCGTTTAGGCAGCAGCAGTATTGCAAATGGCCATGCACTTTTGGGCACTTACCTCTAATGCAATCAATGAACAAGCTCTAGCTATAGTGTTTCCCCTTTTGCAGTGTGCATTTTCGGATCATCTAATGAAATCAGATAGATTTGCTTTGTATGTTTAAAATGAAATACGAACAAAAAGGTCTGATTTCACTGAGTGTGAAAACCACAATATCAAGATATTTGAAATGGATAATGCACAGTTGATATAATATCTAATTTCAAAGCGCTTCACACAATCAATTATTTTAAAGCAGGGATATCCAAATGACAGTCCATAGGTAACACAGTCTTACTTGCGCTTATATTTGTTACTTCATGTTTGAATTTTGGGGGCTGGATGTTAGTTCATTGGTGAATAAATAATCTTTGTTTCACCTTTGTTCATGGTATATGGATGATACAGGCAAAGCTATATTTTTATTGCCCATCCCTACTGCCCTGACTTTGACCAGTAATAATGAAGGAATGGCAGTATATGTCCAAGTCACGATGTTGTATGATGTTCCTATAACATTGCTGCTCTTGTCCTTCTTGATGATACAGGTTACAGGGATGGGAGCTACTGTTAAAGTAAGCTTGATGAGTTGCTGCAGTGCATCCTGCAGATAATACGTACTGCAGCCACAGTGGAGGGGTGCATAGTTGCCTGTGGCATGGTTGCTGATCAAGCAAACTGCTCTATTCAGAATCCATCATACTCCTGATTTGAGTTTTGTTGATAGTGTAGAAGCTTTGAAAGGTCAGGAGTTGAGCCAGTCACTTCTGCCTTGGTCTTGTAGCCACATTGTTGATATGACTGGTCAATGGTGACCCTTACAATGTTGGTGGTGGGGGACTCAGTGATGGTTGTGCTGTTAAAGGTCAGGAGAGATGGTTGGGCCATTTCTTGTTGGTGATAGTCATTACCTGGTACTGATGTGGCGCAGACATTATCTGCCACTTGTCATCTCTTGCCTGGATGTTGTCCAGGTCTTGGTCTCGGTTGGCATGTGTACTTCATTATCAGAGGATTTGTGAATGAAGATGAACATTGTGGCATTATCAGAGATCAACTCCATTTCTGATGTTACAAAGGGAAGGTCACTGATGAAGCAGCTGAAGATGGTTAGACTGAGGACACCTCCATGAGGAACTCCTGCAGTGATGTCCTGCATCTGAAGAGATTGGCCTCGAACAACCACAACCATCTGTTATTATTAGCAACTTGAGATATATGCAAATTATTGGGAATGTGAATTTAAACTTTACATATGTCCCAAGGATCCATGGTACACACCTAAGCAGATATAAAGGCAAAAATATTCTGTTTTAAAGCGACAGTTGCCTTGAAGGCAAATAGGGCCACAATTTTGTGCAGATTGACAGCAATGAGATGAATTTCCAGTTCATCTGTTATCTTTGATGGTTATTGGTTAAGGTAGAGATGTTGACTGGAATACCAGAACACCCTGCTGTCCTTCAAATAGTGTTAATTAATGTCCACCTGAACTACCAGAGCAGGCAAATAGTGCCTCAGTGTAATGTTCTATCTGAAGGATGGCACTCCCAACAAATCAGAACTCCCTTAGTACTGCACTGAAATGTCAGCATAAATTATGATCTGAAACTCCTTCCAATCTTGAGGTGGTAGAGCTATCAGTTGAGCCACCAGGCGCACCTATTTTTTTAAACCAGGTTGTTGCATTCTATATTGTAAATTTTTGCATCAAGCAAAATTAGGTATAGAATGTGCTAATGCTTAATTAATAAAATATCCTCCCAAGAAAACATTTTATTAGTTCAGACCTATGGTATATGAGCAATATTAGTCAAATGTTTATTTTGTTCAATTAGTGTTGGCACTAATGTTGTGGCAAGTGCCTTCCTGTGGGTCAGAACACAAATTTTCAATCTTATATTCCTTTCTGCCACGTCTTTGTATAACATGAATATATGTGACTTCTGGCTAGTGTGTTAGAGCCATTATTCTGAAGTGATGTATGTTACTTTGAAAGTGAATGCACCATCTTGTCAGTCCTTTGTTGACAGAAAAGTTTTAGAATAGATAAATAGAGCACAAGAGCAAAGAAGTAATTATAAAATTGCACATGGCAATGGTTAGACCAGAGTTAGGGCACTGTGTGCAGTTTCGGATGCAGCATTATAGAAAAGACATTAAAGCCATAAAGAAGCGTTCATTGTGGATTCACCAGGATGATCCTAAGCTATAAGGAGAGAGAAAGCTACTGAGGCTATTTCCACTGGGGCAGAGTAGGTTAAGAGGAGAATTAATAAACGTTTTTTAGATTATAAAGGGTTTTAATAAGCTGAATAGGGAAAGACTGTACTATCTGGTTGGGGAGTTAGTAACAAGGGGTCATCAATTTAAAATTATTACTAAGAAGGTGATGAGAGAGAGGTTAAGAAAAATATTTTTATACAGAAGATTTTTGGAGCATGGATTGCTTTGGCACAGGGAATAGTTGAGACAAAGACTATTGCACCTTTTAAGGGAAAAGTGAGTAAACAGAGATGGGAAGAAAGAGGGTAAGTGGAATTTGTTTTGGATTGCTATGGCAAAGGGAGGGCGTAGACACGATGGGTCAGATGGCCTGCTGTGTTGTAAACTTCTATAGTAATTAAAAAAATAAAGTAAAGCAAACCAGTGGTGTAGCACATTATTGCACCAACCAAGCCAAGGCTTCAAGTGTTTCTTCATGACATGGCAGTGACTACAAAGCATAGAATCAGTGCTGAAATTCTATGTAGGCTGTGACAGTTAAAGGTATCAAACATGCATTAAGAATAATTAACTGGTTGAATGACTGAACTGGTTGTCCATCTTCTTTTGGATAATGCTCTAATTTCATCAATATATCTGAAACAGATTAAATTTAACAATGACTTATTAAAGTAACATTATAAGAATACTGAGCAAGTCATTTTGGAACATGGCATCAGAATACAACATTGTCCCATCACATTGCTTTGTGTTTCTATCTGCAGCTGATGACTATAAGGATACAAAATCTGATATCAGTAGGAACTCATATATTTTAAAAAATATTACATGTCCATAAAGCTTTAATCTTATGGTCGCTAGAAAAGAACTGACTTCTATCTTACTCCACATCTCAATTCCCTCCTTTTACACATTTATTCTCTCTCTATCTCCATTTGCTCACTCTCATGCTCTCATTCTATCCCTCTACGCACAGGGGATGAAATTTGTCTTCGCCAGTTGTGCGAAAATGCACACGGGGGAATTGGCAGCCCATTTTACATGGCGCCCAATTTTCTTTTCCATTGAAGTCAATGGAATGCTTTCTCTCCACTTCCTCTATGCACAATTTCTCTCTGTACACTCTCTTTGCGCATACCATCCCTTACTCCACACTCTCTGTATACACTCTCCCACTTTCCACATTCTTGTCAGACTTTACCTCTCTGCTTTTTACACAATTACATTTACTGCTCTCTTTTTTTCTCTCCTTTCTTCTTTTACTACAGTTAGGAAATGGAGCACAAAGGCCAGCAGTGGGGACTTGCATTTATTAGAATTTTTAACACCCCTGGGTCTGTTTGAGCACTGACCTTCACTTTATCCCAGAACAACTACTGCTGTAGTTAAACCGCATACATAAACTTATTATTATTATTTAAAAGTGATTTAGTAACAAAGGAATTCTGTTAAAGATTTTTTTAAAATTAAAATTGTGGCTAAATGATTAAAGTGTCGTACAAACCATACAAATGGTCCGATTAACCTTTAAATTAGATGTTATCTCAATATATAACACAACAATAGGCAATATATTACATTAATGCAGTAGTTAAATGGAACATTTGAAGTCAAATATTGCTTTAGCCCACCAAATTTTGGCTAAATCACAGTTACAAATATCTAATTTTGTTTTTAAATTTCTTAAGTTTTTAGACTTTGGTAGCTTCACATGACTTGCAGTTCCTTCCCAGAGAATACTGGTGTTTTCATTTAGGATGAAAGCCAACCAATTTGCACAATGGGAATATTGAGGTTTAATTACATCCTTGTCCATTGGCAGCCACTTAATGTGTTTAATTGTATATATATATACCACTCAGTGCTCCTATATATTACTAAAGATGATTGGAATTGCCATTAATATTATTTGTTTTTTGATGGTAGTGTTCTTCCACTTCTGGGAAGGAAATTTGTAAAAGGTGCAGGTTGTGAGACAATATTGATGAGAGTGTGGTCAGACCTCAAAGTGTGTGATATTGTGTCACTGATACTCTAGTAATCCCAGATTTTTTTGTGGTAGCAGAATATATTAAACTAAAGGCAATATTCTATAAATAATCGTGCTACCAGCTACCCTTCAGGTTCTACATTACTGATACTCTTGCATTTAAACATATTTGTGGATAGTCCTACATTCTAATTGGCTTCTGAGCATTCTTTCACCTTTAAATGAGGATATAATGACCCATGTGATGGTGTGCTCACAGGACATAGCCTGCCACGCCTTGCATTGCATTACTCCCAGGCTGAAGCCGGTTTATCAGGAGTTATTTTCTTCAGCATTTTGAAGATGTGATTAAATAGCAATATCATACTTAGACATGTAGGGAATTGAGAAAGGTCAGTCAATTGGCAGCTTCGGCCTCTGATTTTCTGCTTCAGTTGGCCAACCTAAACTCAATTCCTTTCTATGGGACTTGTGTTCGTGCATTATTGCTTCATTTATTTATACACACATTAAGCATTAACTTTCTTTCGACTCAGCTTTCATCTGCTGCAGCAAGCAATTTTTCCCAGATTTTTTTTAACTGATTTTCTCCCCTACTCTTCTCCTAACGGCGTCCCTGTTAGGGTAAGGTTCCACAGTGCTGGTAGCCCTCCAGTGGGCATTCTTCAGATTTGAATGTGAGCAGGCTATTCACCTACATGGGCTAAACATCTGAACTCTATCCTGTTGTTACCCAACATCTAAACGTATGGACCTTCCAGAAGGGGTAACTGGATAGTGATCAAGCGTAGGGACCCTGGTTGATTTTTCTCTTCCTCGCCTGGGTGCTGATCTAATTGTTGTATCTCTACTGGCATGTCAGCTGAAGTCAGCTGACTAAGTATAAATTGGAAATCAAACCTGAAACTTGAATGGGTGAAGTACATGCTGACTTTTCTAACTGAACAATCGAGAGACGAAGTTGCTTTTTCCATAAAGACTTCCAGGAACTATCCTGAAAGATGCTCCAGAATTAAAAGATGTGTTTGTGCTACTAAATTCATATAAGCTAAGTACAATGAAAAATTACTTCTTACCATATCATAGTATCATAGTACGTACAGCACAGGAGGAGGCCGTTCGGCCCATCGTGCCTGTGCCGGCTCTTTGAAAGAGCTATCCAATTAGTCACATTCCCCTGCTTTTTCCCCATAGCCCAGTAAATTTTTTCCAATTCCTTTTTGAAAGTTACTAGTGAATCTGCTTCCACCATGCTTTCAGGCAGTGCATTCCAGATCACAACAACTCGCTGCGTAAAATAACGTTTCCTCATGTCGCCTCTGGATCTTTTGCCGATCACCTTAAATCTGTGTTCTCTGGTTACTGACCCTTTTGCCACTGGAATGAGTTTCTCCTTATTTACTCTATCAAAACCATTCATGATTTTGAACACCTCTATCAAATCTCCCCCTAACCTTCTCTGTTCTAAGGAGAACAACCCCAGCTTCTCCAGTCTCTCCACATAATGAAGTGCCTCATCCCTGGAACTATTCTAGTAAATCTCTTTTGCACCCTCTCTAAAGCCTTGACGTCCTTCCTAAAGTGTGGTGCCCAAAATTGAAGACAATACTCCAGCTGAGGCCTAACCAGTGTTTTATAAAGGTTTAGCATAACTTCCTTGCTTTTGTACTCTATGCTTCTATTAATAAAGCCCAGGATCCCATATCCTTTTTTAACAGCTTTCTCAATTTGTCCTGCCACCTTCAAAGATTTGTCTACGTACACCCCCAGGTTTCTCTGTTTCTGCACCCCCTTTAAAATTGTCCCATATTGGCCTAGAAATTTGAGGTCACAAACAGGCGCGCAGGGATTCCTGTCTTGAATGGATAGGCGTGAGGCATATGTAATAATGGACCTTGGACCTCATTTTCATCAAACCGCTGAGCTGTGGACACCTAATGGATGTTCCCGGAGAAGAGGACTCAAAGATCGGGCCACAGCGTCGTTTACAGCAGCCCTCAGGTAAGTCATTAAAGGGGACAGGGAATGGGCCATCAGGTGAGACCGGGATCGGGAGAGGGACCTCGGCAGTGATCGAGAGAGGGGCCTCGGCTGCCGGGATTGGGAGACGGGCATCTAGGCCGGGATCACAACGTAGACCAGGGAACAAACTTGGGACTTTTCTCATTTGTGTAGTACAGTTCCATACCATGTAGGCATCAGGATCCATATCAAAGTGGATCTAGGCCAGTGATCATGCTTATTTTTGATTAAAGTTATCAATAGTCATAAAAAATCTCATCTTTATTGTTTCATTTGGAAATTACTCACTTTTCACACTTACTTTCTTCTCTAAATATCAGTGATATGAACAAGTAGTATTCACTCTTTTAAAAGGCAGATCTCCCACATAAGCAATGAGTAGCTGATCACACAAACCAGCAAGGTCGCAGGTTGGAACTTTGATCTGTGTTGAGTTGGCTGATGTAAGTCAGGACAATAGTTTGGAAACCTTCAGTGATACTGGCTTAGGAAACTTCCAGTTCATGATTGGTATTGAGTGATACTGCATGATACCTGGTGGGTGTGAGTATATATAGATGTTGTTTGAGGACAGATTGTGATACCCATTGGTATTCACCATCAGGGCTCACATATCAATAATGGCAGTTTAGATGAGTGACTGGCACCCATTGAACTATCTCCCATCAAGGAGTCATTGCCTTTAGAATGCGGGGGTGGGGGGGGTGCATTTTGGCAGAGCAAAAATGGAGAGAGAAAAAACTTTTAAAATATTCCATGTATTAGAATTATGGAAGAATAGAGGACCTATTACGCTGCTGGGTGTATACTATAGGCCACCAAATAGTGGGAAGGAGATAGAGGAGCAATTTTGCAGGCAAACTGCAGAAAGATGCAAGAACTATAGAGTAGTGATAATGGGGAATTTCAATTACCCTAATATAGACTGGTATAATAACAGTGTAAAGGAAAAAGTGGGGGAGGAATTTCTGAAATGTGTACAAGAGAACTTTCTTGATTAGTATGTTTCCAGCCCAACGAGGAAGGAGGCAGTGCTGTATCTAGCTCTGGGGAATGAAGTGGGGCAAATGGAGAATGTTACAGTGGGGGAGCATTTGGGAAACAGTGATCACAATATCATTACGTTTAGTTTAGTTATGGGAAATACTAAGGAACAATCAAATGTGAAATTACTCAACTGGAGTAGAGCAAGTTTCAGTGAATTGAAAAGGGATCTGGTTCAGGTGGATTGGAATCAAAGATTGGCATGTAAAGCAGTAAATGAACAATGAGAGGCCTTCAAAGTGGTAATAGTTCAGGTACAGACTAGACACATTCCCACAGGGGAAAAGGAAGGGCATCCAAAGCTAGAGCTCCTTGGATAACTAAAGATATAGAGATTCAAATGAAACAGAAAAAGAAAGCTTATGATAAATTTTATGTTCATAATTCAGTAGAGAACCAAGCTGAATACAAAAAGTACAGGGGAGAACTGAAAAAGGAAATTAGAGGGGCAAAGAGAGTGTATGAGAATTGATTAGCAGGTAATATAAAAGGGAATCCAAAGTATTTTGTGAACATATAAATAGTAAAATGGTAGTCAAAGGAAGAGTGAGGCCAATTAGGGACCAAAAAGGAAATCTTCTTGTGGAGGCAGAGGACATGGCTGAGGTACTAAATGAATACTTTGCATCTGTCTTCACTAAAGAAGAGGATGCTGCCAATGCCACAGTAAAGGAGGAGGTAGTAGAAAAATTGGATAGGATAAAATAGATAAGGAGGAAGCACTTAAAAGGTTGGCAGCACTCAAAGTAGAAAAGTCACCCAGTCCGGATGGGATGCATCCTAGATTGCTGAGTGAAGTAAGGGCGAAATTGCTGGGGCTCTGGCCACAATCTTCCAATCCTCCTTAGATATGGGAGTGATGCCAGAGGACTGGAGGATTGCAAATGTTACACCCTTATTCAAAAAAGGGGAGAGGGATAAACCCTCTGGGACAAAATTAATTGGCACTTGAAAAATTATGGGTTAATAAATAAAAGTCTGCACTGATTTGTTAAAGGCAAATCGTGTTTGACTAACTTGATTAAGTTCTTTGATGAAGTAATGGAGAGGGTTGATGAGGGTAGTGTGGTTGATGTTGTGTATATGGACTTTCAAATGGCATTTGATAAAGTACCACATAATAGACTTTTAGCAAAATTGAAGCCCATGGGATTAAAAGGGTAGTGGCAGAGTGGATACAAAATTGGCTAAGGGACAGAAAGCAGAGAGTAGCGGTGAATGATTGTTTTTCAGACTGGAGGGAAGTATACAGTGGTGTCCCCCAGGGGTCAGTTTTGGAACCACTGCTTTTTTTGATAAATATTAATGACCTGGACTTAAAGACAGATGAAATTTAACACAGAGAAGCGTGAATTGATTAATTTTGGTAGGAAGAATGGAGAGAGGCAATTTAAACTAAATGGTACAATTTTAAAGGGGGTGCAGTAACAGAGAGACCTGGGGGTGTCTTTAAATGTGGCAGGACAAGTTGAGAAGGCTGTTAAAAAGGCATAATGGCTCCTTGGCTTTATAATTAGAGGCCTAGAGTACAAAAGCAAGGAAGTTATCCTAAACCTTTATAAAGCACTGGTTAGACCCCAGATTGTCGCCAATTCTGGGCACCACACTTTAGGAAGGATGTCAAAGTCTTAGAGAGGGTACAGAGGAGATTTACTAGAATGGTAACAGGGATGAAAGCTGGGGATGTTCTCCTTAGAGCAGAGAAGGTTAAGGGGAGATCTGATAGAAGTGTTCAAACTCATGAAGAGTTTTGATAGAGTAAATAAGGAGAAACTGTTCCTAGTGGCTGAAGGGTCGGTAACTAGGGGACACCGATTTAAGGTAATTGGCCAAAGTACCAGAGGCAACATGAGGAAAAAATAATTTACGCAGCGATTTGTTATGATTTGGAATGCACTGCCTGAAAGGGTGGTGGAAGCATATTCAATAATAACTCTCAAAAGGGAATTGGATAAATCATAGAACCATAGAAAATTTACGACACAAAAGGAGGCCATTCGGCCCATCGTGTCTGCGCCGGCTGAGAAACGAGCCATCCAGCCTAATCCCACTTTCCTGCATTTAAATAATCCCGCACTTAATACTTGAAGGTGAAAAATTTTAGGGCTATGGGGAAAGAGCAGGGAGGTGGAACTAATTGGATAGCTCTTTCAAAGAGGCAGCAGAGGCACGATGGGCCAAATGGCCTCCTTTTGTGTTGTATCATTCAATGATTCTATGATTCGTGCTAATGTTTTTGTTATCTAAGTTGAAAGAATACACCAGGGGTGATACTGAAATTTAACTAAACATGATTAAAATGGACATTAGATAATGTGGCAGGATTTTATAGGGCTTTCTATTCTGACGTAATTATTGCAAGGTAATGTACATTATCTGATAATTATTTTGAGCACAATATCTTCAGCAATGTAAACTTATAGAGGTACCCTTTGTAAATATGATCTGCATGTGGTATGCTCTACAAAGTAATTCTCAGTGGCAAAGAGGAATCTAAACATACGTAGAACCTGAATGGTTTGTTAGCATCATGGTAAATCCATTTAGTTAAATTTCAAAATCGAGCCTGGAGTGTTCCTTTATCACTTTATAGTAAAGAAAATTCATCCAAATGAAACCTAACATAAAGGTCATCAGCACAGAGAGACACCATTTATGTACTGAAGGTTCCTAATAGTGGCCCAAATGACATAAATTCACATTACAGTTCCCATTAGAAATTAATCCTGATCTTAACGACAGGTTTTATTGACTAGTGTTTTGTGGACAAGAGGCCTAAACATTTTGAGCATTGTGCTGCAAGGGTGGGAAGCAGGGATTGTCAGGGATAGCATGATGATGTGTTTATACCTGGAAAGTACAACTATCAAGAATCTTTAAAATATGTTATGCATGATTTGAATTTATTGAAGTGTATCTACACAATATAAACTCCATATGTACAATACAAATTAAATTCAAACTAAGGGGGTGATTTTAGGAGGCAATTGTGGGTGCGTTGGGGGCGGGGGGGTTCCAAAAATCTGGAAATCCCGTTCAGGCTTGGAAACCGGCTCCAACCCACCGACTTCCGAGTTTCCCAGGGACCCACTTGTTTGCGTGCGGGCAACCCGAAAATGCAAGTCCCACCGGCAATTAAAGCCGGCGGGATGACAGTTAAAGAGTCAAATGTACCTCATTGAGGTGTTTAAGGCACTTTACCTGTGACAGATTAAATACTTAGAATGATTTTTGGGCGGCTTGCCCACCACCTCTAATTCACGAAGCGTGACGGGCCGGATCAGGGAACAAGAAACTAAATAAATTAAATAAAAAAAGCATAGATGGAAGTAAAAACACTAAATGCACCTACCTTTGCACCTGCTCCGGTGTCCGATGTCCCCCTCTTCATCCCCCCGATGTCCCCCTCTTCATCCCCCCGATGTCCCCCTCTTCATCCCCCCGATGTCCCCCTCTTCACCCCCCCCGATGTCCCCCTCTTCACCCCCCCCGATGTCCCCCTCTTCACTACCCCCGATCTTCCCCTGATGTCCTCCCGATCTTCCCCCCTCTCCCCACCCTGGTCTTCCAGTCCAGCTCCGGATGATGTCTTGCTCTATCTCTTTCTCGCCCCACTCCTCGCGTTGCAGCTCCTGACGGCAGCCAGCCTGTCAATCAGGGCGCGAAACCTGGAGAGGACGTTAATCACCAGCAATCAACGAGCGATCGCATCGGAAACGGTAAGTTTTGTTTATGTGGGTTTGCAACGTGCACCTTCATCCCCCCCCCCCGGCTGCCAACCCGTCCCCATTATAAAATCAAGCCCTAAGACTCAGATTGAATAGACTTACAACAATGGCAAGATAAAGGCCGCCCAATTTTAACTCCGGGCCAGTTTTCGGTGGGTGTGTAATGGTGTGTGTCAGAAACTCACCTGCTGCTCCAGAAACGAGGCCTGCGGTATTTTAACTCCGGGTCTCATTTAAATCTCCTCTACCAACTTCCCACCTGTTCTGGGCAGGCAGTCAGCTGGAAGCAAAAGAAAATTGCATGGCTCAGCGGGATCGGCTACCGGGGCCGTCCTGTAGGGTGGTGGGGGGGGTCCTCATGATCAGAGGGGGACGGGTGAGAATGTGACAGGAGAGGTCTAAGCTTTCCTTGTGGGGCCCAGAGGAACACCCCTGCTCTTACTGGCCTCAAAAGGAAAGGTTTTAAAAAAAGCATCTTTTTAGGCCTTTACTGGCCCTGATCCTCTTCCCTGCTAGGTTGGGCTTGCGGGAAACTAACTGCGGCACCCTGCAGTTCACCGTTAAAATTGTAGTTGAGTCCTGATGATGTAATTGGGACTCGACATGCATACGTGAAAAAGGACCCCATCGGCTTGGGGCAGGTATTCTTGCCACCTGTTCAGTTGAGCAGGTTAAAATCAGGAACGGTGAGCTCTTGGTGGCTTCAGGACGGGTAAGTACCAGGGCAACTTTAACTGTCAACTCGTCCGGTTTCTGACAGGCAGGTAGAGTTAAAATCACCTCCAGGGAATTCTATAATTGAAATGTAATTGCAGGTTTATTCTGTATAATGGGTATAGGCCGATTGATAGATCCAATAGAAGGATACATTTGTTCAAACACTAATTCTTCCTTATTTATTCTAACACTATAGATTGTTGCTTCATAAGCACAATTGTAGCCAGTGATAACTATTTGAGTGGATCTTGCATGATCACTTGCTACTGACACATGTTAAGGAGCTCAATGGGAGGGGATTGCATCTTCTTATTACCTAAATCAAATATGGAATTACAAATTGTATAATGACTTCAATTATTGACTACTTAAAGGATATATTACTGCCAACTCAAATCATTGCGAAACATTCAGTGAGCTAATTGAACAAGAATGACTAGATTAGGGGAACATTTTGCTTACCTCAGGAGCCTTTACTATACTGTATCAATTGAAGGTCAGGATTTACAATGAACTTCTCATGTTAATTGAAACCAAAAGTCTGATATACAAAGAGTTTAAGCAGTGTTTGGATTGATTAACCAGCCTTTATTGGAATACTGGAATGAGAAACATGTGCTATGAGAAACTCTGCATTTATATATTTTATGATGTGGAGATGCCGGTGATGGACTGGGGTTGACAAATGTAAGGAATCTTACAACACGAGGTTATAGTCCAACTGTTTTATTTGAAAATCACAAGCTTTCGGAGGCTTTCTCCTTCGTCAGGTGAGCGAGTGTGGGATTCCATGGAAGGTTACCGCATTTATAGTCAGAGAACAATACCTGGTGATCACAGATATTCTTTCCAACTGCCCGTTGTCAAGGCAATCAAAGTGTTCAGACAGAGTGATGTTACCTACAGGACCACCGAATACACAAACGTCCAGAACAAAAGACAGAGAGAGAGAGAGAGAGAGAGAAACATCCGAAAGGAAGAGAAAGACAGAGAATGACCCGTTGTGTTAAAAACAGATAACTTTTTTTCGCTGGTGGGGTTACGTGTAGCGTGACATGAACCCAAGAACCCAGTTGAGACCGTCCTCATGGGTGCGGAACTTGGCTATCGATTTCTGTTCGACGATTTTGCGTTGTCGTGTGTCTCGAAGGCCGCCTTGGAGAACGCTTACCAGAAGATCGGTGGCTGAATGTCCTTGACTGCTGAAGTGTTCCCCGACTGGGAGGGAACCTTCCTGTCTGGCGATTGTTGCGTGGTGTCCATTCATCCGTTGTCGCAGTGTCTGCATGGTCTCGCCAATGTACCATGCTCCGGGGCATCCTTTCCTGCAACGTATGAGGTAGACAACGTTGGCCGAGTCACAGGAGTATGAACCATGTACCTGGTGGGTGGTGTCCTCTCGTGTGATGGTGGTGTCTGTGTCGGTGATCTGGCATGTCTTGCAGAGGTAGCCGTGGCAGGGTTGTGTGATGTCGTGGACGCTGTTCTCCTGAAAGCTGGGTAATTTGCTGCGAACGATGGTCTGTTTGAAGTTGGGTGGCTGTTTGAAGGTGGTAGTGGAGGTGTGGCGATGGCCTTAGCGAGGTGTTCGTCATCATCGATGACATGTTGAAGGCTGCGGAGAACATGGCGTAGTTTCTCCGCTCCGGGGAAGTACTGGACGACGAAGGGTACTCTGTTGGTTGCGTCCCGTGTTAGTCTTCTGAGGAGGTCTATGCGATTTTTCGCTGTGGCCCGTCGGAACTGTCGATCGACGAGTCGAGCGTCATATCCCGTTCTTACGAGGGCGTCTTTCAGCATCTTTCAGCGTCTTGGACACACGAATCTCCATCAAAGACAGGCACCTCAGCACCTCACTCTACCGCAAGCCCACGGACAACCTCACGATGCTCCACTTTTCCAGCTCCCACCCTAACCACGTCAAAGAGGCCATCCCCTTTGGACAGGCCCTGCGAATACACAGGATCTGCTCAGACGAGGAGGAACGCGATGGACACCTACAGACACTGAAAGACGCCCTCGTAAGAACGGGATATGACGCTCGACTCATCGATCGACACAGCCACAGCGAAAAATCGCATAGACCTCCTCAGAAGACTAACACGGGATGCAACCAACAGAGTACCCTTCGTCGTCCAGTACTTCCCCGGAGCGGAGAAACTACGCCATGTTCTCCGCAGCCTTCAACATGTCATCGATGATGACGAACACCTCGCTAAGGCCATCCCCACACCTCCACTACTCGCCTTCAAGCAGCCACCCAACCTCAAACAGACCATTATTCACAGCAAATTACCTAGCTTTCAGAAGAACAGCGTCTACGACACCACACAACCCTGCCACGGCAACCTCTGCAAGACATGCCAGATCATCGACACAGACACCACCATCACACGAGAGGACACCACCCACCAGGTACATGGTTCATACTCTTGTGACTCAGCCAACGTTGTCTACCTCATACGTTGCAGGAAAGGATGCCCCGGAGCATGGTACATTGGCGAGACCATGCAGACACTGCGACAACGGATGAACGGACACCGCGCAACAATCGCCAGACAGGAGGGTTCCCTCCCAGTCGGGGAACACTTCAGCAGTCAAAGACATTCAGCCACCGATCTTCAGGTAAGTGTTCTCCAAGGCGGCCTTCGAGACACACGACAACGCAAAATCGTCGAACAGAAATTGATAGCCAAGTTCCGCACCCATGAGGACGGCCTCAACCGGGATCTTGGGTTCATGTCACGCTACATGTAACCCCACCAGTGGAAAAAAGTTATCTGTTTTTAACACAACGGGTCATTCTCTGTCTTTCTCTTCCTTTCTGATGTTTCTCTCTCTCTCTCTCTCTCTGTCTGTCTTT
Source organism: Heptranchias perlo (assembly GCF_035084215.1). NCBI lineage: Eukaryota > Metazoa > Chordata > Chondrichthyes > Hexanchiformes > Hexanchidae > Heptranchias > Heptranchias perlo. Next base: position 58,901,075 of record NC_090331.1, read on the forward strand.
TGTTCTGGCCGTTTGTGTATTCGGTGGTCCTGTAGGTAACATCACTCTGTCTGAACACTTTGATTGCCTTGACAACAGGCAGTTGGAAAGATTATCTGTAATCACCAGGTATTGTTCTCTGAATATAAATGCGGTAACCTTCCATGGAATCCCACACTCGCTCACCTGACGAAGGAGAAAGCCTCCGAAAGCTTGTGATTTTCAAATAAAACAGTTGGACTATAACCTGGTGTTGTAAGATTCCTTACATTTATATATTTTATCTCAGGAAGAATGTCATTTTTGGGGCTGGATATAAGGCAGATTCACTTGCACTAGGAATCGTATGCAGAAATGAGGATTTGTTTCTCTTTCAGAAGGCTTATAAGTTTTAATCAGTTATACAAAATGCTGTTATTTTAGCTGTTACTTTTAGTTTTTATTCCAAATGCTAATTTCTTATTCTGAAATGACAGTATTTACTGGTTGCATACTGCATAGCGACATAATGCTAAGCTTTTATTCAGACTAAACTTCAGCCTTGGAAATAGGAATAAATTAACCATACTTGCAACATCTCTAATTGTATTGATCTGCACATGGAGTTGGGACCATGGATGCATTGTAGTTCTCAGACCATGCCAAGGGAATACCTGTCTGACTGCAATGTACATGGGGCCCATATGTCCTGAATAGGTCAGCGACCCTTTTAGAGCAAATGCTTTTTTTCCATTTTCAGTAAGTGTCCAGAGTGAGTAATTCACAGTTTTACACAGAATTAATAAGTTGTACTTACATAAGGCATAAAAGTGCTCTTTTGAAGATCATTGCTTAGCTATTTGTTCAATAAGATAGCACAAATTACATAAATGTATGTTAAATACCTTCCTACTTATTTTATTGTAAAAATTGGAAGTAGGGATGAATAAATAGGCATCCACATGACCTCTGATGTGAGCATTGGTTCATTTTTTTTAAAATGGGTACCTTCAGAGGACAAACTTTGATTACTCAGAGAGTATCTGATTTATAGACACAGGGTGTGAGAATGGGTTGCTGAATTGTAATATAGAATTATCCAGTTTATTTAAGTTGAGAAATTATTAGGAATTGCATGCTGGCTGTAGGCATTTATATATTTTACAAGAATTCAGTTTGTTTTGGACGGCTCCTCATCACCTTTTGCCAGAGGCCTGCTATGACCTTCAAATGTAAATTAGTTTATTACACAGGTAAAACAAGTAACTGCATTCTGGCTAGCATGAACTAATTATTAAACCGAGTGCTCTTGTTGAAGCAGAACTTCAGTTGCTGGTGGAGCACCATCTTCAGAAACAGGAGCAGCCGGAGCAGGATTACTCTGAAAGTGACCCCAGCTGTCTAGACGAGCTCAGCCCAATGATGACTGAGTGGTGTCACAGCAATGGAGCCCCTGCTTTCTTGGCAGACACAGACTGGGGCCCTCTCAACTGCTGTGAGCACATCAGCAACCAAACAGGCATCAAACTGCTACTCAATGCCGAGGACCACCCAGGCAACAGCTCTATTGGTGGTAAGTCACTGGCAGTTCTAGAATTATTGCTCCGGCCATCACTATATGTAATCACCATACGGGCACCTTCTTAATGAGTCCATGAGAGACCATATCATCCGAGAGATGAAGCCATTTCTCATTGATCTATTTAGTTCCATTTGTAGCTGTGAAGCCATCAGAGGTCTCTTGTTTTGCAGTAGTGTTACATTTTCTAACTCTTTCAATAACACATTCCTATATTAAGGTTTGAATACACAGTTTTCTGTTTATATAACTATCTTTAATTTTTATTCCATCAATGACATTTCATACTTGTGCAGAATTTCATGAATAAAGGTCACATTTGAGGGAGATTATTTAATATCAAAATGTAATGCAATTATTAGTAATTAACAATCTTGAAGACCAATTTACTGAGGGTCCTGATCAACCACAGTTGCCTCAATAAAAGGGCTAAAAGCAATTCACATCTTGAACAATGCATCATGTGTATCAAAAACAAAAAATATCTATGGTTTTTCTATGGTGAACATTACACACATCTCTAATATTCTCCATAAAAAAATCACAGATATGGCATGTCATGGTTTTTTTTAATAAATTGATTCAAATGACTTTTCACTTAAGTAATCTGTGACACTGCAGATACTATTACAAACATATTTAAACTGCATGGGTCATTTTCACCCTCACAGTTTGGGCAGTGAACTGTTAGAGCGGATGTCAATGGAAATGAAAAGTTGCTGACTTCTATATTGAGCGGTATAGGTTAAAATAACCCCTTTTGTTTTAAAACTTAATGTAAAAGAGACCTAAAAATGTCATTACATTTCTAATGACCTGCAGTAAATTCAATAAAGCTCAGTTTGGAAATACGATATTTCGAAGGTCGGTGTCTAAAGGGTGATGAAGTCTGAAGAACAGTGACAGTGGCACGTGCAATGATTGAAATGTCCCACTGTAAGGGTAATATCTGAGGAGGAAAGAGCTGTGCCTTCAGGGTCAGGACATCCCCCTTCCTGAAACTTTAGAACCAGTGATTTTCAGTTCAGTTTCAAGTGAATGTATTTCAATGCCTGTAGAATACTTTGTAATTCCTTAAGGGGTTTAATGGGGATGTTTAGTGCTACTTTTAAAGTGTATTACCGGAACTATTTTAAAGCATTTTTGCCTTTGCTGTTAGCAGGTGCCTCCTGCCAAACTTTAAAACCATGATGTGATTTTAATTAGCATAGGAACAGAATGTCTCTGCGTATGTCGATAATATTCTGGCATTATGTCAAATCAATATATTTCAACTGTTGGCATTTAGATCTGCAACGGAGCACCCCTATCATGTCTATGACTGGTTCATGGCTCTAGTTAATGTCCTCAAGCATAAGTACTAATCCAATCATAATGAGTAATCTCTAAGATTCATCTTCAGATATTGATTGTTCATGACTGATTATCAATGTCTGTAATAATCATTACTAATCAATTAATCATTGTCTGTATGGTTTAATTGCACGTGAGCTTGTACAAGTGAGTTCGGCTTAAATGAGACAGTTTACTAAAATTCTTACTACAAAGCCTTACCTACAGGATCTAAAATCAATCCACATCTCTTAAATAGCCCCAGAACCCACCTCAATAGCACTGAGTCATTCTGACAGTAATATCATAACACTGCGTATGTTTACACTTGAATCTGAAAAACTATATTCTTTAAGTACAGAAAAAAATCTACTGTATACGCAACAAGGCAAGAAATACATGTACAGGACTAAAAACAAGTCTCCGTGTGCAGTTTCATGTAAGCTTTCATAATGTTTTATCTCAGACTGCAACAAAATAAAAATCTCACTGATTCACACAGCTGTCTAGCAAAGGGAACTATATTCTCTGTCATGCAGATTAATAGGTCAGTAGTCTTTTACAATATTATTATATCTTTTGATTTTCCTGATAAATAAATATACAACACTTTTTAATAAAGTAAGATCAGTGTATTTATGGTTTCTTTTGAACCAAGATTTCTTGCACCAATGATTTTGGAAATTATTACTAATAAGAACTTTCTGAATGTATTTTGAAAATAGAAATAATGACCCAAAATTATGACACTGTATTAATACAAAAATATGTTTGCTTACTGAAAGTGTTCCTTCATATAAGTGTACCTCATGTTAGAATAATTTATGCAGTATAGGTACATTTTCTAAGTTTAATTTAAGAAATACGCTGCAGTGTAATATTGAACAATAAATATCAAAATGATTAGAATTCTTTTTCATCTGGTTATGCTCTCTATACCATGGGTAAGGTAAGATATACAATCTTGGAAATCAAATCAATGCCTGTCCCTTTAAGAGGCTTGCCTATGTAACCAATTTATATTTTCCTTACTGAGTCGATAACCTATTTCCTTTCAGTTATTTTTACCACAACCAGCATCAACTACAACGTGGTCTATTCCACTGACTGAGAAAAAAGACTGTGCAGTGTCTCTTGTTTTGTAAAGTTTATAAATAAAACACAAAGACATTTCTCTAATGTTTTCTGCCATGTTCTGCTTTCAAACATTGCACGGGGTTATGCTGAGTGCAATGATTTTGCATCTTGTAAAACATTTAATAGGTTTCAAGAAAGGACAAAGAAAGACAGGCTCTAGGGACTCAATGGGGTAGATTTTGACTTTGCGTGATAGTATTAAGTGGTGATAGCAAGTCGACAGCCCGTTTTACATCTCTCCCGAAATCCCAAGAGATGTAATACGGGATAATGATTTGCTAGCACCCATTTTACACTATCGCATAAAGTCAAAATCTACCCCAGTAACTTTATTCTGGCTAAAATGGCTGATGAAAGCTATCGAAGCAAAAGTAAAACAAACCAAAGATGTTCGTTTCTAAAGGCAGTATTCAGCATTTTTTAACTGTCTTGCTAAAGGCTTCAATAGGGCTTTATTTAAAAATATATATTTTCCAGTATAATTTGTAAACTTTCTAAATATGCAAAATTGCTGATTTCTTTTGGTATCGTGGAGAGATGCACACAAACAATACAATGACAAATACTGGAATACTAAAATCTGCTGGATAAATCAGAAATATGAAATATGAAGTTGAGTAACTTAAGATTTGTTCAAAATGCTTTGCAAATAGGTTTACTAAATCAAAGACCAAATACCCCCATTGAAGAAAGGGTCACCCTTGGTTACATAAGTGCTCAGCTTGCAGCTCCAAATGCAGCAGCAAATTGTAGACATCAACTTGGAAAGAAAATGAGAGAACATAGAGCATTTCAGAGAAGTAAAATGGGCACCGAATACGGGAATAACCTTTCATTTCAAAATGGACATGGCCAAGGACTAAGGAGATGACATGAAAAATCTGATTCAATATTCCTATTGATGGATTTAAGAAATGACATGTAACCATAAATAAACTGTCTGCATTCACCTGGAATAGATACATTTGATCAATTTTCTTCTTCAGGAATTTATAACCCTTTCTGCAGAATGGATATCAGGTTCAACTACTTATTGAAAATACTCCACTGGCAGACAATCTATTGGCTTTAGAAAAATGAGCTGATATGTTAAAGGCAACATAACACAGGCTATGGATGAAATATTCCAAGACCCACAAAACACTATTCTCCTCCTGGCCCCACATAAATATTCCCAACTGCTGCCGGTCCCTCTGTTCTCCCCCACCCCCAGGGTTACCTCCCCTCCTCCACTTTAAGGTCCCACTTCCAGCTCAGCTCTGCTGCCAGATTTCTTACCAGCCCTTTTCCCCCCTCCACCTCCCGCCCCTCCCCCCCCTCCACCCCACAATCAGCAAGCTGCCTGCCACTGGTTCAGTGCTGGCAGTTCACCGAGATTATTCAAGTGAGGCCTTACCATAAGGTTCGCAATGTTCACCTTCTACCCGAAAGAACTGCACACGTGAAAATTCACCACCACATCTCACATACATTACTGTGACGTGCACTCACTGGTATTATGTTGATGAATCTAAAGGAGTGATATCTAGATATCTAAAATAATCTTACAAAGTACAGGTGTGGCTGTAAACCTATATAAAAGACCTCCCTGCATGCGTTTGAAATGATGGCTCTTAATTTGTTGTCCCAAATTTCAAAATCTCTAGAAGTGCTGTATGGCTCAGGCAAGCCCCGAAATGCTATTCCGTCAAATTGCGGCTGATGCCACTGAGATCTTTTATTCATTCTTGGGCTGTGAGTACTGATGGCAAGGCCAGCATCTATTCCTCATCCCTCCAACATTCTGCAACAGTCACCATTACTCACCATTACCAAAATCATCTGAGTTGATTTGGTGTGTGCTTTATTACATTTTCATAAGTAGCAAGCTGAAAAAAACAGGAGGTGATAATTCATCTAGTAGTAATTTTAATACCCACCTAATGCCAGGGGGGATAATATCTATCTAGTCATAAAATTGCAGCTGGCTGATCATAACAAAGGTTCTCATTTTATGGCATAGTTGAACAGGGTAGTAAAATATTAACACTAAAATGATGTAGGAACAGGAATTAAGCCAAATATTGGAGGATGGATTCAATTCACTTTGGCCGGCATTGATTCCCAAATCATCATTATAGTGCATCTAACTGGATTTTTTTAGCCTACTCAGACCAGGCCTTAATTTAATATCAAACAGTAAGATGAAAGTGGATTGCTATCATATACAATCTATTATGTATTAAAAATTACTAAGAGTGTTGCAACATTCTATTTCAAAATGGATTTAAAATTTCCTGTCAGGTTCTGTCCATGACATAATCCATTTTAAAACTGTCAACATCTGTCGGTAGGCAGCATTGTGATAGGGCTTTCCAATATAATTAAGTGTTCTGCCTTTATTTTGCTTTTGAGCTAATGATGTTACAGTGACAGATTCCCTAGCACAAGGTCCAATACAGAGGTATCTTTAACTTACCAGAACAGGAACAGTAAGTGCAATTAAAAAAAGACAAATGTATTGTACCAATAAATATTTAGCCTTGGGCAGGGGAATATAATATAAACACTTTTTAATGCAAATGCTCTCAATAATCACTCATGTGGCCTTCCCCTGACAACACAGTTGCATCTCTGCCTCGCCTATTAATGGTGTCTCATTTTAATCCTCCCCCCACCCCTGCAAAATATGGCTGTGATATGTAGCCTGTGGTTTCTACTTGGACTTTCAGTTTCCCTCCACTGTGCTTCTGCTTACAGTCCACACACACATCAAATTAGTGCCACTGAAGCCAGTCTCCAAATGTACTTGGTCTCCAGTGCCACGAGGAATGGTCAGGGTCAGTTTTGGCTCACAGTAGCACTCTCGCCTCTGAATCAGAAGGTCGTGGTTCAAGTCCCACTCCAGAGACTTGAGCACATAATCTAGGCTGACACCCCAGTGCAATACTGAGGAAGTGCTGCACTGTTGGAGGTGCAGTCCATATAAATGGAAGTTCTTTCTTTTTTTCATTCCCGCTAAAAATGCTCCTGTCCCACCTTCTCCCGCAGAAATTGTTGCCCTACTCAGTGTTCCTGAGCACAACATGCTTGCCCCCGCTCCACCAAGAGTGTTCCTGAGGACACAATCCCCTTCCCAACTGAGAGTGATTCTAAGGCCACCAGAACACTGATGATCTGTTAAACCTCCCGTTCCGCCCCCACGTTATGTTCCTGCGGCAGCCGTGAAAATGCCTCCAACCTCCAAGAGATTGTGCCAGGCCTCCTGTCCCCCCAATTCACAATACCCCCACTGATACCCATTGTTGGTTCGCTTTGACAAAGTTGCAATTGACAGTAATTGTCAGGCAGCCATTACAATGTGAGGCCCCACAGCTCCCCCTGCGCCCACCCCCACCCTCACCAGAGTTTCCAGGGCTCGCCTGCCCCACACTGGCCAGCTTGCAGCAGTCCCCTGCTTAGAGAGTTTTGTGGTACGATCCCTCCTTCCCTCAACTGCTGAGAAAATTTCCCACTGCTCATGTAGTTTTCCTGCCTTTGCTCCCCTATCCCCTCCGTCCGCACCCACCTCCCCCTCACTTGCCCTCTCCATCTCCTTCTCTGCCTCCCTTTCTCTCCTCTCCCTTCTTTCCCTTCCATTTCTGTCCTCCATCCCCATCTTCTTCCTCCTCTGGCCTCCTCCTCTCTCCTCTCTTCATTCTCTCCTCCCCTCCTCTCTTCCCCTCCTCCTGCTCCTTTACTCATCCACTGCCTTTTCTCCCTCTCCGCCTCTTTCCTCTCCCCTTCCATTCTCTCTCCCCCTCCTTCTTCCCCCTCCTCCTTTCTCTTGCCCCTCCTCTCCTGAAATCACCCCATCCCTTCCTCTCCCCCCCTCTCCCTTCCTATCATTTGGCCTACTCCCCCCTCCTCCTTCCCTCCCCCACATGGTGCTATTACACTTACAATTTTTCCAGTTAGATATCTTAATGGACTATTGGTATATGGAGTATAACCTTTATCTGGAGGGTAATCGCCACTCTTCCTAAAGGGAAGCAGCTTTTCCTGCAGCCGACACAACTTACTGAAACATATTATATTATCTGTAACTCAGTATTGGGAAAAATTTGTTGTCATTGTAGTGACTGCTACATCACATGGCTTTGAACAGTTATTTCTATCACAGTTACAGGAACTGAACAGGCAGTTCCCCTTAAATGTAATGACGATGTGCCTCAACAGTTCTCAAGAAGTTCACAGCAACAACAGACAGAAACAGACACAGATGAGCAATCTTTGAAACCTCGGCGGAAAGACACTCCCTTTCAGCACCAGCCACCACTCGTGACAGGTAGACTTTCTGTTGCATATTAAGCAAGATTATGAATCCTGCCATTTTATTTTCAGAACCTGGCTTCTTTACAGAGGAAGGAACACAGTCATCTAGATGTACTTTAAAAATTACTCTGGGACTCACTGCTGGAAATGATACTGTTTTGCTAAATTAACTAGTTTGTGTAAACAAAAGTAGTATAACCCTTTCAAAATAAACTAGTTCTCCATGAAATACTCTTAAAATGGAAATAAGTTTAGATTTATTATAACAGAGCAGTTTAGATTCAACATTTGACTTTAGCAAAACCCAAAGCATTGAAGAAATTATAACCAAAATAATGTATTACGGTAACGCATAAGTAGTACAAATAACTTTTCATTCAAGCAATAAATGGTAAATTTACTCAGTTGTCTAAGGTAATAAATTTAATTTTAGACTGTCTCCGACAACCAGACACTGAAGGAACTGAATTTCCTCAGGGCTGCTCCTGTTCCGCTGCCTTAACTTTGCAGGAAGTACAGCAGAAACCCCATTTACACGAGTAAACTCTCGGCAAAGTTACGGCAGTGGAGCGGGAGCAGCTCTGAGAAATTCCTGGCCTAAGTGAACTAAGTCCAAGAGAGAGGAAAATTGACTGGAGAATTCAGGAATCCTCAGATCTGAAGGGTGCAAACCTACTGACTATGATTTGACAACATTTTTATGAGGTGTTTTTGAAACTAAAATGATTTTATTATAGGTATATGGACTGTAAGAATATTACAAAATGGTCACAGTGCTATAACACTATTCCCATCAGATTGTTGGCACACCAATCCCCTCGTGGAGGTTCTAATACAGTGTATCAGAGCTTTTGCTCACTTCAGCCATGAATATTGTTCACAAACAGGTCTAAGCTGTAGCTTTAGGCTTGTGAACTGACACTCCATCATAACTATTGGCTGTTTTAAAAAAAAACAGAAAATTGTTGAATGTGAACATCTGAAAAAGAAAGTAAGAATGGTTGAAGTTTTGGGTGTGGCCCTTCATCAGAACCCAGTTATATGAAGTCACCTCACAACACTTGTTTCTAACCTGTAAATTGGAGTGGAGCTGGGATGGTCCTCAAGCTCTTACTGTCAACTATATTCATTGGCTAAATTAATGCAGGGCTATTGACCCTTTTAAAATAAATAACTTCTCGTCTGTTACTTTCCCTTCCTAAAATCCATGCTTGCCCTTGCAGGAGATTCTTGTTATTTTAAAGAAAATGTGCCAAGATGGTTCGTTGGGAAATAGTCCAACTGTTTAGTGGGTTGGGTACTACACATGTATTCATGTTTATTCATTTGGACCCTGCCATAGCATTGAAACAGCCCTAATCAAAATCACAAATGACATTCTATGTGACTGTGATCATGGTGCACTATCCCTCCTCATCCTCCTCGACCTGTCTGCAGTCTTTAACAACGTTTTCCACACCGTCCTCCTCCAATGCCTCTCCTCTGTTGTCCAGCTGAGTGGTTCCATTCTTAACTTTCCAGCCGTAGCCAGAGAATCTCCTGCAATGGCTTCTCTTCCCGCCCTCGCACTGTTACTTCTGGTGTCCCCCAAGGATGTGTCCTTGGGCCCCTCTTATTTCTCATCTACATACTGCCTCTCGGCACTATCATCTGAAAATATGATGTCAGTCTTCACATGTACGCTGACGACACCCAGCTCTACCTCACCACCACCTCTCTCGACCCCTCCATTGCCTCTGTGTTGTCTGACTGCTTGTCTAACATTCAGTTCTGGATGAGCCACAAACTCCGTTCCCTAGTTGCTGATTCTATCCCCTTCCCTGGCTACTGTCTTAGGCTGAACCAGACTGTTCGCAACCACGGCGTCCTATTTGACCTGAGTTGAACTTCTGACTCCATATCCTTTCCATCACAAATGCTGCCGAATTCCACATCTGTTATATCGCCCATCTCCACCCCTGCCTCACCTCATCTGCTCCTGAAACCCTCATCCATGATTTTGGTATCTCCAGACTCGGCCATTCCAATGCTCGCCTGGCCTGCATCCCATTTTCCACCCTCAATAAGCGAAAGCTCATCCAAAACTCTGCTGCCCATATCCTAACTTGCACTAAATTCCGCTCACCCATCACCCCTGTGCTTGCTGACCTACGTTGGCTCCCGGTCCGGCAACGCCTTGATTTTAAAATTCTCATCCTCGTGTTCAAATCCCTCCATGGCCTCGCCCCTCCCTATCTCTGTAACCTCCTCCAACCCTCCAACCCTCCGAGAACTTTTTGTTCTTCCAACTCTGACCTCTTATGCATCCCTGACTTCCTTCACCCAACCATTGGTGGCTGTACCTTCAGCTGTCTCGACCGTAAGGTCTGGAATTCCCTCCCTAAACCTTTCCACCTCTCTCTCCTCCTTTAAGACACTTCTTAAATCTTACCTCTTTGACCAAGTTTTTGGTCACTTTTCTCCTTCTTTTGGTTTCCTTTTTTGGTTCGGTGTCAATTTTTGACTGATCACGCTCCTGTGACGTGCCTTGGATTCACGTTCAGGTAAGTATTTTTTTTAAAACTTACCTTTTTGGGGTGTCCTCCAGTGGTCCCTTTAAGGATCACTGGTTAAGCTGCATATAGACCACATTTCCCTGAATGCAGCCAGCCTGACACCTGCTGCGTTCAAGGTAGTCCAAATTTGCATAGGGAGCCTCAAACAGGTGATAAGGTACCCTTTTCGCTTATGCAAAAGACCTAATACCTGTTTCAAGCGTGGGCTGTGGACGCCTCCTTTTCTGCCTTCACCAATATGGCAGGCGGTGATCTTTGGCGTGTAATGTGCACACGAAGTCCACCATATTGGATGCTTAGGTGCTTTTTATATGCCTTAATTTCTAGGCCATTTTGTTATTAATTTTCCTCATTCATGTTATCATATTACGGCTATAAATTCGGCCGCATAGCGCCCGTTTTTTAGGCGCTACGTGACCTCCTAAGGTCCCAAAATGTTGTCTGGAATGCTCGCGCTGCTTCTAGCGTGAGGTGCCCTGGATGCCATCTTGGTAAAGGTGTTTGCGCACGCGCAGATAACGAACACCGGCTGCATGTAACATAAGGAGAATATGTGTTAGATCAGTGTGCAATGCTGATTTAAAGGGATAGATACTATTTTGGCACTCAACACTCTAGCCAACGCACTGTCTTAACCACGAACAGCTGAACATATCGTAGACAGCCTAGAGGACCCCCCCACCAGCGCTATTTAAAGGGACCATGCAGGATTTACAGGTTAGTTGCTGGATTATTCTGGCTGCTGATGCATTTGTACCTGTTTTTGGAGGTCTCCTATACTTGAATTCTAGGACTAGGGGACATAGCCTAAAATTTAGAGCCAGGACTTGCAAGAATGAAGTTAGAAAACGCTTCTACATATAAAGGGTGGTAGAAGTTTGGAACTCTCTTCTGCAAACGGACGTTGATGCTGGCTCTTTTGTGAATTTTAAATTTGAGATTAATAGATTTTTGTTAACCAAGACTATTAAGGGATTAAAAGGCTAAGGCGGGTATATGGAGTTAGGTCACAGATCACCCATGGTCTCATTGAATGGCAGAACAGACTCGAGGAGCTAAATGCCACTGCCACTTGCTGTCTTCTGTTATGTGCAAGAAAGCGGGTCGTGTGTTGGTGAGTGTCCTGCAGGATGTTTGGGTGATGTGCCTGTCATAGTTGAATAGTTGCCAATGTGTGTAACCTGTGAGTTGTGGCTATGCAGCTTGCAACAATGGTAATGTGTGAGGGTGAGAGGAAGCATCTGGTTGGAAAAGTTGAATACTGATTGAAAGAATTTGTTGGTAGGTGGGTGATGGGGGCTGTAGTCCGTGGAGCAGTGGATGAGGCTAGTGGTGCAGTTGGTAGGAGGTGCCACTTGACAGTTGGCCTCACTTACCTTGACCACTCGTGCCAAAGCATTGAAATTCTTCCTGCACTGCATCCATGTTCGTGGTGCTACGCGCCTGGCATTGACTTCGTCCCCTACTGCCTCCCACTGCCTCTTGAATATATGTCTGGAGGGCATCTTGCCCCTCTGCGGATATAGGATGCCCCTCCTTCTGTCCAACTCTTGAACCAAGGCCTCTAGTGCATCATCAGAGAACCTTGGTGCAAGTTCTCTCGTAGGCCTGGCACCAACTCAAATCGGCAGATTGGTGAGGTCTGGCGTGCAGATTGGAGGATGTGGGATTTAGTAGTGCGCAACCTTTATTCAGTGTTTTAACATAACTCAACAGCTTGTAAACATAGGGACAGGACCTGCATCTTTGTTTTACTTGTGCGATGTCTGATCTCTGTTCAGACTCCGTGCGAACCTATATCTTCTTTTTTGCAAATAAGAGGTGCAGGCTGCCTTTAAGAGGTGCGAGCCACCCACCCGATATCTGGGCTCCCCCGCTGGTGAGAAGTCACTGAACAACGCCGCTAGGCCTGGCTGCTCACATTGGAATCAGGCAAATGAGCAGGCAGCACGAATCTCATGTGCTGCCTGCATTGGAACGACTGGGCAGGGGTTAATCGCGCACCTCGACCCCCGCGCCCGGATTTGGGGGTTATCGAATTTAACCCCCTACAATTTTTATACAAAGTTAGTGAAAATATTTACCACTATGCAGGTTTCACATTCCTTATCCCCCCAAAACACCACTTTTAGTAACCGTAAAGTGCATGTTTAATTGAACAAGTACGGGTTTTATGTTTTGCAATTATAAAAGAATCAAGCTATATTCATTGCTATCTAGTTTCCTCTTAAATTTCTATGTTTGCGCTGTGGTTCATGGCTCATTCTCTGACTCTTTATTCAACTTAGAGGTTCCCCAAGGCTCTAATATCTCTCCTAGTCTTCTCTTTTCCATTCCAATGACCTTCTCCAATCAATAGGCATGTTTTCCTGAAAATTCTATTCTATGTTCATCAACTGTCTTCCGATTGTATGCCCTCACCACAAACAATCTTCATTGATCTCACAGTGTAAAGGTTGAACCATTACAACTAGTTCTTGTCCATGTCTATTTATGGGACAATGGAAATCTTGTTTCTTTCAACTCTTTAAAGACATAGGCCTAGAAATTGGTTCAAGCCAACAGGATCAGTCCCTGCGACCGAATGGGTAGGCCCAAGGCTCACCCAAAATTGGGCTTTGGGCATCATTTACATCAGAGTGGTGAGCTGCAGATGCCTGCTGAGCATCCCAAGGTAGCTCGCCAGCAATGATCATTTGAATTTCAGACCACTGTGTCCTCAGCAGCAGCCCTCAGGTAGATCTTGAAAGTGCGGTGAGTGATCAGGAGAGAGGGTGGTGACTGGGAGAAGCGGAGGGGGGGGGGGGGGGGGGGGAGTAATTGGGAAGGAGTGAAGGGGGTGATCGAGAGGGGTCGAGGCAACAATCAGGAGAGGAAGGGGTTGAGGCAGCGATTGGGAGGGGGGCTAACGGTGGCTGGCAGCAGCCCATAGTTTGAGCTGGGAGGAGCACTCCTGCACCTCCCGGCTCCTCATTCAGGTAAGTATTTTTTTTAATTGGTGGCGGCCTGTAGCAGTCCCTTTAAGGTCCACTGGTTAGGCTACATATAAACCTGGTTTTCCTGAACGCAGCCAGCTTGGCATTCAGGGCAAACCAATTTGTTAAAGGGAGCATTGATCAGGGGTTAGGCCCTTTATTTGCATATGCATACAATATTTCAGTACATCATGCTGAAATTATATAGTACATCACCTACAGCACAATGTAATGATAATAGACAGTATCCAAAAGCAAGACAACCCCAAATAATGTTAAGGGCAGACTCAAAAAAAATCACATATAGTAATAAACAGCTATTAAAAAAATTCAAATGAAAGTTGATGTACTAGTTGACCATGACAATTAAAATTCTTTGAAACAGGCAATTACTTTTCCTTCTTGTACATTTAAAATATTCATATTCTACAAATACAGAAGTTCCCTCAAAATAACAGTCTTTGATACACAACACTCTGGGCTCGATTTTACCAGGCCTGCGGGTTTCCGGCGGGTTGGGTTTCGGGAGCGTGGTCAACACGCTCGGTGAAATTAGTGGGTTGCCCGCGCGATCGTAGCAGGCAACACACTAATAGGAGCCACTTACCTGCTCTTCCGGGCTCCGCGCTGCTGGTCTGCGCGTCGGGCGGGCTGCGCATGCGCAGTACGATCTGTCAGCTGGAGGCTCTCTAGTTAAAGGGGCAGTCCTCCACTGACAGATGCTGCAACCAATGGAACAAATTACAGCATGGAGCAGCCCTGGGGGAAGGCTGCTCCCAGTTTAATGATGCCTCACCCCAGGTATCATCAGATGGGGTGAGGAGGAGGGGGAGGACAGAGCTCTTTCACCCGGCGGGTGGGAGGAAGCGGCCTGCCTCTGCCACCAAGAAGGCCTGGCTCGAGGTGGCAGAGGAGGTCACCTGCACCACCAACATATCGCCCACCTGCATACAGTGCAGGAGGTGCTCCAATGACCGCAGTAGGTCAGCCACAGTGAGAACACGTAGTCTTTCCCCTACACTCCGTCTGCCACAACACTGCCCCCACCCCACATCTCCTTCGGCACCGCCAACACTACTCTGTCACATCACCCCTCATACTCACTCAAACCCCATCCTCATCTTACCTGCACCTACTCACCTCGCCAGTACTCATCCCGCCACTACCACTCAACCCAATCTTCATCTAATCTCATGGCTCTATCCCATACTCACCCTCTCGTGCATCTCTTTCACGGTCAGCCTCACTCAACCTGCCACCACCTGTGCTGCAGCCACAGGGCATGCATCACATATGTGCAGTAGGCAGCGTAAGGCAAACGTGTCGTGAGCATGAAGGGGATGCACAAGGGTGTTTGAGGGTTTGCCATGGGTGTTACCTATATTGAATTTCAGAACAACTCACATCACACATTATATTGGCACCACCACTGCCATGTCTCCGCGAATCCTGTCTGTTTGTGCAATAATGCCCGCTCCTGGGTATCACTATGAGGACCCACCACTGATGCCACCCATTGTGTTACTGCAGAGTAGGTGCAGGTGTATTTGCAGGGCTCTTCCGTGCAGACGACTGAGAGACATCGGCGGTGTACCCAGCTGCACCCTGGAAGGATGCGGTGGAGAAGTTGTGGAGGGCAGTGGTGACTTTGGCAGCGACAGGTAAGCAGATGGTGCTGGGGCCAACCAGGAGCAGCTCGGCATGAAAGAGGCTGCAGATGTCCACGACTACATGTCGAGTGAATCTGCGCCTCCGTGTGCACTGCTGCTCGGAGAGGTCCGGGGAGCTGCGCCTCGGTCTGTGGACCCTGTGGCGAGGGTAGTGCCCTCTGCGACGTGTCTCTCTCTGCGGTCGCCCTCCCTCCTGCTGTACAGGTGGATGTGTCACAGCACTCTGTTGTCGAGCTCCACGTGTCAGAGGTGGACGGCGTGGATGGCGAGGCTGGCGATGTTGTGCGCCCTCTGAGGAGGTCATGACTGCAGCTACGGCGGCCCCCATCCGCAATATGTACATCTGAGGGGGTCCGCAAGGTAGGCACATGTCTCCGGACCCCGGGGGTGAGTGTGCAGGTTGGTGACTTTGACCGTCAGGAGGGGGGTGGTGGAGGCCACACTTTGTCCCAAGTGACAGAGCGGCCTCCTGCAATGGGTGAGGGTCTCCCCCCCCCAACCTGTCAAATGGACCTTTGCAGCTGCCACAGGCTGACGGCTGCAACACGTCCAGTTCAACTGGGACTGTTTCCCCCAGTGTGTGAAACAGTCCCATGTTTCTCCAAAATCACACATAGTCCCTTAATCAGGTCAGTTAATGACCTGAACAAGCAAAATAAATACACTCAAGTGGCATCCCGCTGGCTTTAATTGCCTGTGGGATTCCCACCAGCGGGGGCTACGCACGCGCCCCCGCACGTCATCGGGGAACCCGGAAGTGGGCGGGATCGTGGCGCGATCCGGTCACGTGCCTGGATATCGGGATTTTCGGGGCCCCCCTGCTGGAAACGCACAGGAAACCCGCCGGTAAAATCGAGCCCTCTGTGTAAGACGCCGTTATTATTAGAGAAATTGGCAGAAATCGCTTGGGAAATAATGCACAGCTCAACAGCGCTCACCGTTGTTAGTGGCGAAATGAAGGAGCAAGTTCCGGCGTTCGCACATACGCAGTGAAACGCGGAAATCCGGAACTTGCTCCGACTGCTTCGAATTAAAGGGACATCGCATGCTGCAATCAGAGAAATCATTGAAAAAGCGCAAACTTGCTCATCCGCCCAGCTGGAAAGTAACGAATTACGCCACCAAACAGGTTGGCTTAAAAATGCGGGTCTAAACTTGACCGGTAAGTCTTCAAGACTGCCAATTAAAAATTAACTCTTTAAAATGTGGAGTCTCATTACTTCTTATTTTGAAATAGTTTTTGGTCATTAAAACAAAAATTTTAAAACTTCAAAAATTATTTTTTCTTTTACTTTTTCCTTCTGTCTCTTTAATTCAATTATTTCTTACCCTTTTTTTTTCACTGTCTATAACTGATTTTACATTTTAATGTTGTACCTTGTACTTCCTGGTTTAATGTACCAAGCCTGCAGAGAAAGATAGTTAAGGCAGCATGTCAAAAATGCTGTGATCTGATTGGTCAAGGCGAGAGTGTGATCCTCTCACTTCTCCCAAGATCCTTGCTTCGCTTGAACTGATGCTGGCTCTTCTCTGCTTCCTATTCAAGGAAGTGCCGAAGAAACGACCGTGGTAATGTGGTGGGTTAGAATAAATCTATGGAGCGGCGAATAGTTGGTTCACCTCTTAGCGATTTCTACCCCAATGCTTATTTTGTTTAACAGAACATCTTACAATTGGTAAAATGCAATGAGATCCAGATTCACTAAATATTTTATTACTCATATTCTGTGTATAATTGAAAATTGTATCCAAGTAGAATTTTTAATTTATTTGAAATTGCAGCAAATAAATGTTTTATTATGCATTACATTTTCTCGTGCTAGAAATCTTTATGATAATGCAATTTTTTTTTTAAAAAGATGATGTTTGATAGGGAATGTCCTCCCAAGCTTTAACAAAAACTTAATATTTACAGATTTATGTTGCAGGTTATTGATTGGATCAACATTGTGAAAGGTTAAGAAGTTGTTTCAAATATAAATCCTTATTCATGCATTGTGTTCAAGACTTTTTTTCAGACATGTCTTAACGTCTGCCTTATTTTTTTTTATTCGTTCATGGGATGTGGGCGTCGCTGGCGAGGCCAGCATTTATTGCCCATCCCTAATTGCCCTTGAGAAGGTGGCGGTGAGCCGCTTTCTTGAACCGCTGCAGTCCGTGTGGTGAAGGTTCTCCCACAGTGCTGTTAGGAAGGGAGTTCCAGGATTTTGACCCAGCGACGATGAAGGAACGGTGATATATTTCCAAGTTGGGATGGTGTGTGACTCGGAGGGGAACGTGCAGGTGGTGTTGTTCCCATGTACCTGCTGCTCTTGTCCTTCTAGGTGGTAGAGGTCACGGGTTTGGGAGGTGCTGTCGAAGAAGCCTTGGCGAGTTGCTGCAGTGCATCCTGTGGATGGTACGCACTGCAGCCACAGTGCGCCGGTGGTGAAGGGAGTGAATGTTTAGGGTGGTGGTTGGGGTGCCAATCAAGCGGGCTGCTTTATCTTGGATGATGTCGAGCTTCTTGAGAGTTGTTGGAGCTGATACGTACAATCTGATATCGACCATGTAGAACTCTAGATACTGGACAAGCAGCTTTAGTCAGATTGCTGGGCTTCCAACCACAATGTCAAAGTTTGGCATTCCAGTTTGACAGTTCTCATTCTGTGAAATTCACCCAGTTCTTTGTCAGGTCACCAGACAGAAGGCTTCAGAGTACAAAAGTGCTTTATCTTGGAGGAAAGTAAAAGTTGTGGGACTAGGTAAGCAGAAACATACTTCCGACCAGCTAATCATAGTGTGGCATTGACAGCAAATGTGACATCCATCTGGCTAGAGGAAGAAGTGTGTGCCAAGTAGCAGCACTGGGGTGTTGGGAAAGAGAACAGACAGGCAAAGAAATATAAAGTAAGTCAAGCCTGCAGATGTTTGAAGCTTTGTTTGCATTTTGTGAGTTTGGTTGTTAGATTTTCTCCCATTATAACCAAAGTATAAACTTGTTAAAAAGGATGCAATCCTATAATCCAGCAGCATAGTCATTCTTTTAATCATAGAATTATAGAATGGATATAGCGCAGAAGGAGGTCATTTGGCCCATCAAGCCCATGCTGGCTCTTTGTAAGAGCAATCTAGATAGTCCCATTTCCCCGCTCTTTCCCCGTAACCCTGCAAATTGTTTCCTTCAAGTATTTATCCAATTCCTTTTTGAAAGCCACCATTGAATCTGCTTCCACCACCCTTTCAGGCAGCACATTCCAGATCCTAACTGCTCGCTGCTTAAAAAAGTTTTTCCTCATGTAGCCTTGGTTCTTTTGCCAATCACCTTAAATCTGTGTCCT
The DNA here is from genome assembly GCF_035084215.1 of Heptranchias perlo. Taxonomy (NCBI): domain Eukaryota; kingdom Metazoa; phylum Chordata; class Chondrichthyes; order Hexanchiformes; family Hexanchidae; genus Heptranchias; species Heptranchias perlo. The sequence goes on from NC_090331.1 coordinate 58,919,894, forward strand.
CTGGTTCTCAACCCTTCCACCAATGGGAACAGTTTCTCTTTATTTACTTTATCTAAACCTTCATGATTTTGAACACTTCTATCAAATCTCCTTTCAACCTTCTCTGCTCTAAGGAGAACAACCCCAGCTTCTCCAGTCTATCCACATAACTGAAGTCCCTCATCCCTGCAACCACTCTCATAAATCTTTTCTGTATCCTAGCTAAGGCCTTCACATCCTTCCTAAAGTGCGGTGCCCAGAATTGGACACAATACTCAAGTTGTGGCCGAACCAATGTTTCATAAAGGTTCAACATAACTTCCTTGCTTTTGTGCTCAATGCCTCAATATATTAAGACCAGGATCCTGTATGCTTTTTCAACTGATTTCTCAACCTGTCTTGCCACCTTCAGCGATTTGTGCACATATGCCCCCAGGTCTCTCTGTTTCTGCAACCCCTTTAGAATTGTGCCATTGAGTTTATATTGCCTCTCCTTGTTCTTCCTGCCAAAATGTATCACCTTGCACTTTTCTGGGTTAAATTTCATCTGCCTTGCGTCCGCCCGTTCCACCAGCCTGTCTATGTCCTCTTGAAGTCTATTACTATCCCCTTCACTGTTCGCTACACATCCAAGTTTTGTGTGCAAATTTTGAAATTGTGCCCTGTACACTCAAGTCCAATCACTAATATATATCAAAAAAAGCAGCGGTCCTAGTACCGGCCCCTGGGGAACAACACTGTGTACCTTCCTCCAGTCCGAAAAACAACCGTTCACCACTACTCTCTGTTTCCTGTCACTCAGCCAATTTCATATCCATGCTGCCACTGCCCCTTTTATTCCATGGGCTTCAATTTTGCTGGCTAGCTTATTATGTGGCACTTTATCAAACGCCTTTTGGAAGTCCATTCTTTCACACCACATCAACTGCATTGCCCTCATCAACCCTCTCTGTTATCAAAAAACTCAATCAAGTTGGTTAAACACAATTTGCCTTTAACAAATCCATGCTGGCTTTCCTTTATTAATCCACTCATGTCCAAATGACTGTTAATTTTGTCCCGGATTATCGTTTCTAAAAGCTTCCCCAGCACCGAGGTTAAACTGACTGGCCTGTAGTTGCCAGGTTTATCCTTACACCCTTTTTTTAACAAGGGTGTAACATTTGTAATTCTCCAGTCCTCTGGCATCACGCCCATATTGAAGGAGGATTGGAAAAGTACGTCCAGCAGCTCTGCAATTTCCACCCTTACTTCCCTCAGCAACCTAGGATACATCCCATCTGGACCAGCTGACTTATCTACTTTAAGTACAGCCAGCCTTTCTAGTACCTCCTCTATCAATTTTTAGCCCATCCAGTATTTCAACTACCTCCTCTTTTATTGTGACTTTGGCAGCATCTTCTTCCTTGGTAAAGACAGATGCAAAGTACTCATTTAGAACCTCAGCCATGCCCTCTGCCTCTATGCGTAGATCTCCTTTTTGATCCCTAATCGGTCCGAACCCTCCTCTTACTTCCCATTTACTATTTATATGCCCACAGAAGACTTTTGGATTCCCTTTTATATTAGCCGCCAGTCTATTCTCATACTCTCTCTTTGCTGCTCTTATTTCCTTTTTCACTTCCCCTCTGAACTTTCTATATTCAGAATTGGTCAGAGCTTTTGGAGTTGTTGATTCCTTTCAACAATCAGTGTTTGTAGCCAGAATTTAATGGATACAGACCAAGAAGTAATTATTTTGTGATTTTACGGATCTTTTCTTCTCTACTCGATCATTACTACATGACCTAAGTAATTTTTGACACCCCCAGAAATAGAAAAACTGTGAGTAGAACTGACTGATATTATCAACCTGACATCTGTCACATGCCCCCTTTTTCTGCTTCATCTTACTCTCTATCTCTTTCGTCATCCAGGGAGCTCTGGCTTTGGTTGCCCTACCTTTCCCCCTCGTGGGAATGTACCTAGACTGTACCTGAACCATCTCCTCTTTAAAGGCCGCCCACTGTTCGATTACAGTTTTGCCTACCAATCTTTGATTCCAATTTTCGCGGGCCAGATCTGTTCTCAACCCACTGAAATTGGCCCTCCTCCAATTAAGTATTTTTACTCTAGATTGCTCCTTGTTCTTTTCCATAACTAATCTAAACCTTATGATACTATGATCACTGTTCCCTAAATGTTCCCCCACTGACACTTGCTCCATTTGATCCACCTCATTCTCCAGAACCAGATCCAGCATTGCCTCCTTCCTCATTGGCCGGAAAGATACTGATCAAGAAAGTTCTCCCAAACACACTTCAGAAATTCCTCCCCCTCTTTGCCCTTTACTCTATTACTATCCCAGACTATATTCGAATAGTTCAAGTCTCCAGTTATCATTACTCTATAGTTCTTGCGCCTCTCTGTAATTTCCCTGCAAATTTGCTCCTCTATATCCTTCCCACTAGTTGGTGGCTTGTAGAATACACCCAGTAGTGTAACGATGCCTCTATTGTTTCTTAACTCTAACCAAACAGATTCTGTCCTTGACCCCTCAAGGACATCCTCTCTCTCCAGCACTGCAATATTCTCCTTAATCAATGCTGCCACCCCCACTGCTTTCTTTCCTTCCCTATCTTTCCTGAACACCTTGTATCCAGGAATATTTAGTACCCAATCTTGCCCTGCTATTGAAATCTAATGGACCTGCTATTGAAATCTAAATGGAATAGGATTCATGCCTTTTATTTTACACTACATAAAAAAGGTTCTCTCAGTTGCCCCATGGGATATTTCCTTTTCCTGCTTATTGAGACAAATGTGGTAGATTTACAATGAAGCCATTTAATATCTTGCTATTGCCAAAAAGTTACTGCAGGATATGGATATTAAGTCTTGCCTTGACAACAAAATAATAAAACCTAAATAAACACATGAAAAACAGGCTATATTTGAGGACTGATAGTGACTAATCACTTTTATTAAAAGATTTTGAAATTATTGTTGGCAAGTAGCTGAAACCATGAGATCAAATCGAATAGGTTGTGCAATATACATTATCTCAGCTGTGTGAGATTTTATTACTGCAGTGGGGGCAGTAATTGGTTAATCAGAATTGGTCAGAGCTTTTGGAGTTGTTGATTCCTTTCAACAATCAGTGTTTGTAGCCAGAATTTAATGGACACAGACCAAGAAGTAATTATTTTGTGATTTTACGGATCTTTTCTTCTCTACTCGATCATTACTACATGACCTAAGTAATTTTTGACACCCCCAGAAATAGAAAAACTGTGAGTAGAACTGACTGAAGATTCATTATTGCACATAATTAGGCACTGCAATGGAAATCTCACTCAGGCCATTACAATGGAAATGGCATAACAATGGAAATGGACACTGCACACCAAGCAACAAGGGGTGTCTTCGGACATTGAGGTTAAGGCACCATACTAGGGCAATGTAGAGGGGGGTTTACATTGCATCTAGTTCCAGCTATAACTGATTTGAGGTTTATTGATGGCAATATTGGCTGCAAAAGGTCGAAAAGGTTTCATGTCTCAAACTGATGCCTGCTTGATGTCCTCAAAAACAATGGAATAACATTTGTTTGATCGTTTATGACAATCTGTGAATTCTAATCCATATAAATAATAGAATGGTATACTAGTAGAGTCAGAGATTTATACCAGTTGATTATGGGCAATAGTGCGAGCAAGTTAGCCTTTAATAAATTAAGATGGTATTGGGTCATTTGTTTGGATTATTGAATAATAATACATCTTGAAATTTAAAACCTTATTGATCTGTTCTGTAGATCCTACTGATGTAGTATGAGAAGAATCTGAGTACAATGAGTCTGTCTGTAAACAATGACTAACAAACTGTGCTTGTGACAAGATTGATATTCAATATATCACCTAGAAAGTTGATGTTAGTTCAGCGTGTGAGCTTCCAGGTTTAGTGCTGTTATTTAATGATAACTTTCAAATAGAGTTAATGGGTGTGCTGATCGTTCAGATGATTTATTATTGTATATTTCCTATTTAAATCATCCCTTGGCATAAATCGGTGTCGAGGTTTAAACAATCTAATTCCAGGTTGGGTTGATGTGAATCTAAGTCAACGTTCTTGCCTTTGCTCTATGTACAGTTACTTAAGTGTGTTTAGAGTTTTTGAAATGAAGTCCAACTTAAACGGTTGCAATGTAGCAAGTCTTAATGACAGTAATTAAACAGATAGTAAAATAGGAACTTAGCCAAAACTCCATAAAAGTTAAAACTTTAGCGTCATATGTTCTAAGATGCAAGGGATGCATGAAGAAATCAACATTAATAATGACTGTCCTATTGCTCTCCAAAATTTCACAATTGGCCTTTGTAGATATGGTATTTTAATATGAATAATCAAATATGAATTGTCCTTTACTGTATGTGGCTATTAAGTGCACAAGATAAGCTTAGTTATTGGCTAGAATGAATTGATTAAGGTAGTGTTTTAATTCCACATTAGTGAGAGGTTAAATTTAATCCTACATTTTCTGTTATAAATAGATGAATGTTCATAGATATTTTTCTGACCGTATAAACACATACAAATTGTTTAATATTGATACCGGTAACTGTATTCATAGTATGGACCTTTTTAAGATTGTCTTTTGGATGTCCTATATTAAAAAAAATTGCATTATATTACGCTTTTAATGTAGAAAAATGTCCTATGCCATTTCAGAGTTATGAGGAAAGTACAGACACTGAGCCTAAGGAGGAGAGAATAGCAGGGGTGGCCAAAAGGTTGGTCAAAGAGGTGGATTTTTAAGAGGGTCTTAGAGGAGAAGGAGGTTGCGAGGCCGGTGGTGGTGGTGGTGGGGGGGGTTTAGTGGAACCTAGGAAGCTGAAGGCAATGGTAAGACAAAAAGGGGGAAGGGGGTGCACAAAGGCCAGAGTCAGAGGAACGTTCGGGGCCATAGCAGAATTTAAACATAAGGATGTGAAATTTAAAGTTGAAGCACTGGGGGACCGGGAGCCAATGTAGGCCAACACGGATAGGGTGATGGGCAAGCGCGACTTGGCATAGGAGAGGATACAGGTAGAAGAGTTCTGGATGAACTAAGATTTACGGAGGATGGAGGTTGGGAGGCTAACCAGTCAAGCATTTGAACAATTGAGCCTGGAGGTGTCAAAGACATGGATGAAGGTTTCAGCATCAGGGGCTATGGGGGGGTGGGGGCTGGTGGGGAGGGGTGGTATTATAGAGGTGGAAGTAGGTAGTCTTTATAATGGAAAGGATATAGGCTCGGAAGCTCAGTCAGGGTCAAATAAGATGCTGAGGTTATGATGTTTGATTCAGCCTCAGACATTGGCCAGGGAGGGGATGGAATGGGTGGCAAGGCGGAAGATGATGGTTTTGGTTTTCCCAATGTTTAACTAGAGATAGTTATGGCTTATCCAGGACTGGATGTTAAGCAAGCAGCCTGACAAATATTGGAAGGATCGAGAAAAGTGGTGGAGGATGATGTCACCAAGGGGCAGCATGTAGATGAGGAAAGACATGGATAAATCCCAGGGGGACTCTAGAGATGAAGGTGTGGGGATGGGAAGAGAAGCCATTTCTGGAGATCATCTGGCTATGATCAGAGAGGTAAGAGTGGAACCAAGCAAAGTCATTCCCATTAAGCTAGAAACTGAAGAAAGCTGCTAGAGGAAATTGGTGTAGTCAACCATGTTGAAGGTTGCAGAGAGGTCGAGAAGGATGAGGAGGGATAATGCATCATGGCCAGAGTCTCAGAGAATGCCATTTGTGACTTGGGTTAGGGCTGTTTCGGTGATGCAGGAGGGTGGAAACCTGATTGGAGGGATTCAAGTAGGATCTTGCATGAGAGATGGGCTCGGAGGTGACAACATATTCAAGAACCTTGGAGAGGAAAGGGAAGTTAGAGCTGGAGCGATAGTTAGCAACAACACACAAATCAAGATTGTTTTTTTGAGAAAGGGGACCATGCCACCAGTATCAACTAGTATGGGAGCCAGGAAGAGAAGCTGGGTGTCAGGAGTTCAAGTGGGAATGAGGTTGAAGGTGCAGAAGGTGAGCCTCATGGATGAGATGAGCTAGGGGGAGATGGAGAGAAATGAGAGAGAGAGAGAGAGAGAGAGAGAGACAGGGGTTCAGGGCTAAAGTGTCATGGGAACTGGGGAAGTTTTGGTTTAGTGGGTATGGGAAAATTAATGGGCATGACACTACTGGTTAGATCTGGCTGGACCACATCAAGCACTATTGGCCCTTTCTCCTCAGCCAAAACTACACACTACTCTAGGATGACTCTTGAAAGTAAAGATAACCCCCCGCTTCTTTTCTCCCCTAACAACTGTCTCCTTCAATTCCTCACCACTGCCCCCTCCACTACCCTCACTTCCAACAAGTGCAAGGACCATGTGGGCTTCTTTGCCACTAAGATTGAGATAATTCATTCAGCTGCCTCTGCCTCATCCCTTCCTTACCAGCCAAGCCAAACCTCCCTTACGGGTTCTCACCTGGCCTAGCTCTGAACCTATGGCTTTCTCTAGTTTCTCTCCCATCTCCCCTCATGCACTCTACAAGCTCATCTTGTCCGCGAGACCCACCTCCAGCTCTCCTGACCTCATTCATACTAAACTGACCACCTAACTTCCCTTCCTGGCCCCCATGCTAGCTGACGTTGCAAATGGGCCCCTCTTCTCAGGTACTGTCCCTCTGCATTTCAAAATTGCTGTCATCACCTCCTCCTAAAAAAAAAACACCCTCAACCCCTCTGACCCTGCAAACTACCATCCAATCTCCAACTTACCTTTCCTCTCTGAAGTCCTTCAATGTGTTGTTGCCTCCCAAATCTGTTCTCATCATTCCCACGTACCTGTTTGAATCTCCAAAATCTGGTTTCTGCCCCTGCTACAGCGCAGAAATAACCCTAATCAGAGTCACAAATGACATTATGTGTGACTGTGATTACGGTGTATTATCCCACCTCGTCCTTCTCCACCAATCTGCAGGATTTGACATGGTCGACCACACCATCTTCCTTCAATGACTCTCCACAGTTATTCAACTCAGTGCGACTCCCTCGCCTGCTTCCACTCTTACCTATTTAATTGTAGCCAGAATATCTTCAGCAATGACTTGTCTTCCTGCCCCCGCACCGTTATGTCTGGAGCCCCCAAGGATCGAATCTTGGCCTCCTCCTCATTCTCATCTATAGGCTTCCCCTTGGTGACATCGTCGAAAGACATGAGGTCAGGTTGCACACGCATGTTGACGACACCCAGCTCTGTCTCTCCACCACCCCTCTCAACCATTCCACTGCCTCCATATTTGCATAGTGCATGTCCTACATCCAGACCTGGATGAGCCACAATTCCTTCCAGTTAAACACTGGGAACACAAAAGCCATTGTATTCGGCCTCCGACATAAACTCTGTACCCTCGCCACTGAATCTATCCCCCTCTCCAGCCATTGTCTTAGATTGAGCCAGACTTCACAACCTGGTGTCCTATTTGACCCCGAGCTAAGCTTCAGACCCCACAACCTCCCCATCACAAAGACTGTCTAGTTCCACCTGCGTAACATTGCCCATCTCCTCCCCTGCTCCAACCCGTAAGCTGCCGAAACCCTCGTCCATAGCTTTTTCACCTCCAGACTCGACTATTCCAATTCTTTTGTCGCCGGCCTCCCATCCTTCACTCTCTATAAATTTCAGCTCATCCAAAACTCTGCTATTCTAACACGCAGCACACTCCACTCACCCATCACCCATGTTGTCGCTGACTTACATTGGCTCCTCGTCCCCCAGTGTCTCCAATTTAAAATTCTTATCCTCATGTTCAAATTCCTTCATGGCCTCACCTCTCCCTATCTCTAAAACTCATCAATCTCTACAACCCTCCAAGAACTCTACGTTCCTCCAAGTCTGGCATCTTATACATCCCTCATTCCCTTCACCCCACCATTGGTGGCCGTGCCTTCAGCTGTCTAGGCCTCTAGCTTTGGAATTCTACCCCTAAATCTCTCTGCTTCACCACCTTTCTCTCCTCCTTAAAACCTACCTCTTTGGCCAAGATTTGAGTCATCCCTAGTGTATCTCCTTCTTTGGCTCGGTGTTGGTTTTGTCTGATTATGCTTCTGTGAAGTACCTTAGGATGTTTTCTATGTTAAATATGCCACATTAATACAAGTTATTGTTGTTGAAGTGGGGGAAGCAGCAGAGGCAGCTGAATGGATGGTCTCAATCTTGGTGTCAAAGAAATCCATGAGCTCCTCATACTTGTTGTTAATTAAGGGTGGCAGGGGAGAGGGGTTCATGGTGGAAGTTGGTACTGGAGAAAAGGAGCCTGGAGTTATCTTTGCCCTCCAGAATTATCCCAAAGTAGTGATTGGATTTGGCAGAGGAGGGCGAGGCCTGGTAGAGCTTTTTTGTGATCTTGATTTGATAAATCTAAATAACCCACGTTTAGACATCTGCTGTTGATGTTCATGAGTTGGGAGGTATGCCAATAGTGACTTTCCTACTGATTTTTTCTTTTGTCCTTGTGGGGAATGCCTGGCTTCTTTTCATTAATGAGACATGATTTTGTGCAGCATTTTTACTAATGTGCACTACGTTTCATAGCACCAAGCCATCTGTCTGTACTATGTCACTTAAATAAGTAGAAATTCAACATTTTCAACATTAAATATAACAATTTCAGGAGTGATGTTGGAAGGGACTATACACACCACACTGGAAGATTTGCAAGTGGGTTTAGGATGGGGTTAATGTATTTATTTTGTGGTACCTTAACATTGCCCTTCCAATGGAATTTTGGGCTGATAAGTAACCAATGTTAAAGAGATCAAAAGCCTTACTTTAAATGTTTGATCTTGTCCAGTAAAAAGGATGAAAAACAGTTGTTGGTGCAGTAAGAGATGGGTGTGTCTGTCTGTCTGTAAGCAGAATCTTTTTCATATTTGCAGGTGTGAAACTTCTCAGGAGCCAAAATGAAACACCATTCCTTGAGGAAGAAGAGGCAGCAAATGAAAGAGAAGAAGACTGGTCACAAAAGACAAACTTGTGAGCAGCTGAAAGGAAGGTTTAGTTTATCTGATCATCCTGCTTCAAATCTGATGGGTGTTTCCAGGCCTTCAGCTCATCACCTGAAAGGTGCTGAGTGCTTACAAATCTACCACTAGGAATCCATGTTAGGCTTCAGTCCAGCAAGCAATTCTTTTAAGTCTCACAGGATCTGAGGAATACACGTGATATGATTGTGTAGAACCAAAGACCAAACCTGTTTCACAAGTAAATTCACTTTGCCAATAGAAATAATATTGATATAATTGATATTGTCAAATGATTAATGTTTATTATTCTACTTCTTGATGTGTGATGTGAATCTTTAACCTACTGTAAATAATACTTAATCCAAAAGCTATAAATAAAGAGTGAAATTAAAGATCTTGAGTTTATGTGTTTCACAGATAGCCTGAGATGAAAATTTGCATTCTTATAGAGATAAATGTTGGTTTCCAATGAAGATTAGGCCAAGAAATTGAAGTGAACGCAGGCAGATTTTCTGATTCAAACCCAATTGCTCACATATTGAGTGAGCTAGATTAATATGAAAGATAGAGATGGTTCTGCTTAAAAATACAAGCCTACATATTTATTTTCTCTTTTTAAAAAAAAGCCCAATGTTTGCCCTTTAAAGTTAGTCTCAAAGTTGGCACTAAAGGCTGCAAATATTTTCAAACATTTGTGTGTCTAGGCCCCCTGCAAATATTGATGCACTCCGGGGATATTTGGAAATATTCACACATTACAAGAGAACCACCTGTCTTAATTTACACAAGACAGTGTCAGTAAATCAAAGAAAAACAGTGCTGTCATTGCAGAAAATATTTTATATTAGTATACCTTAACGCAAATAATTTCGTAGTAAGTCAAAAATTGAGAAAATTGATATTATGGAGCTCCAGTGAGACCCCTTAGGGTCCAGGGAGCTCATTCTCAAAACTTATGATATAAAGAAGCCCACTCAAGAAAATAATGCTATCAATATATAGTGCTTTACATACAATTGGAGTACATTGTCAATCATTTTGCACACAGCAAGAAGAGTAATAAGATGGCCTGTTAATTATGGCCGGGAATTTCCTCAGAGCTGTTCCTGCACCACTGCCGCAACTTCACTAGTCTTCCAGCAAAGTAACTGCGGCAGAATGGGAGCAGCTGTGAGGAAATTCCCAGCCTATGGTTTTTTTTTAAACATAGAATGCACAGCACAGAAACAGGCCATTTGGCCCAACAGGTCGATGCTGATGTTTATGCTCCATACGAGCCTCCTCCCTTCCTACTTCATCTAACCCTATCAGCATATCCTTCTATTCCCTTCTCCTTCATGTGTTTATCTAGCTTCCCCTTAAATGCATCTATGCTGGTCGTCTCAATACTCCTCTGGTAGCAAGTTCCACATTCTAACCGCACTCTGGGCAAATAAATTTCTTCTGAAATCCCTATTGGATTTATTAGTGACTATCTTATATTTATGGCCCCTAGTTCTGGTCTCCCCCGCAAGTGGAAACATCTTCTCTACGTTTACCCTTTCAAAAGCTTAAAGACCTCTATCAGGTCACCCCTCAGTCTTCTATTTTCTAGAGAAAAGAGCCCCAGCCTGTTCAATCTTTCCTGATAGGTATAACCTCTCAGTTTTTGTATCATCCCAGTAAATCATTTTTGCACAGTCTCCAGTGTCTCTATATCTGTTTTATAATATGGAGACTAGAACTGTTCACAGTACTCTAAGTGTGATCCAACCAAGGTTCTATACAAGTTTAACATAACGTCTCTGCTTTTCAATTCTACTCCTCTAGAAGTAAATTCCAGTGCTTTGCTTTTTTTATGACCTTATTAACCTTCGTCACTGCTTTTAATGATTTGTGTATCTCTCTGCTCCTCTACCCCATTTAGACTCTTATTTTCCAAGCAGTATGTGGCCTCCTTATTCTTCCTACCAAAATGTAACACCTTACACTTATCTATATTGAAATTCATTTGCCAATTACACGCAAATTCTTCAAGTTTATTGATGTCTTCCTGTATTTTGTCGCAGTCCGCCTCAGTATTAACTATACCCCCAATTTGGTGTCATCCGCAAATTTTGAAATTGTACTTCCGATTCCCAAGTCCAAATCGTTTATGTAAATGATGAACAAACATTTTGTGTAATGTTGGTTCAGGACAGAATGTCAGCACTCCTTGTTCTTTGTTAAATAGTTCCACAGGTCCTTTATCATCCACCTGAATAGGCAAACCGTCCTACTTTAACATCACATCCAAAGGAAACATCCCAACAATCGAACACTCTCAGTACTGCACTGTAAGGGTATAAGCTAGAATATCGAATGCCCTCAGGTAGCTTTGACCTTAATACCTTCTGACTCAGAGGCAAGAGTATTACCAACTGAGCCAAGCTGATGAGATAATGAAGTTCTGAGTGAATTATAGGTCATGGTTATCCTTTCTTTTTTAATGGCTGGAAGGAGTGTTGCCAGGTACTACTGAGAGAGATGGAGAGACGAAGAGCTATACTCACCCTTGTTACTCTTGTGAGATCATTGAACCTATTCTTATATTGAATCCAGGTCCTGGGGGTGAGGCTCCTGTCACTTACTCTCTTTGCCACCTCTCTCCAGGCCTGCTGGATATTGGTCCTGGGTAGGCAAGTGCTGAAAAAGAGTATTTCCTTCCTTGTCCTGACTCTCATGTCTCCAGGGAGACATCAGAAAACCTAAGGGGCAGCCCTCTGACTCATTCTGCTAATAATACATCTTCCAGCAGTGTAACAAACAAATCTGGTATCAGGGAATGCAACCTCCCTTTTAAAAGGTGCTTTCCTGCTTTAAAGAGGTCTTGGGCGACCCATCGGATATTGTACTGTGAAAATGGGCAGACTGCCAGCTTCCAGATGCTATCAGGTGGGCAGCTCGCCAATCATACTCCAATGAGGACGGGGAGTTAAAGTCACCCAGGTCTTACACTGCTGTCGCCCTATCCCCTGAATTCAGCTCCTAGTTAAAATTTCCTCCTATCCTTTCCAATGGCAAGGCTATTGACATACACATCAATGTTTATGCTGTTAGGCTGGTTAAGAACAGAAAAGCCACAAATGCACAGCATCTGAAGAGAAAAACATGTAACATTTCAGATAGAGATCCTTCATTGGAACTGAAACCATAACCTGTCTTTTCTCTTTTCGAATGATGATGTACCTGCTGTGTATTGTAGCATTTTCTGCTTTTGTTTCAGATTTCCAGTATTTATGTTTTTCTTTTCTTCATCTCAATCTGATTTGGACTTTGCGGTCAGTATAGCATTGGACTCTGAAGCACCAGTGTTGTCCGCCTGTCTGGTGTGATGGAGTGTCATTCTAGAAACAGTTTTGAAAAAGTAGTGATTATTTTTATATATTCGACAGACAACCACTGTTTAGATGGAATAAAAAAGGGACCATTCAAGCAACTACACATAACAAACATCACAACAGGTAGTCTATGTAAAACTATTTTAATAGGCTGGAAATTTATTTTCAAAAATAATTTAGGATACATAGAAAATCATCTGTAATTTCAATAGGTTGATATGATCTCATGGGCTAGGGCAGCCCAGTAAATCAGATGTGTGAATCAATAGTTACCCACAGATAATTACTTACATCTTTTGCTTGTTAGAAAAAGAAATGACTCTCCTTTGTGATTCTGTCTTGCTGTAGCTTTCTTTTGCTGTTTCCATCAGCAACTTGGGGGTAATTTCCAACTTCGTCGCCTGGGCGATAACCTGACAGAGCGAATCGCCCACCCAAGTGCGGGATCCAGAATGTTTTTGGAGCACAATGTCAGCAGCCCATCACTGCAGAATGGCATGGATTTAATGAAAGTCTCATCCTCATCTAAGGATCTGCATGGCTTAAACATCTATCCCCCATGCCCATATTCAGAGCCTTATACGGTGGGAAGGGGTTAGTTACCCATCATTTATAAATCAACATGTCAAAGTATTGGCATAAGAGCAGCAGCAGACCCCAAACTGCAGCTACCAATTTGTGGAGGAAAAAAGGAAACTCAAGGTATAGCAATTTTAAGTAATTGTGAACGTCGTCATGCAAAAATAATAATTATAATAGTTTGCAGACTGTAAAATTTATTATATCATGTTCTTTCCTCTGTGGTTGAACATGTTACCGGCAAGATCTGCTAGGTTAAGAACATTGTACTGGATGTATCTATACCCTATTGTAAAAATGTGAACAATTGTGCTTTGCTGTACAGTATATTTAGAAGCAATGGCTGCATTTTGTATAAAGTACAAAGGTATGTTGACAGTCTGGAAGGACCAGCAATGTTTCCATTAGCAATGTTTTATTCCCAGTGAAACACATTAGAGAGGCTGTGACATCCCACAGATGGATGGCTGTGCGGAAACAGCAAAAGCAGATAAAGCTTGCTCCCTGTCACTCTGTACTTCTATATTACGTACACTGAGACATGTTTTAACAATATAATCAATGTACAACTACTGGTTGTAACGGAGAACAACTGCAATAAAACAGCTAACAACTAAAATGATTCCTCACAAACATTCCTTTGTGCATAACAAACTATTAAAAAGAGGACCTGACATTGTACGACACAGAAATATGAAAAAAAGATCAACCTGAAATATTCCTATCCTGAACAAAATAGACAATGAACATTTCTCATGCTAGGACATAATAAATATTTGTATCTAACCAGCACTACAAATGTGAAACTAATGGTGCCATTTAGCTGTAACATGGTCACATGAGCAGATTATAGAATGAAATTGAAACCATTAAATGGGATATATATTTTTTTAAAGACAGCTAAATTAGTCATCAGAATATTTATTATTAAGGTACTCACCACAATATTTATTTTCAAAAAACTGTATTTAACTGAAGAGTTCACTTTATGTTAAATGATGTATAAAAGCACAATGTAAATTTGTAGTGAAGCCAAAATGACAAGTTTTCTTTTTACCAGTTACTATAAGCATTACTGATCACTGTGATTTAATTGGTTCCCTCTGGACCTTCTTTAGCATTAAAACATTAATGCATTTATCCTATTAGACAAAATCACAAATAATTAATGAGCATGTCAGATCTTAAAATACATTAGCAGGAGCAAAAACGTTTAAAAAAAAAAATCAGCAAATGATATATAGGCATGACAATCTTTTTTGCATCATGGTTATGGGATTGTGACCAGGAAAGACAATATAGTCTATCCTCTGTAAAGGTGAACAGAACTAATGAACCATCACACTATTGACCTACCCAGTTCATCCATCTTACTGTCAATATATTCAACTATATTTCACTACCCATTTACTCATGGCACTACTTGCCTGACGTTCTCTTAACCTAGGAGCACCCTTATACACCTATTCCCCTATCTCACTATCTACCCACCCACTCACATTATCAGCTATCTCACCATGCATTCACTCACTTACCTCACTACCTGCTTACCAATCCCTCCCACTATCAACTCAGCTACCCATTATTTATATAGCGTCGACAGCACAGGAACAGACCATTCTGCACAACTGGTCCATGCCACCGTTCATGCTCCACACAAGCCTCCTCCCATCTCTACACCACCCAACAATTCTTATCTACTCCACACTGTCACCATCCATTCACCCACTTCTTTATTCATTTCACTATGAACTCATTACCTACTTAACTGCTCACCCAACTATCTGTATGTTTACCTTCATGTTACCATCTATCTGCTCAGATACCCATTATACATCTAATTTCTGGACCCTTGTCCACTCCATACCATCATTTCCCACTCAGCCATGTGATTATCTGCCTCACTATCCAGTCACTCATCCACTTGACTATCCACATACCTATTCAGCTACGAATCCATCCACCAAATACACCGTCATCTAGTCATCCAACTAATGATTACAGTGAAAGTGGCATAAGAAACAAACCTTTTAAATCACCCTGCTGAATTCTGGGGAAACCAAAAGGTTAATGTAGAAGTCTAAGAAAGTTGAGACAACGCTCTAAGAGCAAGATACAATAAAAGGCTCTTAGAACTATCAGGTGGTCTCATTTAAAGACTGGAGTGAGGTGAATACAAGACTGCCAACGGCATTGAATGAATGGGCTACATTGTCTTCTAGATAAGGAATACCTGCCACTATTACTGTCCTCTATAGCAAGATAAGGGAGAGAATAAAGGGAATGGCCCCAAATTTGCACAGGACATTACTAGAGCAAGTAGGATCTGTGGGATGGCATCTAATTTGCATGGACCCCCGAAGGGTGCCTGTGCCACTATGGGTGCATCTCAAGCACCCACCAGCTGTGCAGGTTGGACATCCTGGCGCACTGCTGCCATCAGGGGTGAGTGCCTTTCCATGCACCGCCCCCCCAAGTATCCCAGAAAAACAAATTTTTGGTGCCTTTAGCCCCCTTACAAAACATTTTTTAAATCTTTTCTTCAGGGGTCCAGGTCGCTTCCATGGTCTGGACACTGGACCTCCCCCTCCTTGTTTCAGGAGGCTGGCATGTGTTATCTCATTGGATGTACTGGCCTCCACACATACGGTAGGTCTCACTGAGGGGAGGAAAGTGGGATCTCCTCCCAATGGGATACCAGTGATATTGCAGTTTAAAATATTACTCATGAAATGAGCATGCAGAAATCCAAGGGTCTGTGATTGAATATGAAGGCATGTAAAGGGATAGCCACCAATTTGCAGGTGTGTTTAGAATTTGTTTTTTGGACTTCAGCAAAAATGTTTACTAAGTGTGTGTGAGTGAAGATTATTTGTCGGAGGGCTCTGTAGGTACACCCAGTTTTGAAAACTACCTACCCCTTGGAACAATGGATATGCTTCTCCTTTATTTAGGTGACTTGTAGGTGTATCAGAGATATCAGTCAATCTGCAATCCATACTAATACTGGCGCGTTGTTTGCCAGAGCAAACAATTTCATCATTTTCCCAATGTGCAACTGGATAAAGCAGAAATGCACTGGCTTTCTTTCAGATTGCAAGATTTCTTAAAATCCAGGACATCTTAAATTGCTTGGTTCATGACACCCATTTACACCAGCTGAATAAAGGTTATAATGAATTCCATGCATCACAGAGAATCATCATCGAGCACACTGTGTGCAAAGATTTAGCACATCTGGAGGCTTCCTACAGTATAGAACAAAAAGTGTCATATTATTTACTGCTCAGATTTGCTGTGCAATAAGGAATAATAGTGGAGTACCTGGAGAAGGATAGTCCCGACCCCCATAAAGTTGAGGGCATACAGGATGCTGAAGACGCTGCTGGTGATGCACATGTTAACCATCAGAGCCATTCATCAGGCTCTGATTGAGGAGTCCTTCACATTATTTCCCCCTTGCATGTACAGTCCTCCCTACATCCTCATCAATTGTTTTCAGCAAATCTACTGTCACCTACAGGTTTGACAACTACTCCTGAATTGTCAAGCATATAATTTTTGGCTCCTGATGGTATATTTGCAATATCATAACAAGAACACTCTCTGAATACAGTACAACTGAAATGCCACCAAATCTTATTTCCCAAATTGGATCTTTGAGTTTAATGTAGGCCATCGCAGTGCTTCCTCATGATTAATATCTGAGGTGCTCTGCTACCTAGGTTACTGCCTCTTCTACATGCTCCTCCAATGGCTGCAGATCTCCTTATAGCAGGTGGCATTGCTCTGCAACTGGCTTCCTGCTCAGCTGTAGATTGCAGAGGCAGTTCTCCTCTATCATTGCCAGATAGCTGTGCTTGGGCCTGTAGATGGGGTTGGTGGCATAAAGGTGGGTGCACTTTTGTACCAACTGCTCACCTGGCATTCATTTTCTTCTCTTTAGTTGCTTATGTGAATCCTGTGATAGAAGTTCATTGAAAACAATCCCCATTATCTTGCAATGGAATGACAGGAAAAAATTAGCAGTGTGCCATGAATCTGACCTGCCTGTATGCCCACAGTGCACTTTCTTGCATGGGTTGTGTGAGAGTTTCATTAGGCAGCTAAATTATATTCAAATCCAAGCATAATAATCCATAATTGCTCTGTTTTCATACCAAGCTCTAAAATGGACATAAACTACCTTAAACGTTATTGCCTGTCAGGAAAAGATCCCTTAACAGTATCGCAGGAATTTTTTGCCCTCCCTCTGCCGATTTTTCAGTGGAATGGAGTCAGGCGTGGCCAGAAATCTGTGGGGGAATGCTCTGCAGTGTCCCCACCCATTTTCACATTGTCTTGATATTCCACCAGAAGCGATGAGTTACAGGCGGGTGAGTTGTAACAATATCCAAATGACAGAAAACAAGTCGGACGACGAATATCTGTCATTGGTGCCTCAGCAACACTGGATGCCAATTCCTCCCTACCAGGGTGGCAGAGAGGGGTATTTAAAAGTTGAAGCCTAGAAAGCCTGTACAAGCTTCAGCCAGCAACACAAAGGCCACTGGCTATGCTCTGAGGCCTGACACAGCAATTCACTGCCCCACCTTGAATGACTCCAAGGATGGAAAATCGGCAGAGATCAGACGTGCATCTTTAGAGCAGATGGAAGTCCTGCAACACTGAAAATATGTCCCAATTCCTCAACGGGGGAAAATCTGGGTCTAGATTTGAAGTGGATATATGAATTAACAGCAAAGAATAAAACAAATGTCAAACTGATTAATGCAAACTGAGGATTACTTTTTTTGAGTTGGCTGGAGGTGCATTACTTGTTCTTAAAGGTTACCAATGTAAAGTGAATTGATTTCATGTACTTTCTTCCCTTTTGTTGACTGAAAAAATGTATTTCCACCAGCAGAAGCTTTGAAAAATACCATTCTGATTTAGGAAAGTCTGAATTCAACAATTGATCAATTTATGTTTTTAAAATTTAGGATTTTGCTGCTTTTTGCAGAGGAACCTCACTGGTTATCATCAGAAATACATGAAATTCAATCACATGGGGTATACATTCAGTCACATCACATCATCTGTGACATCCTCATGTATGCTAGAATACCCTTTGGTTTATTATGAAATTTTGGATACAGAATTAGATTTTCTGAATTTCGTTCACCCATGATCAAAGTTGGGAATCTGACATTGATCTAAAGTAGTTGCTACAACACCAAGTAAAGACCAACAAGGTGACCCACATTAATTATGAATCTGCTGTGTCTGTTTACCAAATTACTTTTAAAATTCCTTAATTGTGAAATACTTTGTAATTAGGAAATAAAAATTATAATGAAGGAAATATATTTTTAAATTGTAGCTTCCAAACAGTTGTTCTCTTTGCAAATGCTAGCTTGTAATATATAAAGTAGATGTAATATATTTGAATTTTTGAAAAACCTTTCATAAGGTACCGCATTGTAGACTCATGACTAAGGTCAGAGCATGTGGAGTCAGGGGACAGGTGGCAAAATGGATAGTAAGCTGGCTATAAAACAGAAAAGAGAGTAGGGGTTAAGGGAAGCTACTCAGACTGGCAAAATGTGGGAAGTGGTGTTCCACAGGTAGCAGTGCTGGAACCACTGTTGTTCACAATTTACATTAACAATTTGGACTCGGGAATCGGAAGTACAATTTCAAAATTTGCGGACAACACCAAATTGGGGGGTATAGTTAATATGAAGGAAGAATGCGTCAAAATGAAGGAAGATATTAATAAACTTGCAGAATGGGTGTGTAATTGGCAAATCAATTTCAATATAGGTAAGTGTGAGGTGGTACATTTTGATAGGAAGAATAGGAGGCCACATACTGCTTAGATAATAAGAGGTTAAATGTGGTAGAGGAACCAAGGATCTCAGGGTACAGATGCACAAATCACTAAAAGTAGTGATGCAGGTTAATAAGGCCATAAAAGAGGCAAAACAAGCAATGGGGTTAATTTCTAGAGGGCTAAAATTGAAAAGCAGAGAAGTTATGTTAAATTTGTATAAAACCTTGGTTAGACAACATTTGGAGTACTGTACACAGTTCTAGTCTCCATATTATAAAAAAAGGATATAGAGGCATTTGATAACAGAACTGAGAGGATATACTTATCAGGAAAGGTTGAACAGGCTAGGGCTCTTTTCTCTAGAAAAGAGAAAGCTGAGGGGTGACCTGATAGAGGACTTTAAGATAATGGAAGGGTTGACAGGGTAGATGTAGAGAAAATGTTTCCACTTGTGAGTCCAAAACTAGAGGTCATGAATGTAAGACAGTCACTAATAAATCCAATAGGGAATTCAGGAGCAACTTCTTTACCCAAAGAGTGGTAAGAATGTGGAGTAGTTGAGGCACATAGCACAGATGCATTTAAGGGGAAGCTGGATAAGCGCACAAGGGTAGGATTAGATGAAGTAGGGAGGAAGGAGGCTTGTGTGGAGCATAAACGCCAGCATGGACCAATTGGGCCGAATGGCCTCTTTCTGCTGTAGACTCGATGAATGGGCAATTTACTGTGCACAGAAGTCTTGTATTTATAACATTCAGTCTGACATCTTATGCTCTCAAAAATTTCATTATGCCCTGCAAAATCTCTTCTGAAGCAGACCAACACAGAATACTCAAAGAATATTTTCCAGCAATACAATATACCAGAATATTACCTAAATCTGTTATTTGGCACAAGGTGCTATGTTTTGATTGCTAAAGCTCTATTCCGTGTCGCAGTCTGTTCTGTGTTGGAATGGGATGCAAGGAAATTATTAAAGTTTAAGAAAATGGCCAAATGCATTAATTAGTTCAAGGACTTCTTGTTTTATAGAAATTATGCTGGAATAATCATATATATCAGGACATATGTGACTTGGTTTAAGTTTTTAAATACATTTGTAGAATGAAGGACTTTTAAAAATCCATGAGGGTATTACTCCAGAACATCAAAGGTGACTTCTAGAATTGTTTGATTAATGTTGGCTCGCTGGCCAATCCGATAACATGCTTTCATTAATCAACTTATTCCTTAATGACAATTGTAAAGGGAGAAGGCTCTGAGAATTTGACCATCCTGAAAAATATCATGTATGCCATCTGTTATTAAACTTGTTAATGATCCATATCATCACAAGGGATGTCAGCTGCAGGTGCAATTAAGTAAATGGAAGTAGAATACATAACATGTAAAAATGTTCAACCAAATTGTCTGTTCAGGAAATAAATAATAGTGATACAGAAAAGTTCGGACTATGAAAGGCAATAGTAAAAGAAAAGGTTGATCATCCTAGGATAGAATGTTGGTGAGCACGACACCAGGGGTTATCCAGTGTGGTGTTTATTCACTTCTTAATAAATGCACTATGTCCATATCCTTGGATTCTATAATGCTTCAGAAACATAAGCTGCAGTTTACCTTCATTCCAGTTCTGAGCCATCGCCGCCTCCTCCTCCACACTCACAGATTCTCACTGCAAAGTGTGACTAATAGCTAGCAACAGAGTAGGACAGAAAGGAGCAGGTGCAGCTGTATTTGTTCATGAAGACTTGACTGTTCTAGAAAGAAATGATTTTGGTGCAACAGTTGAACCTATTCAAATTCAATTGGAACAAACTAATGGCCCCAAATTAATAATTAGCATTTGTTATAGGTCTCCAGGTCAAGGGCCTGTTGTAATAGGAACGTTGGATGAAAATTACTAAAGTATCAGAGTTTAGTAATATTTGCATAATGGAGGATTTTAACTTCCCAAATATTTAATGGCCCAATGTGGGCAGGTTAGCTGAAAGATTTGTAGGCATTATGAATGATTGTTTTCTAACACAGCATGTTAATGAGGAGACTAGGGTAATTGGGTATTTGATTTAGTCTTCAGTAATGACCCTGATATAGTATCAGTCCTTCATGTGGAGGAATTCCTGGGCAACAGTGCCACAATATTATTAGATTCAACTTGTTCAGTCATTGAGAAGTTACCAAAAATTAAATGCTGGTACTGGATTTCAAGAGGACTAAATTTGCAAAAATGGCAGAGGGCTTAAATCGAGTCAATGAGGCAACCTATTAGATAGGGTTCGTAATAACACAGATGAAAAATGGACTATCTTTAAAACTATTCTAATGCAAATGGAAGCTATGTATGTCACTAAAGTCAAAAAGTGCACATGGTAAAACCAAGCCAAAGTGGCTACCTGATCATTTACAAGGACGAATCAGACTCAAGCAAAAATATTTTTAAGAGAAAACAACTCTCAAGAGAATAGGGATTAGTATGAGTAATAGTGGCCACAAAACTACTGGATTGTCATAAAAACCCATCTGGTTCACTAATATCCTTTAGAGAAGGAAACCTGCTGTCCTTACCCGGTCTGGCCTACATGTGACTCCAGACTCACAGCAATGTGGTTGATTCTTAATCACCCTCTGAAGTGACCTAGCAAGCCACTCAGTTGTACAATCTCGCGACAGAAAGTCACAATAAGAATAAAACCAGAAGGAACACCCGGCATCGGACCACCAGGCACCAGACACGATAAAGACAAACCAAGCCCAGTCGACCCTGCAAAGTCCTCCTCACTAACATCTGGGGACTTGTGCCAAAATTGGGAGAGCTGTCCCACAGACTAGTCAAGCAACAGCCTGACATAGCCATACTCACAGAATCATACCTTTCAGCCAACATTCCAGACTCTTCCATCACCATCCCTGGGTGTGTCCTGTCCCACCGGCAGGACAAACCCACCAGAGGTGGCGGTACAGTGATATACAGTCAGGAGGGAGTGGCCCTGGGAGTCCTCAACATTGACTCTGGACCCCATGAAATCTCATGTCATCAGGTCAAGCATGAGCAAAGAAACCTCCTGCTGATTACCATCTATTGCCCTCCCTCAGCTGATGAATCAGTCCTTCTTCATGTTGAGCACCACTTGGAGGAAGCACTGAGGGTACCAAGGGCACAGAATGTACTCTGGGTGGGGGACTTCAATGTCCATCACCAAGAGTGGCTCGGTAACACCACCACTGACCGAGCTGGCCCAGTCCTGAAGGAGATAACTGCCAGAGTCGGCCTGCAGCAGGTGGTGAGCGAGCCAACATGAGGGAAAAACCTACTTGACCTCGTCCTCACCAATCTACCTGTCGCAGATGCATCTGTTCATGACAGTGTTGGTAGGAGTGACCACCGCACAGTCCTTGTGGAGACGAAGTCCCGTCTTCGCACTGAGGACACCATCCAACGTGTTGTGTGGCACTACCACCGTGCTAAATGGGATAGATTCAGAACAGATATAGCAGCTCAAAACTGGGCATCCTTGAGGCACTGTGGGCCATCAGCAGCAGCAGAATTGTATTCCAGCACAATCTGTAACCTCATGGACTGGCATATTCCTCACTCTACCATTACCAACAAGCCAGGGGATCAACCCTGGTTCAATGAGGAGTGTAGAAGAGCATGCCAGGAGCAGCACCAGGCGTACCTAAAAATAAGGTGCCAACCTGGTGAAGCTACAACTCAGGACTACATGCATGCTAAACAGCGGAAGCAACATGCTATAGACAGAGCTAAGCGATTCCACAACCAACGGATCAGATCAAAGCTCTGCAGACCTGCCACATCCAGTCTTGAATGATGGTGGACAATTAAACAACTAACAGGAGAAGGAGGTTCCGTGAAAAGCCCCATCCTCAATGATGTCAGAGTCCAGCACGTGAGTGCAAAAGACAAGGCTGAAACGTTTGCAACCATCTTCAGCCAGAAGTGCCGAGTGGATGAACCGTCTCGGCCTCCTCCCGATATCCCCACCATCACAGAAGCCAGTCTTCAGCCAATTCTATTCACTCCACGTGATATCAAGAAACAGCTGAGAGCACTGGATACAGCAAAGGCTATGGGCCCCGACAACATCTCAGCTGTAGTGCTGAAGACTTGTGCTCCAGAACTAGCCATGCCTCTAGCCAAGCTGTACCAGTACAGCTACAACACTGGCATCTACCCGACAATATGGAAAATTGCCCAGGTATATCCTGTCCACAAAAAGCAGGACAAATCCAATCCAGCCAATTACCGCCCCATCAGTCTACTCTCAATCATCAGCAAAGTGATGGAAGGTATCGTCGACAGTGCTATCAAGCGGCACTTATTCACCAATAACCTGCTCACCAACGCTCAGTTTTGGTTCCGACAGGACCACTCGTCTCCAGAACTCATTACAGCCGTGGTCCAAATATGGACAAAAGACCTGAATACCAGAGGTGAGGTGAGAGTGACTGCCCTTGACATCAAGGCAGCATTTAACAATGTGTGGCACCAAGGAACCCTAGTAAAATTGAAGTCAATGGGAATCAGGGGGAAAACTCTCCAGTGGCTGGAGTCACACCTAGCAAAAAGGAAGATGGTAGTGGTTGTTGGAGGCCAATCATCTCAGCCCCAGGACATTGCTGCAGGAGTTCCTCAGGGCAGTGTCCTAGGCCCAACCATCTTCAGCTGCTTCATCAATGACCTTCCCTCCATCATAAGGTCAGAAATGGGAATGTTCGCTGATGATTGTACATTCTTCAGTTCCATTCGCAACCCCTCAGTTAATGAAGCTGTCCATGCCTGCATGCAGCAAGACCTGGACAACATCCAGGCTTGGGCTAATAAGTTGCAAGTACCATTCACGCCAGACAAATGCCAGGCAATGGCCATCTCCAACAAGAGTGTAACCACCTCCTCTTGATATTTAACGGCATTACCATCGCCGAATCCCTCACCATCAACATCCTGGGGGTCACCATTGACCAGAAACCTAAATGGACCAGTCACATAAACACTGTGGCTACAACAGCAGGTCAGAGGCTGGGTATTCTGTGGTGAGTGACTCACCTCCTGACTCCCCAAAGCCTTTCCACCATCTACAAGGCACAAGTCAGGAGTGTGATGGAATGCTCTCCACTTGCCTGGATGAGTACAGCTCAAATAACACTCAAGAAGCTCGACACCATCCAGGACATAGCAGCCCGCTTGATTGGCACCCCATCCACCACCTTAAACATTCACTTCCTTCACCACCAGTGCACCCGTGGCTTCAGTGTGTAACATCTACAGGACGCACTGCAGCAACTCGCCAAGCACCACAGCACCTCCCAAACCCGCGACCTCTACCACCTAGAAGGAAAAGGACAGCAGGCACATGGGAAAAACACTACCTGGACATTCCCCTCCAAGTCACACACCATCCTGACTTGGAAATATATCACCGTTCCTTCATCGTCGCTGGATCAAAATCCTGAAACTCCTTACCTAACAGCACTGTGGGGGAACCTTCACCACACGGATTGTAGTGGTTCAAGAAGGCGGCTCACCACCACCTTCTCAAGGGCAATTAGGGATGGGCAATAAATGCTAGCCTTGCCAGCGATACCCACATCCCATGAACAAATAAAAAAAAATGCTCAGCTTAAGGTAACGAAAGCTGTTGTCAGAGCGGCCAAAGGTCAATAGAAAAGAAGGCACCATCTAGATTATTCTGTCCAGTTCTAATCCCCTCATATAGTGCTAGAAAAGTTTCAAAGAAAGGCCACTAGAGTAATACCTGGTCTAAAAACCCTTCGCTCTCTCAATAGGCTCAGGGAGCTAGAGCCCCAACTTTAACCTAACACATCCAATGGGAACGGGGCAGGTTTGGGTTGGACACCCGTTTTACTCCCCGCCCAATTTTATGCTCCATTGAAGTCAATCGATTCCTGCCGCGGAGGTTGGATGAAAGTTGGGGTTTGGGTCTCTTCACTCTAGAAAAGTGTAATCTTTTGGAGAGACTTGATTGAAGTATTTAAAATGATGAAAGGACTATACTATGTGCAGATTATTTGAATTAGATAAACTGAGAGCAAGGGGACTTGCACACAACTGCACAAGCACAAAGCTAGGTCAGATGTCAGGAGATTTTCCTTTTCCCAGCGGATTAATCACCTTTGGAATAGGTTGCCGACTTGTGCAGTTTGCTGCAAATGTTCAAAAGGGAACTGGGCAAGTTCCTGGATGAGGCGATTATCACTGCATACAAAAGGTAGCTGGGATGTTGGAACTCATTTTTGATCTCCTTCAGGGGTCAGAGAGAAATTCCCCAGAATTAGTTTTTCTCCAAATTGGCCTAGGCTTTTTAAAAAATCTTTTTTGTTTGCCTCTCCCAGGAGATTACATGGCTGCTGGTGAATGGGGAGTATTGGGGGTCATGTTGGTTAGTTGCAACATGGCTGAATGAGACAGACTTGATGAACCAGCTGGTCTTTTTCTGTCTTTTTTTTTCCTCCACATGCTTATATGTAACACCCGAGTTATATTGTGGGCTGCACATTGCATTTTGTCCACCACAAGAGTACTGAATGGATGCGTGACTACACAAGTGTGCAGAGCTCCAGTCTTCCAGCAACTATTTTCCAATGCTAGGAGAGAGTAGGCAGAAGTTTGAACTTTCTCAGGGAATTAAAAGGGTTCTTCAGTAAGTTTATAAAGTTGCAAGAGGTCCTATGAGAAGGCCTAAGTATTTTTTAAAATCTGGCTTCATATTGCATTGAAATTTTACTCTACACAGCCTTCCCAAGAGTCAAATTACTTGACTTGAGTGTAGTCCAGAGTCAGCTTGGAACTCTGATGATATATTGCCATTTTTGCACCTGAAGATGCTTTGCCTCAATATGAAAGTTCCAGTATAACTGGAGCCTTATAGACTCAGGAGACTGAAGATTGGTCAGATTATAAATTGTTTGTCTATCCAATTAGATTTTTTTCTAATTAGTAGTAATTAAGTATGCAGTCGCAGAGGGACCTGGGCTAGGGCCTAATGAAGGCTTTTTTTCATTCTGATTAATGATTCTCCAGACATCAATTAATTACATTTAGAAATAAAAAATTAAATGGTTTTCCTTGATCTTAGGTCTAGTAATCTTCTGATGTATGGTACCTACTTAGGATTTTTTTCTATAAAATAAATCTTTTTCAGGACCATGAAAGTACATTACATCAAACATCAAGAAAAATTGAATAGGCTGGGGCTCTTTTCTCTGGAAAAGAGAAGACTGAGGGGTGACCTGATAGAGGTCTTTAAGATTATGAAAGGGTGTGATAGGGTAAACGTAGAGAAGATGTTTCCACTTGCAGGGGAGACCAGAACTAAGGGTCATAAATATAAGATAGTCACTAACAAATCCAATAGGGAATTCAGGAGCAACTCCTTCACCCAGAGAGTGCTAAGGACGTGGAACTCGCTACCACAAGGAGTAGTTGAGGCAACTAGCATAGATGCATTTAAGGGGAAGCTAGATAAACATATGAAGGAGAAGGGACTAGAAGGATTTGTTGATAGGGTTAAATGAAGAAGGGTGGTAGGAGGCTCATATGGAGCATAAACACCAGCATGAACCAGTTGGGCCAAATGGCCTGTTTCTGTGCTGTATATTCTATGTAATCAAAATATGAAATTTATTTAGTGACTACAGAGAGGTGCTCTGAGGAGGTGTGTTTGTTCACTTTTTGAGTTTTCCTCTCCAGTATTCAACCTCAAAAGATGACAGAATCTCAGGTTTGTATCTGTTGGGTAATAAAAACAATGTTTTTCTGTAAAAAGTCACACCATCATAGCATCAAACCTGTCAGACGTTATACCTGAAAGGGATAACAGCTCAAAGGCTTTATGTCTCAAAAAGTGTCCACAAGCAATAAAATTCTGATTGGATCAAATAACTATTATCGGTTTAATTAACCGTGGTTTTTATTTAATCAATGGGTTATTGGAGCAATCGGCAAACAAAAAACCAGCTCCATTATGTGAGACAGACAGGAAAAAATACCAATCCACAATCAGCAACCACCATAAAACCAACCAATCAAATCCCTCTAACAATTTCTTTCAAGTCATTTGAGCAACCATATTATTTCCTCAAATATGCCACACCATATTGTAAAAATTTAGGCCCTGAAAATCTGCGGGCCAGCAATTCCGTTACTTACGTCTGGTTTGTGCCTGCTGTGAGCCTCCCCTGCTTACCCCAGAAAACTTTCCAGAGTCCGGGAAACATTCCCAAATTAGCCTGCAAATGTCAGGCAACACCATATAAAACAAGTCTGGCATAGATGGCTGAAACTGAGGCAATGTTTGGGACCCCCGTCCCAGAAACAACACAATGTTGCTCCCAGTAGCCCTCTTGGCAAGGGGGCTGCATTGAACATTTTTTTAAAAATTGCCTCCTCTTTGAGGTCCATGCCCAGATATGGGGCCCACCTGGGAGTCCAGGCCAAGTCCAGGGAGTTCTTGGCCTGGACCCCCAGGTGGGCCCCATATCTGCCCCTGTTGGCAACCTACACTTGGTTTCACCTCCACCTGTCATACACTGGGCCCCAATGAAGACTTGGGTCATCGTAACTCCAATGTCCAGAATCCTCGCCCTATCCCCTCCTACGTCAATGGTCTGTTTATGGCAAACAGAGGCTCCACTACTGTCAGGCCTTTCAGAAAACTTTAGCACAAGCCCAGGACCCAACATATCTGGGTCCCAGCCCAGTATTTGGTCCTTTCAGCATGGTCCCACTGAAGACATGGTGGGAGTGTGCCGGAACAACCATGGATTTTCAGGGCTGCAATTTGTACCACAATGTACATTAAAAATGACATAACTCTGGAAAATAACCAAACCTAACCATAAAATTAAATGCTGTGTGTTGGGAATGACCAAGAAGAATCCCCCGCATAGGCCTGGATCTTGAGTCTGCTCAGTTCCCAAAGCTTTGAATCTTTAACTGGGGTGGGGAATTATACCTCATGTTGACAAATTTCTATTTGTGAAGGAGAGCTGCGTCATAAAATTTTGTAGTATTCATTACTTTTATATGGAACAGCAATACTCAAAATGTATCATGAAAACCCATTACATGACAACCAATTGAAAAATTTATAAATAATAACCATAATGCACACCCAAAAAACTCAAATAAAATATTTCATTTTATCATCATTTTACACAGTTTAAATTGTGAAATAACATTTCTAAACTACAGGTGTTATTTGGGGTGATTTTGTTTTTTGTGTCACCATGAGGGTCTAATGTTTTCACCAGGGCTGAAGAGGACTGACTCAACAGTGGGAAAAACTTCAATGAAAAAATCCATTGTGGGAATTAAGGGGGAGAACAGAAAATGTTTCACAATCTTGTAACTAACTGAGGAGAGAGGAGAGAAGAATAAATGTGTGAATATTAATGCATGGAAAGTTGCAGGCACAGAATCCATGATTTTTTGATTAGTTACCTGCTGCGTGAGAGGCCGTAGCGATGGCATAGACAATGACATTGTAGATTTTGAGGCTGGGGCTTATCTGAACAGAGTGTCTGACTATTACTTGTACCCCTTCATTTATCTCAGAAAATCCCACATTCAACTAGCTTGACAACATCAAGTTGCATTGTGAATCCTGCCATCTGCTATTGTGAAGCCTGTCAATGCCAAGCTAACACTTGTCCCTTTTCTCTTTCCTCTAGGCCCTTTTCAGCAGCAAGAGCCTCTGAAGAAGAAACCTTGGAGGAGGACAATCCTTCTGAAAAGGCACTATCATACGCTCCATCCCTCCCTAGCACCAGGACAGAGATTGGGCCTTCGGGTGGATTACAGAGTAAGTTAGAGGGGTCTGGATATGGTGGCGACCCAGTACTAGTGAGCAGGAGCTGGAAGTGGTGGCAGGGACAACCAAGGAGCTGGTTAGCCAGTTCTGCTGAGGAGGACATAGATGAGGACTTAAGGGACCCAGCAATGAGAAGAAAACTGCTTGCCTCATACAATCAGCTGTACAAGGTATTGGAAGGCTTGCCAAGGAGTTTCAGCACCATGGCTGGAAGTATGGAGGAGGCTGCCTCCAGTTTGCGTGGTTTCATCTCACACAGGCATCACCACTCTGCAGTCTACCTGGGACCGTTTGGCCAGCTCCAATGATGCTGCAACGGGCCCTCACAACGGGATTGGATGTTACCAGCCTTTTCAGGCTTGATGGAAGCTCAACTGGCTGCCATCCAGACTCTGGGATCCACCTTGGAGTGACTGGTGGCCTGACTAGATAGGGGCTTTCAAGGCATCACTCATCTCCTCTGTCCCATGGGAATGTCAGTGGCCCAGCAGTAGCAACACGTATTGCCCTTTCTCAGAATGTCAGTGGCCCAGCAGTAGCGACACGTATTGCCCTTTCTCAGAATGTCAGTGGCCCAGCAGTAGCGACACGTATTGCCCTTTCTACTCCCTTGTCACTCCCTCAACCAATGCCCGCCATGGTGCCAGGAAACCAGTTGGGCCAGACTGCCCCAGCCGAAGTACTGCAGTCTGTAGTCGGCTCTTCACAGGTTTGAACACCCAGAAGACGCCGGCCACGAGCACCTCAAGAGTCCTTGCTTGAGCAACAGCAGCCACCCACCAGCCTTGTAGTCGAGTTAGTAAACTTTCTTTTGAGAAAGGCACTGTGGGTTGACACCTGGGTGAGAGATGAATTGAAGGCAATTAGTGTGTTTCGCATTAAATTAATCACCTTTATTATATTTGGCACTTTGGTCGGCAGTGTCTTTTCTGTGGGCTGGGTAAGGCCTTCTACAAGCAATTCCCTCATCTGCAGTGTACTAACAGGCCCAACTGCTGCTCATCCTTGTTGTTGAGGCTGCTGCTGCTGCTTCTCTTTCTCCAACTGTTTCTCCATCCAAAGCAATGAAGTAAAAATGCAACCATCATAAGCTGTGAGAGTTTATTCAGTGTGAGTAAGGCAAAGAAAAAAGACAGAAACAAGCAAACTCCAAGCTCAAAAATCCTTTGGAAATCCATTAAGCACAACAGCCCTGTGATCTGAGTGCCCTTTTAAATAATGCTTCCAGTGAGTCAGTCAATTGTGTGAGGTTTTACTCAGCAGGCTGACTGCTGGCCAAGACTTCTGTCCTGCTCTGTTAAAATCATGTTGAGGTCCTAATTACATTATGGGAACCTGATTTGCATGTATTCATGAGGCACCCACCTGTTTCCGGCAGGCACCTCAGCCACCTAATGAAGTCAGCAGTTAAACTGGCAGCCAATGCGATTGCAGTGGAAATGGGGCCAATAAGTTGAATCAATCGATTTTAATAGCTCCCCCACCATGTTCCCATCGGGCGGGGTGGGTTAAAACTGATCCCCACGTTCATAATGTGTACCTGTTAATTGGTTATATTTTTTTCAGATTAAGAAGTGTGTGTTGAAACCTGGGGCCCGATATAACCATGGCGGTGGGGGGGAGCGATTGGGAGCGTGGGTAACGCGCCCGGTGAAATCAGTCTGCCCCGCGCGCAATCACAGGCTAATTGGATCCACTTACCTCTTGTTCCGGGTTCCCTGCTGCTGATCTGCGCGGCGGGCGGGCTGCGCATGCGCAGTAAGATCTGTCAGCTGAAGGAGCTCTATTTAAAGGGGCAGTCCTCCACTGACTGATGCTGCAAGAAATAGGAAAAATTACAGCATGGAGCAGCCCAGGGGGAAGGCTGCTCCCAGGTTTAATGATGCCTCACTCCAGGTATCATTGGATGGGGTGAGGAGGAGGGGGAGGACAGAGATCTTCCCCCCGGCAGGCGGGAGGAAGCGGCCTGCCTCTGCCACCAAGAAGGCCTGGCGCGAGGTGGCAGAGGAGGTCACCTGCACCACCAACATATCGTGCACCTGCATACAGTGCAGGAGGCGCTGCAATGCACTAAGTAGGTCAGCCGAAGTGAGTACACTTACTCATTCCCCTACACTCTGTCTGCCACATCACCGCCCCCACCCCACATCTCCTTCTGCACTGCCAACACTACTCTGTCACATCACCATCAGTAGGAAGCATAAGGCAAACGTGTCGTGAGCATGAAGGGGATGCACAAGGGTGTTTGAGGGTTTGTCATGGTGTTGACCTATATTTAATTTCTGATCAACTCACATCACATATTATATTAGCACCACTACTGTCATGTCTTTGCGAATCTTGTCTGGTTTGTGCAATAATGCCCTTTCCTGAGGATCACAATGAAGACCCACACCTGATGCCACCCATTGTATCACTGCAGAGTGGGTGTAGGTGTATTTTCAGGGCTCTTTTGTGCAGACGACTGAGAGACGTCAGCGATGTCCCCAGTGGCATCCTGGAAGGATGCGGAGGAGAAGTTGTTGAGGGCAGTGGTGACTTTGACAGCGACAGGTAAGAAGATGGTGCTCGGGCCAGCCGGGAGCAGCTCGGCATGAAGGAGGCTGCAGATGTCCACGACTACATGTCGAGTGACTCTGAGCCTCCGTGTGCACTGCTGCTCAGAGAGGTCCAGGAAGCTGAACCTCTGTCTGTGGACCCTGTGGTGAGGGTAGTGCCTTCTGTGACGCATCTCTCTCTGCGGTTGCCCTCCCTCCTGCTGTGCAGGTGGATGTGTCACAGCACTGTGTTGTGGAGCTCCATGTGTCAGAGGTAGACGGCGTGGCCGGCGAGGCTGGTGATGCTGTTCGCCCTCCGAGGAAGTCATGACTGCAGCTATGGCGGCCCCCATCCGGAAGATGTCCATCTGAGGGGGTCCGCAAGGTAGATACATGTGTCTGGACCCCGGGGTAAGTGTGCAAGTTGGTGAATTTTGTTGTTAGGAGGAGGGTGGTGGAGGCCAAACTTTGTCCAAAGTGACAGAGTGGCCTCCTGCAATGAGTGAGGGTCTCCCCCCCCACCTGTCAAATGGACCTTTGCAGCTGCCACAGGCTGATAGCTGCAACACGTCCATTTCAACTGGGAGTGTTTCCCCCAGTATGGGAAACAGTCCCAGTTTTTTGTAAAATCCTACCCCTCCTGAAATATCACGTTAATCAGGTCTGTAAACAACCTGAAGTACCAAAATAAATACCTTAAGTGGCACCCCACCGGCTTTAATTGCCGGTGGGAGTCCCACATGCGGGGGATGCGTGCACATGTCAGCGTGTCTGTGGGGAACCTGGAAGTGGGCGGGTTGGAGCCGGGCTCCCGACCCGCCTGGGAATCCCCGATTTTCGTAGCCCCCCCCCGCCAGGAACGCACCAGATTTCGGGTGATAAAATAGAGCCCCTGATCTTTCATTCAGTACTACAATGTAACAAGGCAGTTAATTCTACATATTGGCAGATTCCAAACATGTTATGATTATTATGGCAAATTAATTTCTTTTGGTAACAATTTGATTTTGCTTAGTTTCATTTAGTATTACGTGTGTTCTTGTGCCATGCTGTGTTTTAGATGCCAAAGACAGTTACAAATTGTTACGTAGCTCCTTGAAAATGCCAATATATGCAAAACTAGCAGAGTGATTGCAACAAATTCCATTCCGCATTGTAACACACCCTGAATAATTCATGAAGTTCATTTGTGATGTTTGATATTTAAGATTCAATCTGGGAAACATATTGTCTCAGAGGTTCCTTTTTTCACAAATATTATTCAGCGAACAAATAATTGATGAATGACCTCAAACATTTTCCATTCTAGTATTATGTGGAGATTTACATTGAATTACATCGGGCGCAATTTTAAAACCGAAATCCGGGTGCATGGGGGTGGGGGCAATGAAAATCGGGATCTTCTTGAGCGGGCAGGAATCCCGGCTCCAACACGCTGAAGAATGCGCACAACCCCAAGTCATCTGGGTACACGCGCCGTTCCCGAACCCGGAAGTCCCACCGGCAAATAATTAAAGTTACATAGGTGGCTTTCCCACAGTTCCTGAATCCAAATCAATACTGTAAATTGTGAACAACAGTGATCCCAGCACTGATCCCTGTGGAACACCACTTCCCACCTTTTGCCAGTCTGAGCAGCTACCCTTAACCCCTACTTTCTGTTTTCTATTTTGTAGCCGGCTTGCTATCCATTCTGCTACCTGTCCCCTGACTCCACATGCTCTGAACTTAGTCATGAGTCTATAACGTGGTACCTTAACGAAGGCTTTTTGAAAATCCAAATATATCACATCTATACATTACCCTTGTCTATCCTTTCTGTTACTTCTTCAAATAATTCAATAAGGTTGGTCAAGCATGACCTTCCCTTTTGAAATTCGTCCTGACTATTCTTTACTTTATTTTCGGTTTCTGGATGTTTTCCTATTACATCTTTGAGTAAAGGTTCCATTATCTTTCCTACCATCGATGTTAAGTTAATTGGTCTATAGTTCCCTGGACTTGTTCTATCTTCCTTTTTAATTATAGGAATAACATTAGCTGTCTGCCAGTCCTCTGGCACTATTCCCTTTTCTAATTAATTTTTATATATGTGTATCTCATCCCTAACTTTTTTTAAATATGTGTGGATGCAAGCCATCCGGACCAGAGGTTTTATCATCTCTAAGTTTGATTAGTTTATCAACTATCTCCTGTGTTTCTATCTTAAATGCCTTTATATCTTTTTTGATTTCTTCTTCTAATTTCATGTCCATCTTGTTAGTCTCCCTGGTAAATCCTAAGGCAAAGTAACTATTCAATATTCACTGTCATTACCTGTGAGTTTATCTTGTGCATCCCTTAGTGGCCCTATCCCGATCCTGATTTTTCTTTTGTTATTTATGTCTCTGTAGGATACTATTTCTTTTTATATTCCTTGATAATTTAATTTTGTAGTTCCTCTTTGCTTTCCTAGTTGTTTTTTGACTTCTTTGTATTCCCTTTTGTATAAAATAAACATTAATTTTCCAGATGCGGTTCACCTCTATAATGCTATCTTTATTTTTTTATATATCCCTATGTACATATATCCCTATGTATACCTGCTAGCAGCCAAGTGTCATTGACAGAGGCCTTGGAGCAGACTATTTATGTGCTGTCTCAGTCCATGGCTCATATATATATATCCCTATGTACATAGGGATATATAAAACATACATATATATATATATATATATATCTAAAACTTCCCACCTCTTTTAATCTCCCTGAGCCATGGACTGAGACAGCACAAAAATAGTCTGCTCCAAGGCCTCTGTCAATGGCACTTGGCTGCTAGTAGGTATACATGGTTAACCTTTGTTAACTTGGCCTCTTGCTTTTCACTTGCATTTCCCTGATGGGCCTGAATGAGATGAGCAACCCACTGCATGATAAGCACAGGCACAACCCCATGTCCCCTACTAGTCTCCGATGCAGCTTGCTGTTGCACTGATGTATTCCCCACCGCCCCCCACCCCCCAACCGAGTTTTGTAACTTTAAAAAACATAAGATGGCACAACTGATTTTGGGCAAAAAGTGACAAGTTGGAAATTCAAAACACGCATGTGTGTATACTACATTTGCAGGTTCTCCAAACCTTGATGGTTATACTGACTGTAGATGCACTGCAGTGATGGTACAATAAAAGAGGAAACCAACTTTATCCATAAGTGGGACTCAAATACTAGATTTTATGATAATGTAAAATGGATTTCTTTTCAGTAATGCATTTTAATCAAATGGCCAAAAGTTGAATCAAATTTTATTTAACTTGTATTTATTCCTCATTACTGGAGAAAATGTAAATAAATTCTTTTTCAATATACAAACCAATAACAATGCTAAGAAATTTTTGTCATTTTATTTCATATTTTTTTCAAATGGATATATCATCCATTTCCATAAAGAACAATGTTTTTCTCTCTTTTGCATACTAGTAATGAATAGTACAAAAAATCCAAGGTTTCTATTTATTTACTCAGGTACAATTATGTATATTCTGTACAGTGACTGCAGCCCAAGAGACAAAGCACAACTGCAGAGAATATTGAACTAATGCATATACACAGAAAAGCATCCACCACATAGTCTAGATACAAAAGCAATCAAACTTCATATTTTTGATGTAATTCAGTCTTGTACAATATTTTACAGCTTTTATTCCTCCCAATTTTCTGTTCTGATTCCTTTCTTCCAATTTCTCCCCTTGTCTCCTTTGCAGACGATTGGGACAACCCCCTCAGAAATCCACTCTGCAGACTCTCTGGCCCTGGAGGATATTACAGTCGACCTTGATCCTGCCCTCACTGGTGTTCACACACACGCTATTTCAGCTGCGGTGTAACAAAAACCCTAACCAATTTTCCTTCCTTAGCCCAGGGTACTGTGGGCCAATTGTCATGCCCCTGATGCTGTCCTGCTTGTGATTAACTAGAAGGGGATGGATCTTGGGACAATCCTAGTCTATAGCGCTCCATGATGGAGTTTACCTGCAAGTCATTTGGTAGTTTATTTTACAGCCTTAATGCTCACCTGCAAACAAACCAATGATGCAGAATAGTGGTTACATTTTATTGAAGAATAAAAGTAAAACCTTCCTAAATAGGAATTACTAAATATCTTAATTTCTTACAAGCTTTTTTATCCCATTTTTTTTCAAACTGCTTACCTATTGTTGTCCTCAAACTGTTCTTATTTTACTAAGGCATTTTGCTGTCATATTTAGTCAGAAGGGGTTTGAATATTTTTAAATTAAAGTCAATAAAGTAAGATCCTCCATGGCTGATGAAGCTGAGACAGTTCTACTATCAAAGAGAAGGCAAAGCAGTTACCAATGTCATTTAAATAAATACATTAAACATAAGAATAAATAAGAACACTAAAAATAAGAATTAGACTACTCTGATTACGTGTGATGAATCGTAAGATTAAATAGTGTGGCATAACAATTTAATCAAATTTCAGCAATTAACTTTCGAGACTGACAAAATATTATAGACAACACACTAGCTGTTTTTCAGTCTAGAAAGAGTTTTGTTTGTTGTTTTTCTTAAATGGCTCCATTTGTATCTATCATAGCTTAGCGTTGCATTTCACAAAAATACAAAATGAGTTACTTGCATCTGCACAAAGGTCTCACTTGATTTGTTTTAAATAGTAAATTCCTGTTTTTAATCTCATTCTATTTTCTGTTCCTTATTATTAAAATTTGTGAACCTATTCAAAAACACCAATTATTTCCATTTTAGAAGCTGGTATTGTGCGTTTTTATCAGATCTAAAAACATGTGCTTCTTCTAATGTCTGAATACTTTAGTACATTTAATCTGTAGCACATATGCTTGGAATGTCCACAGGAGTTCCTCTGATCTAGCGCTGTAACTTTGGTGGGAGATCGGTGGAAACCCCAGAGAAATGGTGTAAATGCTACTTTCTCCAGGGTTGATGTCGATCTTCCATTGCCGTTATGTTGGGAGATCGGGAAACCCCACGTAATTCTACCCCTTTAAGTTTACAATGACAGCATTTCTGAACAACTTGCTTCAGACAACAAAATCCTTATACAAGTGCAAACATTTAAACAAAGTTATCCAAAGTAGTAATCAATCATTTGAATGGCTGTAGTTAATATTTATTAGTTTACGTGGCAAGTTTTGCAGAATACGTAATGCTCCACAGCTCCCCATATTTTACTTGTACATCCTTTATGATATTCAAAAATTTATACTATACATTTTAGAAATAAAAACATTTTGTGGATGCTACACAAAGACTACTTTCCGTCTCTAAGGGTGAACTAAATTTGAAATAATGGTGATGAATTAACATGGGGGCTCTCCAACTTGTGCACCATAACTTTGGTGAAAGAGTGATGGAAACACCGGAAAAATGGCATGAACTCTGTTTATGCCATTTTTACGGGGTTTTAATGGTCCATCCATCTACGGTACAGTGCATGAGTGGGAGAACTCCATGGGGAAATTCATTCCCAAAGTTCCTTCACATGAAAAATCAGTCTTTGCTCTCCTTTTAACAGAAGAATCCAACAGGGTAAATCATGAGATGTCAATGCAAAGGTGCTGTTTGTGAGAATCGTCAGTTCAGATCTCTTTCAGTGCTATAGTATTCACC
This sequence comes from Heptranchias perlo, assembly GCF_035084215.1. NCBI lineage: Eukaryota > Metazoa > Chordata > Chondrichthyes > Hexanchiformes > Hexanchidae > Heptranchias > Heptranchias perlo. Next base: position 58,956,715 of record NC_090331.1, read on the forward strand.
TTAAATTAGCAAAATGCTGAATGCTGTCTGTCCACAAAGGATCAGCCAATAACAGATAGAAAGCCTGGTGCCTATCGTTAATAAATTATTGAGTAAAGATCTGAATTTCCTTTATCTTTTATTAACAACTTTACCATAAAGGTCTGCATGGTTCGTCAATATAACATTAAAGGTGTAGAGTATTTCAAACCTATGAAACATGTAAGTTGAGTTTATACTTGTGTGTGGTATGGCTCTGGGTACTGCTGAGATAACTTTGGGGTTATGATGTGTGCACCACTGCTGATCTCAGAACTTAGAATCCACCCATCCAGGTGTCATTTTACTACATTGGCATCCAATTGCCTAGAAGGAAGCAACATAGATAAAAAAAGGCAGCCTCAACGTAATACTACAGCTGTTTCTTATGTTGTGCTGACATCAATAAGTAACCAGACAGATCAGTCTTTATACCAGTACAACTCTAATACACAGAGCTTCCATTAAACATTTCATTCCCGAGCTGAGTGTGTAACAGCTTCACCTTAGAATAAAACTGATAGTGTACAAAGGCCTGAAGATTTACTGTGTTTCCTGAGGCTACAAATGTCCTTGTCTGCTGTTAAATTTCCGTTTGTATATTGTTTACTGTTCTAGTCAAGAAGATACAATGATGGGAAGATTATTCACCGCACTTAAATTTTAAGGGCTGCGGGCTGAATTTTTTAGGCTATGAAAGTTCCACTATCAAAAGCAAATTTGTCAGCAATGCAATCTGAGCCCAAAGAACCTGCAATATGATGGCTGGCTTTATAAAATAAACAACTGTAGCCAAATGGGAACTTTATTGAAGAGGAAATTGTTAGATTAATAGTTCATCGAAAGATGAATCAAATCACTTCAGCCACCTGCTGGCTGATTTTAAAGAAGAACAGTGCCACGCAATCAAGTTCAAGTTGCTTGAAGTAAAGCACCAGGAGTGTTAGAGGGATGCTCAATGAAGGCGCAGTAAGTTCATTTCTGATCATTTCAGCACCATGCCATGGTCTTTCATTCTAAAGAAGCAAAAAGACACATTTTTACTTCTGAATTTTTAAATGTTACTGGTTGCAATATTTATTGTTCTGTATGTCAGCTCTCCAAGAGTGGCTATTAATAATCTTTTTGTAATGATACTTCAGCATCCCAATAAAAAAAAACAAATTATTTTATTTCAACAAAGTATCTCCATGCCTGTTATACTAAAAGATTATATAGTGGGATACCCCATTCATTTCACCCATGAGGAACATCTACATTACTGCTTATTTAATAAATGTTCATTGTTCTCAGCTGATATTGGGTTGTTTTTGACAATACATTGTTTTATGTCAGGCACTTTTCAAATGTACTCAACCCTAAAGCATGGGAGTGTTTAAAGTTTGTAACAGCTGTGTTTTTAAAGTAATACACACCCCAAGTATCATGTTAAACATTGAACAACAGATGTACAAGGAGAGCCAGAATCCACTAGCAAAGCATGGCTGACAGCTATGGTACACATGATCGATATCTTCATTTACATGGAATTTTCCCCTTCCCATGTTTCTTCATTCTTAAGCCCATCATCATGTATAATCCTTCAAGTTGAAGGTCAGGATGGTTTGGTCATTGGATGTTGACTGTCGAGAAACCTTTGTGCTTTGTTGTACAATATTATATATAGTCTAAACAGGCTGAACCAGATGGAATAGTTTACTATTGCACAGCAATCCTACTTCAGAATGCCAGAGGAATGACAAAACTCACCACATTAAATCAACCTTGGAACTCAACCTCATGACCTAATCGAGAGCAAAGCACTGAAATACTCCAACTAACTATTAGGCTTTAAACTATTGACTGTATGGAGTTACATATTTCAGGCTTTTGAATCACGAGGTTAAAGAAGCAGACATCTGTGTGAATAAAAATGCTTGGCATATGATTGAGATTCTCCTATTACACTCATTCCATTCTGGCTTAATTTGTTTAGTTGCATCCCAAATTTTCTGACCAAGTTTACATGAAAAATAAATGTACAGATCTAGTCATCACCTCGGTCTCCGTGTAGGGCTGTATCCTTGGAAGTTTTTCTGAACTAGTTGTGTATAAAAGCAGCTTTTTGCTCCAGTATATCTTTGCTATTATTCATTGAATCTTCTGAGTCCTTAAAATGTTCAGTCTCTCCTGGAAGTAACAGGTTAAGTTAAGACTAAATTCTTTTACAAAAGCATGCATGTTGCACAAAAGATGGATAGAATATACCTAGATGTTAACATAGTATTTTTGTAAAAGTCTCTCCATTATTCCCTTCCTGAGAGGGTAGCCAGGACATCTGATCCCATGCTGCAATAAATTCTGCTCTACTGTTGGTCACAAAAAGGTGCATAATCATGGTTAGAGTAACTGCACCTGAGAAGTTATGTTAAACTTGTATAGAACCTTGGTTAGACCACACTTGGAGTAGTGTGCATGGTTCTGGTCCCCATAGTATAAAATGGATATAGAGGCTTTGGAGAAGGTGCAAAAAAGATTCACAAGGATGATATCAGAACTGAGAGGATATACTTATCAGGAAAGGTTGAACAGGCTGAGGCTCTTTTCTCTGGAAAAGAGAAGGCTGAGGGGTGACCTGATAGAGGTCTTTCAGATAATGAAAGTGTTTGATAGGATTGACGTAGAAAAAATGTTTCTACTTGTGGGGAGTCCAAAACTAGAGGTCATAAATATAAGACAGTCACCAATAAATCAAATAGGGAATTCAGAAGAAACTTCTTTACTCAGAGAGTGGTTAGAATGTGGAACATGCTACCATAAGGAATAGTTGCAGCAAATAGCACAGATGCATTTAAAGGGAAGCTAGATAAGCAGAAGAGGGAGAAAGGAATAGAAGGATATGCTGATAGGGTTAGATAAAGTAGGGAGGGAGGAGGCTGGTGTGGAGCATAAACGCCGACATAGACTAGTTGGGCCAAATGTCCTGTTTCTGTGCTGTAGGCTCAATGTAAGTTTTTCCTCCCTCCCTCTCTCTGGGCAAATGCCCAGACTCCACTCAACACCACTCCTTAATGTCATTTCTGATACTTAAAATATAATGGATGAAATGTAGGGTAAATCGACATTCTACCACTCCGTGGTCCAAGGTGTTGAATACAAACCATTGGGCCGCCATCCCTACCTGGGGAAGTGCATCCCGCCTTGGGAAATGAGTTGGGGGGTGGGGGGAGTGGAAGGCCAAAGGCCTGGAGTGGCAGCGGCCCAGACTGGTTTTGTGGAGCTTGGTGGACCACCAGCTGATGCTGAGTGGAACGTGTGCTCTCCCCAGTCCTGTCCTAAAATCGCAATCGAGCTCCTACGTACTTGGTAGGTCCAGAGGAAGACTGCAGCGGCCACAGCGATAACGGATCAGTAGGTCACTCCTCAATATTCTCAGGGTGCTACCATTCTGTTTCCGCAGGTTAGAAGACCTCAAAATCTACCCCACACATTCAACATCATTTTCTTTGATCCAAACACCTGTTGCCTGAATGCTGTAAGAGTGAAAGAATGACATTACAGATGGTGTCCCTAGAAATCATCTCAATACTTCTTGCCCTCAGTCCTGACCAGTTTTACACCTGGGTGGCAAGTTGAAACGCTACCCTGATGTGTCAGCAAGTTTATCCAGTGAGTAGCTGAGCGATACAAAAGTCCAAGGTTTGAGTCCCAGTCTGTATTGAGCTAGCAGATCTCAGAGTAGTGGTTGTACCTCCAGACTCAACTATTCCAATGCTCTCCTGGCTGGCCTCCCACCTTCCAGGCTCCATAAACGTGAGCTCGTCCAAAACTCTGCTGCCCGTGTCCTAACTTGCACCAAGTCCTGTTGACCCATCACCCCTGTGCTTGCTGACCTACATTGGCTCCCGGTCTGGCAATACCTCAGATTTAAAATTCACATCCCAGTGTTCAAATCCCTCCATGGCCTCACCCCTCTCGATCTCTGTAACCCCCTCCAGCCCTACAATCCGCTGAGATCTCTACTATCCACCAATACTGGCCTCTTGCACATGCCCGACTTCCTTCGCCCCACCATTGGCGACCGTGCCTTCTTCTGCTTAGGCCCTAAGTTCTGGAATTCCCTCTCTAAACATCTCCACCACTCTCTCCTCCTTTAAGGTGATCCTTAAAACCTACCTGTTTGACCAAGCTTTGGATCACCTGTCCTAATATCTCTTTATGTGGCTCGGTGTCAGATTTTGTCCGATAACGCTCCTGTGAAGTGCCTTGGGACGTTCTACTATGTTAAAGGTGCTATATAAATGCAAGCTGTTGTTGTTGTTGGTACATTACCCTTGGGTTAGGGCGGGGAAAATAAGCCAGGGTTCTCACTTCTAAGCCTGTCCAGGGACCCTTGTTGGAAGTGTACATGAACAAGTTTGGACTCAGCTGCAATGTGCCATGTCCCAGCACTCACAGACAAAGTTTATATATAGACACTTGGGTGAGGTACCACAGGACATCCTTCATAGAAATGATTCAGCAAACAAAATTTACCCTCCCCCCTCTCTATTTTGTCCCTATCTCTCCCGTCCTGAAGATGGTGACTCTGATGGGGTATGGTTGCATGGGCACTAGCCATTCTCTGGTATCTCACCCATGTGAGCCTAGATGGTGAGCATTGACAGAGTGTCAGCGGCCTATTCCACCATTTATGGAAATGATGGCAGGATTAATATGGGAGGCATTATGATCATAGAAGTAAAAAAGGAATCCTTCCATAGTTTAGTAATAGTAATAGTTTCTATCAGAATCAATAAAAACATTCATTTGAATGGAAAACACTGAACTCCAAAAAAGTGATTAAAAAAATAAATCTTCAACTTTTAACTGAAACTCTTATTCAGTTAAGTTCCACGCTGATAAGAAGAAAATGCCAGAAAACATTACACGGGACCTTCACTGATAACTGCACGATAGTGTGTGCAGAAGACAATTGGAAATGAAGACTAGACTAACTAACTAAATCTAGACTAACAGTAATAGTCTAGATAACAAAATATGCAAGGAAAGAGGGCTAACCCGACTCTCCTCCTAAGATCATGTTCACTGTGAACCAGGAAAACAATGCAAATTCAATTGTTGGGGAGGCAAGGAGGGAACTTAGAGCATTGGTGAGAGAGAAGAAATCTAAAAAACCCTTTTAGCTAGATTAAGTTCAAAACGCCTTTTTAGCTGTTCTCTTTATTTCCCAATCTGAAAGAATGCAAAGAAGATAGTACAGGAAAAGCACGTAAAATATTGTCTGTCACAGAGATTGGAAGTACATCTGTCGCCCAGGTTTGGGAGGAATGCACTATAACGTAGTATTTTACAAACTTTCAGTCTGAGGCAAATAGGTTCACCTCTGGATGGCCAGACAACTTGAAGTGTCCAGAATGAAATCCTTTGGTTTAGCTCTCACTCACCTGGGAGCATATCCTGATGGCTTAAAAAATCTGTATGCAATTTTAGGATTCTTCAGAAGTGGATTGTGGAGATGGCTCCTGTGCAAACTTTCCACAAGGACAGCAGCAGCAAGGCCTCTTCGAGGAGCTTTCTACTCCTAGTTGCCCCCTTGATGAATGTATACCATTGCTATGCTATTTGGAACACCTGTCTCAACCTCCTACTGAAAAAAAGAGAACAGCCAGAATAACGACCTAAACTCGAAGCGATCTTACTGCTTTCTTCCAGGCACTAATTACCCAGGATAACCATGGGTTTACAGCTGAATTTATTCTCTTTCAGAAGTTGGTCTCTATAATAATGGCACCAGTTGGTTGAGTCACAATCAGGCCTTCCTTTCCATCAAGCTAAGGCCTGAACTATCCAGGCTGAGATTACAATCTTGTGTTCTTAATTCTATAATGAAGGATCCAATGACAGATCAAATATAATTTGAAATGACACAAATAGAAGTCTCTGCCACCTTTACATTATCAAACGGTAGGAACATAGATACTTGGGATAGTACAGGACTGGAAAAGACTGCTGTCCATTTAGCCAACCCCCAAAGTTAAAATTCTTAATTATCCATTCCCTTGGTGATTACACTTGGTACAGATGCAAAACAATCTTTTTTAAAAAAAAGAAAGCTAGTTATTGACCTGTAGTACAAAATTTATAAGCAATTACAAATGTCCTCTGATTCCGTCAGCAGTTTATAAGTAGCTACAATTACGCAGATCTGCCAACTTAGATCAATACCCTTAAAGGCACAGGCCAAGGTGCCTGCTAAATATCACAGCTCTAGACACAAGACTGCCTGCAGGTATGGTTAGTCATACCAGTATATGGACAGGAGATCTGTTAGTATAGAAAAATACTGAATGTCTAGTAGGGATGTCACTGGTTTCATGTTCATGTACTTCAGCTTTTGGGAGTTGCTGCTAACAGATTGTTCAGCCATCTGCCAGCATATGTGTTGTAGGCGGCAATCAACAGGGACATAGAGACTAAATCAAAACTTGGCAAGACCATGCAAACTCAGTGCTGGGGAAATAAGGAGGGAGCTTATAGTAATATAGTGGGGGACGATAACCATGAGAAACCCTTCAACTGAGTTAGGACTACCTATCTTTCTCATCAGTGGCGTCTAAGAGCACAAAAGCATCGAAGAGGAAATTCTCTCTATACAGCAGTGAAGCTACAGCTACAGCTGCCCATAGATGATGATATAACCATTGGGCTGATCTATAAGGAATTTCTAAATCTCAGTTTGGATGGAACACCCCACATTCCTATGTATTCATCCTAATTCCCGATTTCATGTGAATCATGGACATCCACAGACAAGGAAAAAAGGTTATCTTTGATTTCACTCCATCAGCTTCTGAAGCACCACCTTTATGCACTTCAGTCTGTAAGTACTCATTTGTCCTCTTAGTAAAATACCCCAGCTGGGGTAGCATGTGATATATCCAGTAGAGTGATGAGAGTTCTCTGTTCAACTGTTGGGTCTTGTATTTAGGTATTGGGAAGATAAAGTCACACTCTGGTGCACTGTGGACACAATGTCTGCTTACAGAAGTGGCCAGTGATGCTGAACCCAAAGTATATACCTAGCATAAAAACCTAAAACCATAATACCGATTAATAGGCATATGCATAATCAATACTTTTTACAACCACATGAACCACCTCCAGTACATTGGAAGTGTTTGACTCTCAGACAAGCGTACGCTAGCTCTTTTCTCACAGATTGTGGAATAATAGGCCACATGGCCAGTCCTCTAAAGGTTACGCACTCAACAAGCAACCAATTGATTACAGCAAGGTAATGACACACATGAACAAAAATATCAAATGTGACTATTTGCTGAAAGGAGTAACATTTCTAATTTCAGTGAAAAAGTAGACATGACTAAAAAAGATGTAATGTTGGAAGATAGGGCAAACAGGCGATTGTTTAGTGTGTTCAGAGAATTGTCCCTTTTCGTCCCAAAAAATGGATTAATGAATATCACTGAAAATGAGAGAATAGGCTGTTTTCCTTAAAACCTTATTAATATAATTATTGAGGAATTTATGTAGCTGTCTTCAGCTGTACAAGTCAAATCAGTGAACGCTCTATTCTAGGTCAGACCCGGATTTAGTGAGTTTAACAAATGGGAATGTTTTGGCCACTGACAGGTATATTAGAGTAGGGCATTAGGAAAAGAAGAGGACAGCCCAGGAGCACAGGGGATGAAGGCACATTGTTTTCAGAGAAGACACATATTGCCACTTGTGCATGGCTACATGATGGCACAGAACTGCTGCTAACATCAGTGCCAACCAACACCTCCTGTGCGACTCTATATAGGTCACTGCTGATAGGAACAAAGGAACAGGAGTAGGCCATTTAGCCCCTCGAGCCTGTTCCGCCATTTAATGAGATCATGGCTGATCTGTGACCTAACTCCATATACTCGCCTTAGCACCATATGCCTTAATACCTTTGGTTAACAAAGTTGGCCAATGATCTATGTGAGCAGAGAACAGTGGATTCTATGACAGGGATGGGCACATCTAATTTAGCAAGATATTGAAGCTCTGGAGTAAAATAATATTTTACTTTTATAGTTTAATAGCCCATGTTTTCTTGCAGCTCACTCACAACGTCTAAAATAATCAGCTCTTCTGCCTCATCATCTACCTCTCTCCGCTCTTCTACCACTTCTCTTTCCTTCCTCTCGCCCTCACCTTTTCCCCTTTCCAATTTCTTACCCTCTCTCTATCATGGAGAGACTGAAGGCTAGGAGAAACATGGGCTGTTGAACAGAAAACGATGTGATGGTAATGGGTGTAGCCCTTAGTTTCAGTGGTGAGAGGGGGAAGGATCGGGCTAGAGCCATGGACATCAGTTACAGCAGTGAGAGCGTGACCGGGGCCTCAGCTAGATTGGTATGGTTGGAAACTGATCAGACTGCGGAGAGAGGCAGACTATGACTGACTCCAAGTACAGCCAATTGGAAGGACAAAACAACAAATTTAAATTCAGCTTTCTTGTTTTAAACAGCACTCACTCTACCACAAATTTAGAGTTTAGGCTTGGAAATTCACACAACAAAAAATTCAAATTTGTGACAAGATGGCCACCATTGCTTGAGGTCTTAATCCTTCACTCATGGTTGCCAGTAATTGTTCTCCAAGTGCATTAAAGCAGGCCATGTCTTGGATCTTAGATTTTCAACCTGAAAAGCCTCCACTGCGAGCCTATAGATTTGAGGTCTCCATTATAGGTGCCACCAGTGGTGCCACGAAGTCAACTACGGACTGCAATGCACCAGTTCTGTGAGAGATACAGCGTATATCTGGGTGTTGAACTCTCCCACACCACCTAGAAAACATTCCAGCGTTGTGTGCAGGAAGGCAAGTGAATACTCAATATATTCTTGCTGTCAACCTGGTTTGAAAGCTGGCTGACAAAGTTCTGTATCCCCATGCAGCTCAGGAGGGGCACACGATATGCTAGACCTTTGTCCTGCACCAGCTGGTCCCTTATTTATTCCCAACACCACTGGTCTGCCATTCCGACCTGTGCTTGGTGCCTAACAACTTGCAATTTCTCCTGAACATCACTGTCCACTTCTCTGGAAGCGGATACATCGGTGCTGGTGACTGCTTCAAATAGATATGATGACAGTTGATGCTCTTTGCTGTTGGTGAGATGGCGACTGTGATTATCCAGAGATTATATGTTATGAGCAAATAAGCATGCTTATCCATGTGTCTATATCCTCTGTTTTGCATTTTGTACAACCATCGGGTGTAAACACACTCATGTAACATTCTACATGCCACAAGTTCTATATTATCTTCCAATCTCCACAGACCCCATGCCTTCCAAGTTTGCCATCCTGAGCAGAGCGACAATAAACTGCTTATAAGGCATCGGAGTGGTCTGGGAGTCTACTACCTGTGCCAGCTTGCACCCTCCAATTATGCAGTAGACTTGCCAGTAGACGTAACAGCAGTGGAGATTGAAAAGGGACGATTTAACTTATGGAGTTTCTTTCTGTAGTACATTGTCTTTCCCATCATGGCAGGCATAATGTAATTTGTATAATCCTGCAATTTTTCACTTGTAATGTCAGTACAGCTTTTTTACATTTCTGTCAAAATTACATTTTTCCATCATGTCCATATGCGTCCTCTGTTGCTACTTTAGTGATATTCATACCTTACCTTTGTGCTCTCTTTAAGTTGTGCAACTTCTTCACTCCCATGCTGCCTCCTCCTTTGCATATTTGAGGCTTGTCCTTCCCAAACAAAGATATTTCTTCTGATGCTTCATTGTAGAATTCACCAGTACTTGGAGGGCTTGGTTTGTCATTTGTGATTTTCCCTTGTTGACGTCGAACCATTTTCTGTTAGAATTGTGCAGGCCACACCTGGATTAACATACTTTCTGACAGTTTTCACTGGTTAATTGGCTCATTAGTTGCCTGAGAAGTCCGAAAGGATCATTATTGCAGGGGTGTCAGAATTGGCTGTTCCATTTCCATTACCGCTAATGAAATCGCATTCTTGGCAATTGTACATTTTAAAAAATGAGCTTTCCTGTGATTTTGTCAGTGTTCATAAATCTTAACAAAAATAGGCATTGTGCCAATTTTTTGGAAAAATTAAGAATCTCGGGTCTTTGGTTCATACAATAGCACATTAATAACATTCTAAAGATTTGGTTCTCCAAAACAAGACAAATTTGATCAAATGTAAACACTTGTACTGGACATATACATTCCCCAATGGGTACACTCCCGAATGGGTACATTCCTCAATGGGTACATTCCTCAATGGGTATACTCCCTAACAGGTACATTCCCCAATGAGTACAGGCAATATCTCAATTTTAATCAACCAGCCAAAAATCCTTGGGGGTGAAATTGGTCTTCGATGGTAGTGCAAAATGGGTGATAACGACTTCAGTGGAAAAGGAAATCGGGTTGCCAATTCATTATTGCTAGTAAGTGAGAAGGGTGAGGGTCCATGATGATCACAGCTGTTGGGGGGTTGCTTGGGGCAAAGAAGCCCCAAGTTTTCACTTCTGCTGCTCCTGGCCCACAAGCAACCTTACAAAAAATGTTTAAAATTACAACTTACCTGGGCCTCTTCTGGCCCGATCCTGCTTGCTGCCAGCTTTTGTTGGCAGCTCAAAGACTGTGTGCAAGTTGAGCATTTGAAGGTTAAAATTACATCATCAGACCCCGACATTTCAATATTTAGGAGGCGCCTGAAAACCGGGGGAGTTAAAATCGTGGGGGCGGGGAATGAAGCAGGTATTGCTCGGCCACCATTTTAACCCCCCGCCTACACCATTCCTGTCGGGTGGGCAGGGTTAAAATCCCACCTAATGTCTTTCGCATGCATCCACGCATATGTTTCTCCAATCTTTCTGAAGGCGGATTGAAACGCTTAGTGAGTGTTTCATGGCCAGATACAAAGCGTTAAGCTGCTTTATTTTACAGAAAGCAAGTGAACATACAAAGTAACTGATGTAATTAAATCTCACCTTGGTTCAGCTAACTACAGAACCCTCCTCAAGAATAAGGAAAATAATTTAAAAATACCACAGCCAAATTAGTGGGCTCTCTTATCTTTTTCGTAGTCAGCCTTCTTATCCCGACTGACTCTAGGCCTGAGATGGGAGAGTTTCCCCTCATTAGGCCAGGCTTCCTCCCTGGACCAAGCTGGCTGACTGTTCATGCGCCCATTTGCCCTTTTCTCTGTGGTCTCAGCCAATGGGAGATCTGTCCCTTTGAGTCTCTCTGATAACTGATTTGCCAGTAGGCCTATCAATAAAAGTGACTACCGAACTTCTCTTGACCCCTTGAGGTACGTGTTTAAAGAAAATGTCTCTTATTCTCAAAGTGAATAAGGGTTATCATGGCATAATTGGCCTGGGATTTGATAATTGTCCCTCATTGTATCAGTTTGAAATAGACTGTGAACTGTGACATTCCACAATCTGGCTCATCTATCTTTAATCAAAATCTCCATTGCCTGCAGCAGTTTTTTGTAAACCTATGGAAATTTGTTTTTGTTTTAAAACATAGCACTTAAACATAACTTGTTCCCAATTACTCTCTGTGCAAAAATGACCAAAGTTCCTATAATATGACACCTGTGTAATAGCACTGAGAATCGGATGACCTGAGATGGTAGTGTTCTGGCAGTACGTTTTCCTGGATCTGATTTCTAATCAGAAGGCTGCATATGACTGCAAAAAACTGTTTGCCTTATCGGAAAATCAGTATGCACATTAATTTTTTTATGATTGACAGCAAAACTGGATATTTACAGAGCAAACCATGACTTCTTGTATGTATGCTCTGCCTTACCTGTCCAGTAATTGTATTTTGGAAAGGAGAAAGAGGCAGCCTTAAACTGCATTCTGGGACTTGTAGTTATTTTTAGGGTAGCACACACATTGGGCTCAATATTAGCAGGGAGGCGGGTTCTCAGCGGGGGGTCGACTGGGCACGTGGGTAACGCGCCCGGTGAAATCGGGGTGCTCCGCACGCAATTACAGGATAATTGGAGCCACTTACCCGTGCTTCCGGGTTTCCTGCTGGTAAGCTGCGCAGCGGGCGGACTGCGCATGCGCAGCAAGGTCTGTCAGCTGGAGGAGCTCTATTTAAAGAGGCAGTCCTCCACTGACTGATGCTGCAGAAAATAGGAAAATAGGAAAAATTACAGCATGGAGCAGCCCAGGGGGAAGGCTGCTCCCAGGTTTAATGATGCCTCACTCCAAGTATCATTGGATGGAGTGAGGAGGAGTGGGAGGAAGAGATCTTCCCTCCGGCGGGCGGGAGGAAGTGGCCTGCCTCTGAAACCAAGAAGGCCTGGCTCGAGGTGGCAGAGGAGGTCACCAGCACCAACATATCGCGCACCTGCATACAGTGCAGGAGGCGCTTCAGTCACCTAAGAAGGTCAGCCAAAGTGAGTACACTTACTCTTTCCCCTACACTCTGTCTGCCACATCACCGCCCCCACCCCACATCTCCTTCTGCACTGCCAACACTACTCTATCACATCACACCTCACACCCAATCAAAGCTCATCCTCATCTTACCTGCATTCACTCACCTTGCCAGTACTCAACCCGCCACTACCACTCAACCCAATCCTCATACAATCTCATGGCTGTATCTCATACTCACCCTCTGAAGCATCTCTTTCACGGTCAGCCTCACTTAACCTGCCACTACCTGTGCTGCAGCCACAGGGCATGCATCACATATGTGCAATAGGAAGCGTAAGGCAAACGTATCGTGAGCATGAAGGGTGTTTGTGGGTTTGTCATGGTGTTTACCTATATTTGATTTCTGATCAACTCACATTACATATTATATTGTCACCACTACTGCCACGTCTTTGCGAATCTTGTCTGGTTTGTGCAATAATGCCCTTTCCTGAGGATCACTATGAAGACCCACAACTGATGCCACCCATTGTGTCACTGCAGAATGGGTATAGGTGTATTTGGAGGGCTCTTTTGTGCAGACGACTGAGAGACGTCGGCGATGTCCCCGGTGGCACCCTTGAAGGATGCGGAGGAGAAGTTGTTGAGGGCAGTGGTGACTTTGACAGTGACAGGTAAGAAGATAGTGCTTGGGCCAGCTCGGCATGAAGGAGGCTGCAGATGTCCACGACTACATGTCCACGGAAGCTGAGCCTCGGTCTGTAGACCCTTTGGCGAGGGTAGTGCCCTCTGTGAAGCATCTCTCCCTGCGGTTGCCCTCCCTCCTCCTGTGCAGGTGGATGTGTCAAAGCACTGTGTTGTGGAGCTCTACGTGTCAGAGGTGGATGGCGTGGCCGGCGAGGCTGGTGATGCTGTTCGCCCACCGAGGAGGTCATGACTGCAGCTACGGCGGCCCCCATCCGGAAGATGTACATTTGAGAGGGTCCGCAAGGTAGGTAAATGTGTCTGGACACCGGGGTAAGTGTGCAAGTTTATGCATTTGATTGTTAGGAGGGTGGTGGAGGCCAAACTTTATCTAAAGTGACAGAGTGGCCTCCTGCAATGAGTGAGGGTCTCCCCTCCCCGCCTGTCAAATGGACCTTTGCAGCTGCCACAGGCTGGTGGCTGCAACACGTCCATTTCAACTGGGAGTGTTTCCCCCAGTACAGGAAACAGTCTCAGTTCATTGCAAAATCCGATCCCTCCTAAAATATCAGGTCAATCAGGTCTGTAAACAACCTGAAGTACCTGTTCAAGTACTTTAAGTGGCACCCCGCCGGCTTTAATTGCCAGCGGGAGTCCCACATGCGGGGGCTGTGCGCGCATGTGAGCACGTCACTGGGGAACCCGGAAATGGGGCGGGTTGGAGCCGGGCTCCAGACCCGCCCTGGGAATCCTGGATTTTCGCAGCCCCCCCCGCCACGAACGCACCTGATTGCAGGTGCGAAAATAGAGCCCATTAACTTTGATGCAACTTAGAAGTTGCAGTGCACCAGTGTGACATGCAAAGTGCCACTCGTGCATTCTGGAGGTGAATGCTGGGTTGAGTTTTCTCGCTCAGAGACCTGGGGAATTTAGCAGAACTCAAGAACCAATATTTTGAGACAAGTGGAATGGAAACACTTATGGAGACAATTAATACACACGAAAGACACGTTTTTCTGGTAGATCGTCCAAATCCTCTCCTGTGCTAAGGTACCTGATCTCCTGGCAGCACACAATAGAAAATCACGATTTTCAAATCCCTGTTTACAGTGCGGTATTGCCATGGGTGAGGACTCAGAAAATCTACCCTTATAGATAAGTTAAATGATGTTGTGAATTATATAATTTAGTATGTGTTTATTATGTTAGAAATTATGTTAGAGTACTTTACCCTCTGGTTACTGTTACAACAAGATGGCGGGCAAATGTAATATAAAAAAATATTTAGTATGATTTTATTAATTCCCCTAATTGTTCTTGCAAATCACCTACTAGGCAGCTGTTTGCTGATTGCTGACTCTCGATAGGTAGCTTTCATACCTCCTTGTTACATCTTAATTGGTAGCTTTTGTTCTCACTTGCTACCTGTTCATTGATATATTCAGTACCTCAATTGTGATTTATTGCTGTTTAATGAATATGAAATTGAAGCCAAACATGTGCAAGTGTGACACATACTTTAAATTTGCATGTGTGATGCCTGAGAGGTGCCACATATAAGAGTTTTATAAGTATGGATACTTTAAATTGGAGTATTAGTAGGATAAACAAAGAATCAGGATTGTTCTTCTTCTGCAAGTTGAACTGGTTGAGTTCAGACACAACTGAACTCAACCAATACGTGGATTTTATGTATATGTACGTAGAAACAAGGTATACTTGAGTGGAATTTTTTTTCATTTTTGCTGGAAAAGCTTCCTGCATGTTGAGAGCAATAGATGGATGTCTATAATTGACAATTGACAGCTTGTTGCATCTAGACATCTTTGTAACAGAGGAGTGTGCTCTCTCATAGCTGGATATAAATGGAATCCATTTGGCATTAACAGAAAGAGGCTATAAGACACAGATAGACCACTGAGCAAGAGCGCGCTGTCTGAAGAGGGAGGAAAGGGAATTAGCTCCATGAAGAGAGGAATACAAACTTTATCTAGTCAAAATGAAACTAGGAAATCTTAAAGACTGAATTCTTCACTTAAAGGGTGGAAGAGGCTATAAGTGGGCTTTTTACAGCAACACTGGCCTCATTACTAGCTTGGGAACTGCAGGAGATCAGAGAGTGTGCAAGATTATTAACACCTAATGCACATATACCACAGCAGATGATATGTAGCTATTCTATCTACCATATTTTCTTAACTGGAACATGGTATATTACAACTTACAAATTTAAAGTAATGAGGTGCTTGATTCTCTCAGAAAATGACGGCTAACTCTTACTGTAATCGGTCTCAGTTATAAGTAAATCTGGATAATAGACGTCAATCAATGATGCAGATCAATAAAATTAAATCTTATCTTACAAAAATGCACTATTAATGTACAACTATTGTTGCTTATACACTGTTAAGATATATTGCACTTTTCCAATTATATGTAGATTAACATAGATCATTGAAAATACAATTTTTCATACCAATTAACTATGCATTTATGTATACTACATTATGTATTCAATTGAATATTTAAAGCTATTTTCACTGCCATTCTCACACTGAAGCAAAGTGAGTGACACTAAGGGGATGATTTTAAACTCCAAGAACGGGTGGGTTGGGGGCGGGTGGGAGTTGAAAATAGTTGTTTTTTTGGGTCGCAACCGCAAAATTTTCGGACTTTGCATTCCCAGTAGGAAGCTTGTACTTTTATGTGTAAACCCGGAAATAAAGCCGGGTTGCGGTCGTGACCCAAAAAACAACTATTTTCAACTCCCACCTACTCCCAACCCACCCGTTCTTGGGGTTTAAAATCATCCCCTAAGGTTCTGGTCTGATCTGGAATGCACTGGAGCCGAAGGAGATCATTAAACATATAAGATTATTCATAGACATCCTCCAGGAGGCTACCTCACACCACTTAGGTGAGGTGTAACTTCTGTGTATGTGAAGTCTGCTCTCTCTTAACATTAGAAGAATAACTAGCCCACAAAGAACAAATTGCAGCTTGCAGTATAACTCAATTCCACTGAATGCTACACCTACTGATCTCAGACCGATAGTGGAGTATAACTGGAGTTGAACTAAAAAAAAATTGAAACAGGCGTATTAGAAAAAATGTAATCCATGACAAATGTAACTAAATGTTGAACCCTTTCAACTAATTCTTGTCCCCTTCATCCATCCAAATAAATGAGTTGCTTTCTGATATCTAGCTTGCTCAGCTATGCCATTGAACAGAGTCAGAGTTATAGAACAAGTGCAATAAAAGCACCAGGGCAGCTCCTGCCAAAGCAGAGGTAAAATGTACAGAAACAGATTCAGTTGGGTTAGAAAGCAACTATGATCCATGCATGTATTACAATTCCAGCAAAGGAACTCAAAAATCAATAAGATGAACCCTGATAAGAAATAATTTTGGTCCCTATTAGTTTCTAGAAATTAGATTCAACTATACCTTTATTTAAAGCTGCTTTTATATTGGACTATGTGCTGTGTTAGTGTCATCAGCTCCCAACATGTGGGCGGTGCACAACCAACAGCAACCTGTAGAACCATAGCAGTTTACAGCATAAGAGTAGGCCAGTCAGCTCTTTGCTGGAGCAATCCAAAACCAATCCCACTGCCCTGCTCTCTCTCCATAATCTGATATTTTTCTTGGCTTCAAATATTAATCCAATTTTCCCTTCAAATGGTCTCAGCATTAACCACTTCTTCCAACAACCCTCTGTGTAAAGACATTTCTTCTAACCTCTCGCCTCATTGTCCTAATGATAAATGTTAAATCGATGACCTCTTGAGTCCCTAACAAGAGGACATAGTCTTCCCACTCACTGTCAAAACAGTTCAGAATTTACAAACCTCTATTAAAGCACCTTCTTGGCTCCTGTAGAAATAGTCCTGGTATCTCAAATCTCTCCTCATAATTGGCATCATCCAGATGAATCGAATTTGACTGCTCTGTATTGCTTTAAAGTCCTCCTTATAATGAGGTACCCACACAGAAGTCTAACTCTTGCCTATTCTGTGTCCTGATGTATAAAACCCCAAATTCTATTGGCGTTTTTATGGCTTTATCCACCTGTATTTGCACTTCAGGGAATTATGCTGTTCAACCCCTAAGTGTCTCTGTTTATCCAAACCCTTCAGGATCCTTCCATTAATTGTATTCTCATTCATTGTTTTTTCTCCCAGAATATATTACCTCATAATTATCCACATTAAATTGCATCTGGCACCTGTCTCCTTTATCTACCAACCTGTCTAAGGCAACCTGAAGTTTGTTTACATTCCCCCTTCCTGTTTGCCAAACCTACTGCTTGTGCGTTGTCAGAAAATTTTGAAATTGTGCTCCCTGTACCCAAGTCCAAATCATCTGTATACACCGAGAATAAAAGTGATTATACCACTTGCAACCCTTATCCAATCTAAGCAACACCCATTTACCTTAACTTTTTGTTTCCTATCCATCAACCAACTGGTTATCCACACTGCTACATATCCTCTTATACCATATCCCTGAATTTTTCTAATAAGCCTCTTGTGAAACACTTTGAGATTGCCTCGTGAAAATCCATACACAATACATTTATTGCATTCTCTTTATCTATCCAAGCGGTCACTTTTTGAAAAATGGCTATTAAATTTGACAAACATCACTTGTCTTTAACAAATTGGTGATGGATGTTCTTGATTAATCCATGCATGTTAATTAATCCAAGCAAGCAGTAATTTTACCTTGTTTTTGACCTGTCCTTCTTTGCCGATGGCCTGATTGGTTTTGGCAAGTTTACTTTTGGGTTGCTGCTGGCTAAGTGAGATCCACGTGCTGGGCACCAGCGGCATTAGCATTGGTGTTGTGCAATATAAAAGCAGCCCATGTACCGGCAAGTTTCACACATAAGGACTGCCTTTCAAATGATTTTGAGAGAACTAGTGTGTAAACACTTGGAAAAGTGTAACTTGTTAACCATCAGCATGGATTCAGGGAAGGGACATCATACGTAACTAATCTCCTGGAGTTTCTCCAAGGTATTACTGACATATTGCACTGGAAAAATGAAATTGTTATTGAGCTTATGATAAAGTTCCACATTAGCAATTAATGGCTGTTTGTGTGTCACAGAGGTAAAGTATGGCACTCGACAGACAATTGGATTGCAAACAGATCATAGGATAGCCAAAAACAGGAACTTTTTAGGCTGTAAAGGGATTATAAGTGTGGTACTCCAGGGGTCTGTTTGTGGACCCTTGCCATTTTTAAACATATTAATGATTAGGATATAGTAAGAAAAAACTCTAATTTTCCAGCTGACAACAATATAGGTGACAGGGCAAATAATGTGAAATAATGGAGACAGATTCAAAAAGATTTAGTTTTTTTTAGCTAATTGGGCTAATAGGTGGCAGAGGCAATTCAATGGTGATAAGTATAAAATAATTAATGTGGGACCAAGAAATCAGAAGAAAGGTACAAATCTATCACAATTTAATGCTTAGCTGCAGTTAATAAAAAGGCAAAGGTGTTGTTAAGTTACGTTAGCAAAGGGCTGAGTAAAATTATTGCTATATAAGGCATTGGTTAAAGCCCATTTGGAGTCCTCGAGGCAGAAGGTTTTAACCCAAAGGATAACAGAGCTGTGGAATAAGCTGCCAAGGAAGGCTGCTGGAAAGCAGACAACATAAATGGGTTCAACAGTCAATTAGATGAGTTCTTTGAGAGAGAAGGGATTGAGAAATATTGGGGTAGATTTTAATGGTGTTGCACCCAAGTGTACTGGCTCACTTGGGTGCAGTGAATACAGATAAATCAGGTGGGCAAGAACGTGCCAATAAAGCAGCCTGCCTGATTTTCTATCCATTAACTTAAAAGGACAGAAAATCGGGCAGGCTCTATTAAATGCCATGTCCTCCTCCCCACCCAATTTTCCTGCATTCTCCATGCCAGGCATCAGGTCAAACATGGGCAAGGAAACCTCCTGCTGATTACCACCTACCGCCCTCCCTCAGCTGATGAATCAGTCCTCCTCCATGTTGAACACACTTGGAGGAAGCACTGAGGGTAGCAAGGGACAGAATGTACTCTGGGTGGGGGACTTCAATGTCCATCACCAAGAGTGGCTCGGTAGCACCACTACTGACCGAGCTGGCCGAGTCCTGAAGGACATAGCTGCCAGACTGGGCCTGCGGCAGGTGGTGAGTGAACCAACACGAGGGAAAAACCTACTTGATCTCGTCCTCACCAATCTACCCGTCGCAGATGCATCTGTCCATGACAGTATTGGTAGGAGTGACCACCGTACAGTCCTCGTGGAGACGAAGTCCCGTCTTCACACTGAGGACAACACCCAATGTGTTGTGTGGCACTACCACCGTGCTAAATGGGATAGATTCAGAACAGATATAGCAGCTCAAAACTGGACATCCATGAGTTGCTGTGGGCCATCAGCAGCAGCAGAATTGTATTCCAGCATAATCTGTAACCTCATGACCCCACATATTCCTCACTCTACCATTACCAACAAGCCAGGGGATCAACCCGGGTTCAACGAGGAGTGTAGAACAGCATGCCAGAAGCAGCACCAGGTGTACCTAAAAAAGGGGCCAAACTGGTGAAGCTACAACTCAGGACTACATGCATGCTAAACAGCGGAAGCAACATGCTATAGACAGAGCTAAGCAATTCCACAACCAACGGATCAGATCAAAGCTCTGCAGTCCTGCCACATCCAGTCATGAATGGTGGTGGACAATTAAACAACTAACGGGAGGTGGAGGCTCTGCAAACATCCCCATCCTCAATGATGGCGGAGTCCAGCATGTGAGTGCAAAAGACAAGGCTGAAGCATTTGCAACCATCTTCAGCCAGAAGTGCCGAATGGATGCTCCATCTCGGCCTCCTCCCGATATCCCCACCATCACAGAAGCCAGTCTTCAGCCAATTCAATTCACTCCACGTGATATCAAGAAACGGCTGAGTGCACTGGATACAGCAAAAGCTATGGGCCCTGACAACATCCCAGCTGCAGTGCTGAAGACTTGTGCTCCAGAACTAGCTGCGCCTCTAGCCAAGCTGTTCCAGTACAGCTATAACACTGGCATCTACCTGACAATGTGGAAAATTGCCCAGGTATGTCCTGTCCACAAAAAGCAGGACAAATCCAATCCGGCCAATTACCGCCCCATCAGTCCACTCTCAATCATCAGCAAAGTGATGGAAGATGTCATCGACAGTGCTATCAAGCGGCACTTACTCACCAATAACCTGCTCACCAATGCTCAGTTTGGGTTCCACCAGGACCACTCAGCTCCAGACCTCATTATAGCCTTGGTCCAAACTTGGACAAAAGAGCTGAATTCCAGAGGTGAGGTGAGAGTGACCGCCCTTGACATCAAGGCAGCATTTGACCGCGTGTGGCACCATGGAGCCCTAGTAAAATTGAAGTCAATGGGAATCAGGGGGAAAACTCTCCAGTGGCTGGAGTCATACCTTGCACAAAGGAAGATGGTAGTGGTTGTTGGAGGCCAATCATCTCAGCCCCTGGACATTGCTGCAGGAGTTCCTCAGGGCAGTGTCCTAGGCCCAACCATCTTCAGCTGCTTCATCAATGACCTTCCCTCCATCATAAGGTCAGAAATGGGGATGTTCGCTGATGATTGCACAGTGTTCAGTTCCATTCGCAACCCCTCAGATAATGAAGCAGTCCGTGCCCGCATGCAGCAAAACCTGGACAACATCCAGGCTTGGGCTCATAAGTGGCAAATAACATTCGTAGCAGACAGGTGCCAGGCAATGACTATCGCCAACAGGAGAGAGTCGATCCATCTCCCCTTGACATTCAACGGAATTACCATCACCGAATCCTCCACCATCAACATCCTGGGGGCCCCCACTGACCAAAAACCTAACTGGACCAGCCATATAAATACTGTGGCTACAAGAGCAGGTCAGAGACTGCGTATTCTGCGGTGAGTGACTCACCTCCTGACTCCCCAAAGTCTTTCCACCATCTACAAGGCACAAGTCAGGAGTGTGATGGAATACTCTCCACTTGCCTGGATGAGTGCAGCTCCAACAACACTCAAGAAGCTCAACACCATCCAGGACAAAGCATCCACCACCCTAAACATTCACTCCCTTCACCACCGGCGCACTGTGACTGCAGTGTGTACCATCCACAGGATGCACTGCAGCAACTCGCCAAGGCTTCTTCGACAGCACCTCCCAAACCTGCGACCTCTACCACCTAGAAGGACAAGGGCAGCAGGCACATGGGAACACCACCACCTGCACGTTCTCCTCCAATTCACACACCATCCCGACCTGGAAATATATCGCCGTTCCTTCATCGTCGCTGGATGTCAAAATCCTGGAACTCCCTACCTAACAGCACTGTGGGAGAACCTTCACCATATGGACTGCAACGGTTCAAGAAGGTGGCTCACCACCACCTTCTCAAGGGCAATTAGGGATGGGCAATAAATGCAGGCCTCGCCAACGACGCCCACATCCCATGAACGAATTTAAAAAAAAAGATCTTTGGAAAATGGGCAGGTTTGTTGGGTAGAACGACCTTTTCCTGCTGTTAAATACTTTTATGTTGTGATAAGGACTGTTACTGGAAAAGTATTAAACAACACTAGGAATAGAATCTTAGCTGTTACCTGTAAATGAAAACTGAACTGTTTTCCAACAGTTTAACACAGCTTTGTTGAGAGCAACATGGCAAGTTGCCTGGGAACATAACATCACCCACTGATACCTTATCTGAAACTATGCTCCTTAGTTTCAGTGATTCAATTTTCATTCTCTGTGGCATCCTTCCTGTTTAAAAAAACACCTATCACTGTTCTAATATTCAGTCCAATACTTTATGGGAAATAGTTACATATATCTGTGAGGCAAAAACAAAAGTGAGTGCCTTTCTTCTGTATGCATTGTAACTGAACTTAATGCCTTTTCAATAACTGACGGACATTCAGAATCCAGTAACTAAAGGCAAAACATTAACAAAACTCAAGGGTCGTAAACAATCAATATGCAAATTGTCACCATTAGTTTTTTTAGTACCACTTTATTCACCATTGTCTAATTCTCTACCTCAAGCTGAATCCAACCACTAGTCCAATTTTAAACATAAATAGAATCAATTGTACAAACTTCATAGTTATTTCACCTTCATCTTTGCAAATGCAATAACCTCGCTCTTTCATTTATTAGTCATATAAGAAATCTGGCACGTAATTTTGACCCTTCTTTTCATTGCATGCAGCTCCTTCCTTCACCTTCAGACCGATTACTCTAATGTTGTTTTCTAAGGGAGGTTAATAATTTGTGCAGATACATTTTTAAAAAAAATGCAAATCTTAAATAAAAACAGAAAATGCTGGTAATGCGCAGCAAGTCTGTCGGTCTCTGAAAAAAAACTAGAAACTGGAAGATAAGCAAGCGCCTTTACAAGGACTGAATAAAACTTAAGAGAGGAAGGCAACAACAGATAAAATTGAAGAGTCAGATACACTGGCTTCTGTCACAGAGAGGTAGGTTGCAAATAGGCTTTTTAAAACGCTGGAAGTAAACAAAAAAACTGCACACTCGCCTCTGAATCAGAAGGTTGTGGGTTCAAGCTCCACTCCAGAGACTTGAGCACATAGTCCAAGCTGACATTCCAGTGCAGTACTGAGGGAGTGTTGCACTATCGGAGGTGTCATCTTTCAGATGAGATGTTAAACCGAGGCCTCATCTGTCCTCTCAGGTGGACGTATCACTATTTTGAAGAACAGGGGAGTTCTCCTGGTGTTTTGGCCAATATTTATCCTTCAGTCAACACCTAAAACATGTAATTTGGTCATTTATTTCACTGCTTTTTGTGGGAGCTTGCTCACTGTGCACAAATTTCCTACATTATAACAGTGATTACACTTAAAAAAAAAGTACTTAATTGACCGTAAAGTGCTTTGGGACATCCTGAGGTCGTGAAAGGTGCTATATAAATACAAGTTCTTTCTTTTGTTTTGATGTACAAGTATCAAACTCATTGTGGAAATGAAAATGTATTAAAAGAATAAAAGGCTTGAAAATAGCTGCATAAAGCTGTGAAAGGTATGGTAGGTTATACACACACGGGGTGATCTTACCCCTACCTGCTTGGCAGTTGGCCAATTAAAATCACCCTGGTTACTTACCAGCCTTGAAGCCGCTGGGACTTGACTGTTCCCAATTTTAACCCAGCCAACTCAGCAGAGAGCAATGACATCCACCCAAAAATGACAGGGTCCTTTTAACATATGCATATCGAGTCCTGATTACATCATTGGGACCCAACAGCAATTTTAACTTGGCGGCCTAAATGGAAAGCCGCAGTGGCTTACCAGCCAGGTGAAGACAGTGGAGAAGAGGATCATGGGCCAGAAGAGGCCCAAACAGGTAATTATTCACTTTCCTTGCAGGGCCAGGAAAAGCTTCCGTGCTCTTACGGTCCCCAAAAGGAAAGCTCTGGCCTCCCCTGCCATGGACTCATCCCCTTCTTCCCGATCACAAGACCCCTGTGGGACAGCACCGGCAACCAATCCCGACCCCTACGTAGTGTCAGCGGGTGGCTCCCAGAACGTGTGATTTTCCACTACTTCCCACCGACATCCTGTGGGGATGGGTGGGAAGACGGCTGACAGGATTTAAATGAGGCCTTGGAATTAAAATAGCCTGGGCCTCAGTTTTGGAACAGCGGGTGAGTTTTTAACTCACACTGCTACCCACCCGCCCAAAACGGGCCCGGAGTTGAAATGGGACATACACACTTCCATAACAGAGGGGAAAGAAGTGGATGATGGATGGGGCTAGCAGGCAAGAAAAAGAGAAAATAGCTAAGGTCCAAAGTCACCGTGCAGACCAGATGGCAGAGTGGCTAGGAAAAAGACATGATACTGTTCCTGAAATCTCTTTTGAAGTTGGTTGGAACGGTGCAGGAGGCCAATGATGGAAAGGTCAGAATAGGAGTAGGTTGGGCAGTTAAAATGGTGAATCACCGGGAGGTCAGGATTACACTTGCTGACAGAATGGAGAAATTCAGCAAAGCAGTCAACCAGTTTGTTTTTGGTACCTCCAACGTGAGCACAAATACAGAATACTAAATTGGACGAAGGACACATAAATTTCCATATCACAAAAGAGCACTATTTATGGCAATATTACCACATCCATTCCCAGAAACCTACACCTCTATTTGTTGACATACTCAGTTATGCATGAATCAAACCAGCTGTCATATCCTGTTACTTCAGGAATTATTGCCTACTTCGTACATAGTAATGCACTATTTGATGCAAGCAGGAAAAAAAATGAAAGATTCGTAAATATGTAATTGCATCATGGTTTTAAACATCCTTATGTTAAACCCTTCTTTCATCTGTCTTTGTTCCTAACTGAGGCCAGAAGATATTGACCCCTGAATGATAATTGATGTACTTTTCTAAAGTATGACTACCTAATCAGTGAATGGGAGTTACCATTCCATGGTGGTCGGTGTTGAATCAGCGTCTCTGCTCGGTTAGAATCGTTTTCCCAAATAGCGGAATCACAGCTGACGGTGTGAAGGTGTTTTTGCAGAGTAGGACTACTGGCAGCTGGTTGGGCCATTGAATGCTGGGAAGGCTGATTGACAGGTGCCTTAGATGGAGGAGAGTTTTTTTCCAAGGACTGTTCATCATGTCCTTTATTAATGTTATCATCTGCTGCTATCTGGTTCGCTTTCTCGATGTTATCATCATTGTTCTTGCTGACGGTGTGCTGGTCATCGTTCTCTTTTTGTTCTGTATCTTGCCTTATTTTTTCTTCTGTATCTTGCAAAAATGTTTTTAAGAGGGAAAAAGAGAATACCTATTATAATAGTTACACAATAAGGTAAAAGTTAAATTAATTTTATACCTAATGAATTAACTTGTTTAGGATCACAGTAAAAAAGTTTACAGGAACTTCTCTATCTTAAATAAATTCATCTGTAAATTTCTTTTAGACAAATATAATATTTTGTCTGCTTGAGATTGGACACTTTCTTACTATTATTTCTGATTATTTCCCCTTCTTCCTCTTTTCCACCTTTCCTTTCCCTTTCTCCTTCATCTCCTTTCCCTGACACTAAAACAACATGCCAAAACTATAACTGAAAGGAATTGTATTTCCCCTTAAATTTTAGATTACTCTATAACCTTTCTTTCTCTCTTTATCTTCCAAAGATGTTGACTCCTTGCTGGAACATAATTTCAAGGGTGCTGGACATCCTCCAGTATCTCACTCAATTGGCCATTAGTCATGGATGAGTCTTACAGTCAGAAGGGACTATTCAGTCATGGAGGGCATCATAGCCAATTTAATTCTGTCCTTGATCAATGTTCAGCATTAGCATTTCTAGCAAAGGACACTGACTATCAAACAGGAGCAAGGATCTTGGCCAATTATTTCCTCATTAATCTTGATGCAGCCTTAGCTGAGATCTGCTAACTGAACAGAGATTGGAGTGGTGATACTTGGGACTTTCCTGATCTGTATGACTCAGGATCTCACTGGCTAACCTTCCTAGCTCCTCGAGGGAGCTGCCTTTATGATCTTTAGCTTTAGTGCTGGAAAAAGATTACTATAAAATAACTTAATTAATTCAGCTATAAATGAGTTGATTTTTATGGATCAAAAACCTCCTCAAAAATTACCTCTCAGTGAAAATTAATATTAAACAATAATGGGCTGGAAATTGCTCGTAAAATAACGATGAGTCCAACAGCGCTCACTGTTATTAATGGGCAAATTGAAGAGAAAGTTCCGGCGACCGCAATGCGCAGTCAAACGCGGAAATCTGGAACTTACTCTTCCTGATTCATCGGTGATCTGAAAGCTTCGCGTTAAAGGGACCTCGCCAGCTGTAATCAACGGACCAGCCCGAAATTGCTGCACTGCCCAGCTGGAAACTAACTAATCTCGCCAAAACAAAGGTATGATGAGTTTTTAAGGTCTAAACTAACTTTTAATGGCATGGTAAGTATTAATGACTGCCAAACAACCTCTCTGGCACTGAAAATTAACTTTTAAAAATGTGCAATCTCATCACTCCTGGTAAGGCCTCCCTGCTGACTAGGTTTGCTTCAGTAGTTAATTATAATAGAATCATGTTTGTCAACCACCATCTAACTCAACTAGCCTGCTAAATCAACCACTTTGTCAAAGTCCTGATGATAAACCAATAGATTCAATCGGAATAATGTCCCACCAATATGTCCACTCATGGGGCTTGATTTTCATAGTAAAAAACAGGTGGGTTGGCGGTGGGGGGGCATTGAAAATTGCCATCATTTCAGTCCCGCCCCCAACCCGTCCATTTCCGGTTTTCACAGGGGCGGGATGAGGGGCAGGCAGCCAACCCGCTCCCAGGAGGCAGGTCAATCCTTAAAACCTTTCAAGGAAGCTTTTTAACTAATTCTCGTGAGAGGAGGCGAGAAGGTCCGAGGCAGCAGGTAAATGCCTAGAAAGGCACAGCTGGAGGGCCCGGAGGAGCACGAGTGCTTCCCCCAGGCCCAACAAGCCTACCTGCACCGACCCCCCCTCCCCGATCGCGGACCCCTGACCCCGAACCCGATCCTCCCCCTCTGACCCCGATCCTCCCCTATGATCCCAATCATCTGACCCTGAACCTCCCCCTCCGACCCCGACCCTGATCCTCTCCCTCCGACCCCAATCCTCCCCCTCCGACCCCGACCCTCTCCCTCCGACCCCAATCCTCCCCCTCCGACCCCGACCCTGATCCTCTCCCTCCGACCCCAATCCTCCCCCTCCAATCCCGACCCTCTCCCTCCGACCCCAATCCTCCCCCTCCGACCCCGACCCTGATCCTCTCCCTCCGACCCTGAACCTCCCCCTCCGACCCCGACCCTGATCCTCTCCCTCCGACCCCAATCCTTCCCCTCCGACCCCGACCCTGATCCTCTCCCTCCGACCCCAATCCTCCCCCTCCGACCCCGACCCTGATCCTCTCCCTCCGACCCCAATCCTCCCCCTCCGACCCCGACCCTGATCCTCTCCCTCCGACCCCAATCCTCCCCCTCCGACCCCGACCCTGATCCTCTCCCTCCGACCCCAATCCTCCCCCTCCGACCCCGACCCTGATCCTCTCCCTCCGACCCCAATCCTCCCCCTCCAATCCCGACCCCGATCCTCCGACCCCCGACCTTCCCCCTCAACGATTGCGGACCCCCGCGATGACCCCCGATCCCATCCCCCATGACTCACAACCCCTATGCCCACTATACCCACCCATGCCTACCTATGCCCCTTGCACACCTGTGCCCCTCCATGCCCCCATACCCACCCATGCCCTGGCCGTTCCCCCCCCCCCCCCCACCATCCATGAAAACAAAGACTTAACCGTAGACGTCGTCTCCCTGGCTGGTCTTCCGTCCGACTGAGACTAGCCTGTCGATCAGGCCGGCCAGTTGGATGGGAAACCGACAAAAAAAAATAAAAGACATCGTTACGTCAAAATTGTAAGGAAGTCCGGGAAACCCGTATTAATGGATTTCCCAACCCCAAATTGACCCCCCGGCCCCTTCCCAGCTCCGTTTGAAAATTGAGCCCATGAGGTCAATCACCTCACTAAGTTTACCATTTCTGTAGTCCCAAATTCTGCTATTCCCCTCTGCAAATCAATTGTCAGGAGGTGCAGGTATAGTTGCCATTTATATACTGTATAATGGGGTGAAAGAGTGGACTACATTCCCGTTAACTGTTGCTCTGTTCTGCTCCTCTGGTGCTCTGAGTAATGTCCTCTCATTACCTTCAATAAAGTTTTGTGTTGCCATCAGTGGATTAAAATCTGTGGTTCAAATTTAGATTTTAGGGTGCACCATATATATTACAGCACTGGAAGAGCTGAGTAACAGCTGGCAACGAAAATGTACTGTAATGTATACAGGAATGTACAGAGCTACAAAAGACAAATCGGTCCATTTGGGGAGTCTCAAAATTCAAAATAATCTGTGGAGAAACAGGTCAGGTAGAGCACCAGTTGGGTGCAGAAAGCATTTCCCCATCAGGTATTTTCAGGTCAGTACAGTACTTGTATCATAAAGCTCCCTTTATTGTGCCTTACCATTATATCTGTGACCCAACCTCAGATACTCCCTCCTGCACCAATGTGAGAGTTTTCCATTTCCCATTTAAGCCATCCTATAACCTTTCACATTAAGGCTGCCAATTTAATGCCAAGTTAGTGAAATGTCTGTGCTCTGCTTAACTCCTCCACACTGTGATATTTAAATTGAACTCGTCCTATCAACTGTCGAATCCAGTCCTGACTCATACTGCTGACTTTAAGCATGTTCGATCATTTTGTTTATCCTACTGGGTTGTTTCTGATTTTTAAATCAGCACAAGAGCATGTATTAAAGTCAGGGGATGAAAGGATGACTTGCTGTTAAGATCACAGCACTAGAGGAGCAGATTGCATTTCAGCTGATAGGAATGCTGGGACTCAAGTCCCTCTAAGTCAACCACCTCACTGAGTTGAGAACTTTTGACTAATCAAATTGGTAGTTGACTAAGAGGGGTTCTACTGTAGCTTGAAATATTCACAACCACTATCCTGTTTAAAGGGTTCTCTAGTTTGCCACTTAATCTGATGTTGGATTTTTTTAAACAAAACTTGCAACTAATCTCAAAATGCCATTTAATTCCAGAGTAACACAATATCCAATGAATGCATAAAACCAGGTATCACTTCTAAACCAAAATATAATTATATAGCCTGAGGTCTAAAATGCCATTTCCAGGGAATCACTACATACCCACAGACTATAGGTGCATCTTTATCTCAGATCTTCATTCTTTAAGTGATTCCATAAGAACTGTTAGCAAAATTAGAGCCCGTGGGATTAAAGGGACAGTGGCAGAATGGATACAAAATTGGCTAGGGGACAGATAGCAGAGAGTAGTGGTGAACGGTTGTTTTTCAGACTGGAGGGAAGTATACAGTGGTGTTCCCCAAGGGTCAGTATTAGGACCACTGCTCTTTTTGATATGTATTATAGACCAGGACTTGGGTATAGAGGGTATATTTTCCAAGTTTGCAGATGACACAAAACTCAGAAATGTAGTAAGACATAGGCAGACTGGTGAAATGGGCAGACACATAGCAGATGAAATTTAACGCAGAGAAGTATGAAGTGATACATTTTGATAGGAAAAATGAGGAGAGGCAATATAAACTAAATGGTATCATTTTAAAGGGAGTGCAGTTGACAGAGAGACCTGGGGGTGCACATACACAAATCTTTGAAGGTGGCAGGACAAGTTGAGAAAGCTGTTAAAAAAGTAAGGAGTCGCACAACACCAGGTTATAGTCCAACAGCTTTATTTGAAATCACAAGCTTTCGGAGCTTTGCTCCTTCGTCAGGTAAAGGAGCAAAGCTCCGAATGCTTGTGATTTCAAATAAAGCTGTTGGACTATAACCTGGTGTTGTACGACTCCTTACATTTGTCCACCCCTGTCCATCACCGGCATCTCCACATCACTGTTAAAAAAGCATATGGGACCCTAGGCTTTATTAATAGAGGCATAGAGTACAAAAGCAAGGAAGTTATGCTAAACTTTTATAAAACACTGGTTAGGCCTCAGCTGGAGTATTGTCTTCAATTCTGGGCACCACACTTTAGGAAGGATGTCAAGGCCTTAGAGAGGATGCAGAACAGATTTACTAGAATAGTACAAGGGATGAGGGATTTCAGTTATGTGGAGAGACTTGAGAAGCTGGGGTTGTTCTCCTTAGAACAGAGAGGGTTAAGAGGAGATTTGAGAGACGTGTTTAAAATCATGAAGGGTTTTGATAGAGTAAATAAGGAGAAACTGTTACCAGTGGCAGAAGAGTCAGTAACCAGAGGACACAGGTTTAAAGTAATTGGCAAAAGAACCTAAGGCGACATGAGGAAACATTTTTTTACGCAGCGAGTTGTTATGATCTGGAACGTACTGACTGAAAGGGTGGTGGAAGCAGATCCAATTGTAACTTTCAAAAGGGAATTGGATAAATACTTGAAAGGAAAAAATTGATAGGGCTCTGAGGAAAGAGCAGGGGAGTGGGACTAATTGGATAGCTTTACCAAAGAGCCATCACAGGCACGATGGACCGAATGGCCTCCTTCTATGCTGTATCATACTATGAATCATGAAGCACAGCTGTTAGAAGTTCAAAACATATCCAACAAATAAATGCCACTGTCTGTTGTTAGATATGTGCCTATCGATTGTAATACTTCAGATGAAAGCAATCTGTTACGACTAGGCAGCTCCAAGAACAATGGAACAGCTATTTGTACTGAGTTATGGGGGCAGATTTTAACTCTCGCAACCCAGCAGAAACAGAATGGTAGCAGAGTTAAAATTGAGGTGGTGGACCAACCACCTTGGTTCATGCTCTGCTGCCATTTTCCCTGGGGCCTTCTACTGGGTGGCTGAGGTACCCACCAGAATCAAGCGGGAGCCTCAGTAATCTATGCAAATCAGAAAAGGTCTGAAAAGGTAAATGTTGAAATTAGTTTGTGAGGCCAGGAGGAGCAAAAGTTCTCCTCCAGGCTCCACAAGAATACTGTGGGCTGCTGCCACCACAGGCTCCCACTTTGTGCCATCACAACCCACCTCTGGAACTACCTTTTTCCTGGTTTTCCCAGTTTGGCCTCTGCAATGCCCGATATTACGCTGGTGGAGAGCCAGTGAGCTGCAACAGGACACCCGTTTAGTGGGTAAGAGGTGCCATGTTATAGCGCCCAGCCCTCAAAATGGACAGGGCCGCCAGCTGGCAGGATTGAGTGGCCGGCTGGCCAGTGCATTTCGACGGTTGGCGACTCAATAGTTAAAATCTCTCCTATCCTATTGACAAGTTTTACGTAGTCACTAATTGTCTGAGACTTAGTATCACCTAGTTAAAGAATAATCTTACTTACGTCATCACATCACAAAAGTAAATGATTTAGGCACTATTCCAGGAAAATTAAGCAATAGCCTTGAAGCTTCATTGGTAAACTAGTCACTCTCTGGTGGGTTCACATAAACCATGGTCAAGGAAATTAAAATCAACCAACATATCGGGATTTAATAAAGCATTAAATTTAAACTCCACAAAAATAAAATATTTCACAGCAGCACTCTCAAAATACTCTGCACCTGAAGTACTAAACACTTTTGCCCTTTGCAGCCAGACCCAGTTCCACTGAATCCATGTGATGTGTTTTTAATGATTAACAAACTAATAAGTTTTCCAATGAAGGCAGTCTTCAGTCACTTTCATTGCAGCAGAAGCTGTACACAATGTTTGGTTGCTGTTATCTATTTAAGCTGATTTGCATATTAATCATAGAAAATTCCGGCACAGAAGGAGGCTATTTGGCCCATTGTGCCCGTGCCAGCCGATAAAGAGCTATTCAGCTTAATCCCACTTTCTAGCACTTGGTCCGTAGCCCTGTAGGTTACGACACTTCAAGTGCACATCCAAATACTTTTTAAATGAGTTGAGGGTTTCTGCCTCTACCACCCTTTCAGGCAGTGAGTTCCAGACCCCCACCACCCTCTAGGTGAAAAAATTTCTCCTCAGCTCCCGTCTAATCCTTCTACCAATTACTTTAAATCTATGCCCCCTGGTCATTGACCCCTCTGCCAGGGGAAATAGGTCTTTCCTATCCACTCTATCTAGTCCCATCATAATTTTATATATCTCAGTTAAATCTCCCTTCAGCCGCCTTTGTTCCAAAGAAAACAACCCCAGCCCATCCAATCTTTTCTCATAGCTAAAATTCTCCAACCCTGGCAATATCCTCGTAAATCTCCTCTGTACCCTCTCTAGTGCAATCACATCTTTCCTGCAATGTGGTGACCAGAACTGTACACAGTTCTCAAGTTGTGGCCTAACCAATGTTTTATACAGTTCCACATAACCTCCCTGTTCTTATATTCTATGCCTCGGCTAATAAAGGAAAGTATCCCGTATGCCTTTTTAACAACTTTATCTACCTGTCCTGCTACCTTCAGGGATCTGTGGACATGCACTCCAAGGTCCCTTTGTTCCTCTACACCTCTCAATATCCTCCCATTTATTGTGTATTACTCCCTAAGAATCTCCTCCAGTGTTTTCCAATGGCTTAGTGAGTAGATACCTTGTGTGATACTGAACCATACAGACTAGAAAGGTTGTAGATTCGATGTCTGGTCTGTGCAATTAGCTAGCCTCAGTTGGGGGGATATTTGGGATATTACCATTGACTCAATGGGGGTGAAATTGGTCTTTGGCAGTAGTGTAAACCGGGCGAAATCGAATCGGCAGCCCCTCATAAACCCCAGCCGAATTTCTTTTCCATTAACTTCAATTGTGTGGACTTCAGGTGAGGACAGAGTTGGACTCAGCTTACTGCTCAAACTGTCTGCTGGCATTCGCTACCCTAAGCTCATAATAACCACTTGGGATGAGGTACTGAAAGGCTGCTGATACTTGTAGAATTTTATCCCAGCAAGAATTGGCCCCTTCAGGTAAGGGAAAGAAATTGAAAAAGTGAATATGCTTTGACACAGTTAAAGGTAACAATATAATCTTCACAGCTTATTCACGGGTATCTTGAGTACAGGATGTTCATAATGAATCTAAATCTGCTGAAGGAGTGATCCGATATTTTAAGTGGTTCACGTTCGTATGTATAGAAAGATTAGATACAAAATCACCCCTGCACACCTTGAATTGCCAGCTCTTTCCATTTCTCTTTGTTTTGCTGAATGATGTCCATCCAGTTCAATTTAAAGCTTTTTAGGTCCACAGTGGACACGGAATACTCTGTGGAACAGCCTCCATCTGATGGTACACTCCTTACGCTGTGTCTTCGAATCGAATCTGTACTGGCTCCCACTCCAATACTGGTAAGACTTTAATGACACAAAAATCATTCATGTTAATTACTGAGGTATAATTTGTGGCATATTACTCAATGACATAGAAACCTTTTAAACGTTAGTTAATTATTTAACAAGGATGACTAATGCCAGTTCATATAAAGCCCTGTACTATCAGTTTCTGTAATGAAAATTATATTTCTTCAGTGTGTAAAAAAACAAATTCTTCTTTGGTTTGGTTCTTGTTCCTTCTCATCATTGCCCATTTCATATTATCATCATATCATAGCAGGTACAGCACAGGAGGTGGCCATTCGGCCCAACGTGCCTATGCTGGCTCTTTGAAAGAGCTATCCAATTAGTCCCATTCTCCTGCTCTTTTTCCATAGCCCTACAAATTTTTTCCCTCCAAGTATTTATCCAATTCCCTTTTGAAAGTTACAATTGAATCTGCTTCCACCGCCCTTTCAGGCAGCGCATCCCAGATCATAACAACTTGCTGCGTTAAAAATCTTTCCTCATGTTGCCTCTGGTTCTTTTGCCAATTAAATCTATATCCTTTGGTTACCGACCCTTCTGCCACTGGAAACAGTTTCTCCTTATTTACTCTATCAAAACCATTCATGATTTGGAACATGTCTATCAAATCTCCTCTTAGGCTTCTATGCTCTAAGGAGAAGAACCCCAGCTTCTCCAGTCTCTTCACATAACTGAAGTCCCTCATCCCTGGTACCATTCTAGTAAATCTCTTCTGCACCCTCTCTAAGGCCTTGACATCCTTTCTAAAGTGTGGTGCCCAGAATTGAAGACAATACTCCAGCTGAGGCCTAAGCAGTGTTTTATAAAAGTTTTAAACAATTTTACAACACCAAGTTATAGTCCAGCAATTTTATTTTAAATTCACAAGCTTTCGGAGACTTCCTCCTTCCTCAGGTAAATGTTCAAGAGCTCCTTGAAGCCTACGCATTTATA
The DNA here is from genome assembly GCF_035084215.1 of Heptranchias perlo. NCBI lineage: Eukaryota > Metazoa > Chordata > Chondrichthyes > Hexanchiformes > Hexanchidae > Heptranchias > Heptranchias perlo. Next base: position 58,990,698 of record NC_090331.1, read on the forward strand.
CATATAGAACAATACATGGTGTTTACAGACTGCCCCTGCAACTGCCCGTTGCCAAGGCAATCACCGTGTTCAGACAGAGAGGTGTCACCTGCAGAACCCCCGAATACACATTCAACAAAAAAACAAACAGGGAAAAAAAACAGAGAAAAAAAACAGAGAGAGGCAGAAACATCCGGAAGGCAGAGAGAGCCAGCAAATGACCCATTATATTAAAAACAGATAACATTTGTTCGCTGGTGGGGTAACGTGTAGCGTGACATGAACCCAAGATCCCGGTTGAGGCCGTCCTCATGGGTGCGGAACTTGGCTATCAATTTCTGCTCGACGATTTTGCGTTGTCGTGTGTCTCGAAGGCCGCCTTGGAGTACGCTTACCCGAAGGTCGGTGGATGAATGTCCATGACTGCTGAAGTGTTCCCCGACTGGGAGGGAACCCTCCTGTTTGGCGATTGTTGCGCGGTGTCCGTTCATCCGTTGTCGCAGCGTCCGGATGTTTCTGCCTCTCTCTGTTTTTTTTCTCTGTTTTTTTTCCCTGTTTGTTTTTTTGTTGAATGTGTATTCGGGGGTTCTGCAGGTGACACCTCTCTGTCTGAACACGGTGATTGCCTTGGCAACGGGCAGTTGCAGGGGCAGTCTGTAAACACCATGTATTGTTCTATATGTATAAATGCGTAGGCTTCAAGGAGCTCTTGAACATTTACCTGAGGAAGGAGGAAGTCTCCGAAAGCTTGTGAATTTAAAATAAAATTGCAGGACTATAACTTGGTGTTGTAAAATTGTTTACAATTGTCAACCCCAGTCCATCACCGGCATATCCACATTATAAAAGTTTAGCATAACTTCCTTGCTTTTGTACTCTATGCCTCTATTAATAAAGCCAAGGATCCCATATGCTTTTTTAACAGCCTTCTCAACTTGTCCTTCCACCTTCAAAGATTTGTGTATGTGCACCCCCAGGTCTCTCTGTTCCTGCACCCCCTTTAAAATGGTACCATTTGGTTTATATTGCCTCTCCTCATTCGTCCTACCAAAATGCATCACTTTACACTTCTCTTCATTAAATTTCATCTGCCATGTGTCTGCCCATTTCACCTGTCTGTCTATGTCCTTCTGAAGTCTGTTACTATCCTCCACATTGTTTACTACATTTCTGAGTTTTGTGTCATTCGCAAACTTTGAAATTATACCCTCTATACCCAAGTCCAGGTCATTATTATATACCAAAAAGAGCAGTGTTCTTAATACTGACCCCTGGGGAACACCACTGTATACTTCCCTCCAGTCTGAAAAACAACCGTTCACCACTACTCTCTGCTTTCTGTCCCCTAGCCAATTTTGTATCCATGCTGCCACTGTCCCTTTAATCCTATGGGCTTTAATTTTGCTAACAAGTCTATTATCTGGAACTTTATCAAATGCCTTTTGTAAGTCTATACACACATCAACTGCATCACCCTCATCAACACTCTCTGCTACATCATCAAAGAACTCAATCAAGTTAATCATACACAATTTTCCTTTAACAAATCCGTGTTGACTTTCATTTATTAGCCCATACTTTTCCAAGTGCCAATTAATTTTGTCCTTTGATTATTGTCTCTAAAAGTTTCCCCACCACCAACAGAGGAGATTTACGAGGATGTTGCCAGGACTGGAGAATTTTAGCTATGATAACAGATTGGATAGGCTGGGGTTGTTTCCATTGGAACAGAGGAAGCTGAGGGGTGATTCGAGTGAGGTGTACAAAATTATGAGGGGCCTAGGTAGAGTGGTCAGGAAGGACCTATTTCCCTTAGCAGAGGGGTCAATAATCAGGGACATAGATTTAAAGTGATTGGTAGAAGGATTAGAGCGGAAATGAGGAAAAAGTTTTTCACCCAGAGAGTGGTGGGGGTTTGGAACTCACTGCCTGAGAGGGTGGTAGAGGCAGAAACCCTCAATTCATTTAAAAAATACCTGGATGTCCACCTGAAGAGCCATGACCTGCAGGGCTACGGACCAAATGCGGGAAAGTGGGATTAGGCTGGGTGGCTCGTTTCTCAGCCGGCATGGACATGATGGGCCGAATGGCCTCCTTCTGTGCCGTAAATTTTCTATGATTCTAACGTTAGGCTGACTGGCCTGTAATTGCCAGGTTTATCTCTCTCCCCTTTTTTGAACAGGGGTGTAACATTTGCAATCCTCCAGTCCTCCGGCACCATCCCCATATCGAAGGAGGATTGGAAGATTGTGGCAGAGCCTCTGCAATTTCCACCCTTACTTCCCTCAGTAACCGAGGATACATCCCATCTGGACTGGGTGACTTTTCCACTTTGAGGACTGCCAATCTTTTAAGTACCACCTCTTTATCTATTTCTGTCTTACTTTTTTGGTCCTTTGATTTCTATTTGCTTGTTTTTCTTACTGGCTCCTTATTTAGTTTCTATTATTTCTTCTATTGTAATCTTTATTTTTTTGTTGTAGTATTATTTCATTTTTCGTTTTCCCTTTTGCTTTCCGATTATCATTTCTCTATTATTATTATTTCTGTTTGGCTTATTATCCCACTATTCTTTCAGCTCTATCCTTCTTTGGTTTTCGATTATGTTCCTATGACTTGTTAGCTCTGCTCCTGTGACTCGCCAGTTCTTTCCTGTGATCTGCCACCTAAACCATGGTGCTGTCCCTATGATATGCTTGGTTTGTCCCCTCTCCATCTCTCACCACCATCCTCATATTCTCAGCTCTGTCCTTGTGACTGTCGATGAAGCCATGACTGTACTCTGATCTGCCGGCTAAGCATTGGCTTGTCCTGTGGTCTATTAGCCAAGCCATGGCTCAGCCCCTGTGATCTGTCAACCTCAGGCTTTCTTCATCTCTGTGCATTATATCCATAATTTCCCATCTGCTCTTAGTATTTCATGACTGTCCCTATTATTCCCTCACTCTGTCCTCTCCATCTGCCAATTCTATTGTGCTCTGTCTCCTACCTCTGTCTTTGAAATCTCCTGAGTCTGTCTTTCTTTGTCTCCAACCAAATAAGCCTCGATCTCTGTCCTCTTTGTCCTGAAAAATTGCACTCTAAGCAAAATATACAGCCCCACCAACCATTCATTATATGGACTTAGACTGATCTAAATGAGGAACTGTCAGAGATGAAATTTAAATAACTTTCATAGGAGATGAAATAATTGCAGAAATTCGAGCACGGAACAACACATATTTAGGTAATTCTAAAATCCAATGCAAAAAGCTGACAAAAGAACTGTGACATTAAAGCTGGAAGATGATGAGGAACTAATGCATTACAACTTTGGTATGAGCTGTCAAATTGTCATTTCAAACATGCTTTTAATAAGTATTTATGCATTTATCTACTAACTGACAAAAAGTGAACTTGCATAAGGCACATCACAAAAGTGAAATTGTGAAACTGCATAAGGGTACCACTAGATGGTGCTACATCACAAACTAAAGCTAGAAAGTCGAAAATCTCAGATCAAATGATCATCTTTTCATCCTGTCTTTCCATATTTATGAGTCTACCAAGAAACAAAAACACAGGATAAGGCATATTGTTAAATCTCCATTACATATTAGCACTAGTAATTAATAGCAGAAAACAACATAATAATACATTTGTGAAAATATCACTAACTGCTCACTTTATACTTTACTTTATGCACATTTGGACACTTCAACTAATCTATATAATTAATCAACAGTAAGAGGATTGCCTAATTACAAAAACAGTAAGGATCCTTCAAAACCTTTATAAATCTCTCCACACCACTGAAAACTCTCAGCACAAAAATAAAACTTCTAAATGATAGAATCTAATCAAGAAAAGATAAAGGCCCCAATTTGAAACTAATGCGCCTGGCAAGAAAGGGGCATATTCAGGTCAGACGCCCTATTTACACCCCATCTGATTTTTGGCTCCGTTGAAGTTAATGGAGCATAAAATCAGATAGGAAGTTAATCGGGCATCCGACCGAACGCACTCCGTTCTCGCCAGGTGCATTAGGATAAAATCAGGTCTAAGATGTATGGATAATTTCAGTAATTCCGGCCCAAATTGCTGTCATTACCCAGGCAAGATTACATCGAATTACATTGGAATTACAGTACAGAAACAGGCCATTCGGCCCAACAGGTCTATGCCACGTTTATGCTCCACACGAGCCTCCTCCTTCCCTACTTCATCTAACCCCATCAGGATATCCTTATATTCCTTTGTCCCTCATGTGCTTATCTAGCTTCCCCTTAAATGACTCTATGCTATTTACCTCAACTACTCCTTGTGGTAGCATGTTCCACATTCTTACCACTCTTTGGTTAAAGAAGTTTCTCCTGAATGCCCTATTGAATTTATTAGCGACTACTTTATATTTATGACCTCTAGTTTTGGACTCCCCACAGTTGGAAACATTTTCTCCACATCTACCCTATCATTATCTTAAAGACGTCTATTAGGTCACCCCTCAGCCTTCTCTTTTCAATGGAAAAGAGCCCCAGCCTGTTCAGCCTTTCCTGATCAGGAATTCCTCACAGTTCTGGTATCATCCTTGTGAATCCTCTTTGCACCCTTTCCTTTCTACATCCTTTCTATAATATGGAGACCAGAACTGTGCACAATATTCCATGTGTGATCTAATCAAGGTTCCATAAAAGTTTAACATAACTTCTTTGCTTTTTATTTCTATCCCTCTGGAAATGAACCCTAGTGCTAGATTTGCCTTTTTTATGGCCTTATTAACCTGCGTTGCTACTTTTAGCGTTTGTGTACCTGTACCACTAAATCCCTTTACTCCTCTATTCTGTTTAGACTCTATTGTCCAAGCAGTATGTGGCCTCCTTATTCTTCCTACCAAAATGCACCACTTCACACTTAACTATATTGAAATTCATTTGACAATTCCACACCCATTCTGTAAGTTTATTAATGTCTCTTGCATACTTCCTTTGTATTAACTACACCCCCCAATTTGGTGTCATCTGCAAATTTTGAAATTGTCCTTTCGATTCCTGAATCCAATATAAATTGTGAACAGTGGTCCCAGCACCAATCCCTGTGGAACACCTCCACACCTTTTGCCAGTCTGACTAGCTACCCTTAACCCCTACTTTCTGTTTTTGTTTTGTAGCCAGCTTGCTATCCATTCTGCTACCTGTCCCCTGACTCCACATGCTCTGACCATAGTCATGAGTCCACTATATGAAACCTTATCAAAGGCCTTTTGAAAATCCAAATATAGTACATCTACGGCATTACCCTTGTCTACTCTTTCTGGTACTTCCTCAAAGAATTCAATAAGGTTGGTCAAGCATGACTTTCCCTTCTGAAATCCGTGCCTACTATTCTTTATTATATTTTTGTTCTCTAGATGTCTCTCTATTAC